>NW_027273872.1:4697500-5297500 GCF_046630095.1 Trachinotus anak | reverse complement strand
CCCGACTGCCTGATTGACCACCCACCCAGGCCTATCAAAGGGAAGGTTGTGGTCCCGCCACCACCACCCCCTCCTGTGGAGGAGAAGGAGGAGCCTGTGGAGGAGCCAGCCCCTCCTGCACCCATCGAGAAGAAATCAACCATCTACCCTTACCCTTACTACTACCCTATGCCCTACGACCCCAGGGATGATCTGTACGATCCATCCCGCTTCAGGTACCCACAGCCTGCTGATGCTGCTGACGAGCCTGCAGAGGACAGTCAGTAAAACATCCAGGACATGTTTCTCTTTAAACACACAAGACTTTGATTGAAAACATCTAAGTTGCACAATTTCCAGAATTTGTGGCGTTTTTTTCCCCTGTAGCTTCCCTGCAAGTGTAGTCACAGAAAGCAACCTGTGCCAAAGTGTTGATAAATTGTAGTGTTTGTGTAAACCTTCTGAAACTGACATCATGTATTTGCCATCACTGTCAGCATGTAAAAAAGCAGTCAATACAAGTATGTAATGCAGATGAGTTTTGAGACGTAATAAAATGTGACAAAACAGTTTCTCATCAGTGAACCAGTTGTGTTTTCACTTTCTATACTTTTAAAAAGAATAAACAAAGAAGAAAACGTTTGCTCCTGCTGCCACACGGCAGGTAAGAGCAGACTAGTAAAGCCAACTTGCAGGCTGGGGGGTCATTACGTCTAGTTCATATAAATGCTGACTCCTAGACCTCCAACTCTGCAGCCATAACTTCCCCCTGCCCCCTTTTCCTATGCCTGTCTTTCCAAAACCTCCAAAGGCAATCGAACAGCAGGAACACAACTTCAAAAGACGAGCTAACTGCAAACACTCCTGACAATAAACCCGCACTTAAACCCCCCTCTCCACGTAGCTGACTTTCATAGGCTCGTTTAAAAGTGCAAGTCTGACATTTTTATGAGCTGTGAGTTTTGTGTAGTTACTGTAATGTCTATACTATTATAATAGTTTAAGCTTCAAAAGAAGAAGAGTCAAAGTCCCATGAAAAAAATCAGCAGATCATTTATTACATACAGAAACATGAAACAATAAAACAAACAGGGTAAAATAATATAATGTTCATGTACAGTGGATTCATTTATGTGCATTCCCGAGAGTGAGTTGAGCCATTTTGTACATATCTCTTACTGATTGGTGTAATTAAGTGCTTTTAGATACACTTGTGGTTGAAAATGGTAAACTGGTTTGAAAGCTACTGTTGGTGTAAGAATTTTTGTCTTTGCTAACCAAAACACAAACAAACCAAAAAAAAAAAAAACCCAAAGACAAAACAGAGAAAAAGAAACTGCAGTGCTTGTTTGTCTCTGCCTCGGCCGACTGCCAGCTCAGAAGAAGAGTCCTCTCATCCTCCGGCCGATGCCCTGTCTGTCGTACAGGACGTTGAACTTGTTGATGAACTGGTTCATACTGTTGCAGGTCTTGGTGATGGTGCCTAAGTAGGCCATGAGGCCCACGTCGTTACATTGCTGCAGGGAAACCAGAGGCACAGTTACAGAGAGCGTTTGTTTGGCAGTGCAACTCGGATCCACTGCAAACAGTGACCATAATATAATCATGTTTAGCTGACTAATATTAACACAAGGGATTAAGGAGAGTGGATTATAGTGAAAAAAAGTATCTGCATTGTTCAGTGGTGTTCTGCGCTGACTTTCTGGTAATATTCTATATTTTTCTTATTGTAGACAAATGATCTGTGTGCCCAAAGCCTGGGAGTTTATTCCCCTGTGCCATAGACCTCAAGTCTGTCCAAGACTATTAAGAACAGATTCACAAGTCTCTCTGTTGTTGTTTATTTTAAATCAATTCCACATACACCGTCCTGCAACTGAAAATACTCACTAGGGCACCAAATGTGTATCAATCCACAGCTGAAAATAGTCCCAAACAAATACAATATTAACTTTTGTTTGAGTGATGTTTGTTAAAAACAGTTGTTTTAGGAAATTAACTGAGTCTCTACTGAAAAATGAAACTATATATAGAAGCTCCTGTAAGTGCTTTTTTGCTTCCCTGAAAATGCTTCTGGGAACATTTCTGAATTATGCTAACACTACGTTCTAAACTCTGTCCAGTGAAATAGACAGCACAAGAATCATGTTTATTATTACCTGTAAACCAATCACATTGTAATACCCTGATCTCAGAGGCAACAGTGAACACACCAACCCCACCCTCTGTATTGTTCTTGTTTTATCGAATATTGATATGTTAAAAAATCCCAAATTAGGAGTCCTGCATTGTTGGTTTTGGTATTTTTTGATAATAAGAAAAATGTAGAATAAGACCAGTTTGATCCCTTAACATCTGGTATTTTAATGAAAAATCCCCATGCATTAGGGCTCTTCTTTAAATTTGTCAGTGGGGCATAAAGTTTGCTTACATCGTAGAAGTCCGTTTTGAATTTCGTGGTGCTGAGGACCGGCAGTCTGTGGCACAGGGCATTCGCTTCTCTAAGGATCTCATGGTTAAATGGCACCTCTCCTATGGTACAAGGAAACAAACAGAAGAGAGAAAAAACAAAAGTTGTAAAGCACAGTTCACTAAAACGGCAAGGTAAGAAGATGCTGTAAAGATGCTATCAAACAGGCGCTTGTAATTTTGGAGGTCTGTTCGAGGGGCCTCCCCTAATGGCGCAAAAGTGAGGAGAGGAAACATCTCATTTAAAAACAGCTGTTTTCCAGACTTATTTTCACATTCTTTGCTCTCACTGCCTCATCAACAGGGCCTGTCAGTCCTCTCACCTGCTTCCACGGCCTTGACGTACTCTAGAATGATCTTCACCCGGCTGTGGAGCATCTTTATCGCACTGTGCTGGGCTATAAGGTGTTCAGCAACTAACAGAGACACAAAATATCAGAGTTTAAAAACCTTTTCAGACAGGATTCATTTTTTCATACAGCATGATTTGAAGTTGGGACCTTTCTTTAAGAATACACCGACGGCATTTCTATTGAGTTGAGTGTATTTTTTTCATTTCTTTGTGATATAAGCATGCTGATTGTCAGTATATATACATTTATTTTCTACTGGTTTATTACTCTGTAAAGACTTAAATTGCTTTTATATGAGACTGCTCTAAATGTGACAGTATTCACAACATCTCTGTAATTATAATGACTTATTTACATGGAATAACAGAGCGTGTAATATGCTTCATAATTATAAAATTTAAATGAAAAAATAAATTCACTTGTTACACATTAACTTAGGAAGTTTTGCTATTTTTTCTTTTGTCAATAATAATTCGGGGTGTTTTAGTTATTGCAGGTCTACATAATATCTTTATTACATCAAGAACTGATACCAGTGTCTGGCAGAAAATTCACTGCATATACACTGAAGAATTAGACCTCAGACTCAAGAGATGCCAGAGTCTCCCACACTGTCCCTCCAGAAAGAAATTAATTACAGTTGTATTGAAAACAGCCTGCAGAAATGAGTCCTTTGGTTGCAGCAGCTTATGTAACTGAATACATCATATCACAGCCCAGAGCCTGGACTAATGCACTGCTGCTTGACCAAATCAGTGTTTTCTGTCTTTAGTTTGAATGCAGAGCCTCTTCATACTTTATCCACAAATATTCAGTACAACATATTAAAAACATAACTTCTGAAATTTAACAAATCCTAACATTAAGAAACTCCACCAGTATCTTAGTTAGTACCAGCTGGTTGAAGCCTATGGCTGTTATGGAGTACTGTTATATAAACAGTCTTTAAAAACAAGTGAAAAACAAGCAGTGGTGACAGTTTGGTTGACACACCTGTTGAGTTTTCTCCTGTGCCAGTGGCTGTCATTCGAGCTACGTGGTCAACACCGATTCTCTCTGCTTCCTCTGTGGCCAGAGTGTACGTCAGCTCAGCAAACAACATGGTAGCCTGGGCAAAGAAAAATTAAATTAAACTATCCTCTTTGAGAGAGTGGGTCACTGCACCGGAAAAAATATGATGATGATATTAGATATAAGCAGTACCTCGCCATTGATGATGTCAATTACAGATTCATAAACACTAACAGGAAGCTGAAAGGAGAAAGGATGCGTTGTTTAGAGCAGCTGTGTCTAATACAAAACTGTGCTATTGTCTCATTCTTTCAGGAAAAAAAAAAAAAAATCACAGCAACTCACGTCAGTGTGTTTGGTCATTGGGTTGAGCTTGAGGAAGAGAGGGCTCTCAATGATCTCACACACCTGGAGAAGGACCGGGAAATGACAGTAAGAAAAGTTAAGAGGGTTAAGGGGTTAAGGGCATCCACTGTACATATTGCACCTTTAACTTGTGCCCACCTGCTTATGAATGTGAATATCTGATTGGTCGGGGGGACCGCCTGTGGTGTACCAACCCAAGAACTCCATGTCTTTGAAAACCTGTTTGACTGAGAGATAAGATGAAATATTACATGGGTATTTTCATTACCAAAATTAAGTCCCATCTCGAAACACAAGCAACGAGCAGAAGACATGTAACTTTTGTTCTGTGTTTTCTTTGGATTCTTACGCCAACAAGGGACTAACATGCTGGCTGCACGGAATTTCATAAAAATGAGTCATAAAACAAAGTAAACACACTAACAGAAATCTGTTCTTGCCCATGACACATACACACAACTTACATTGTTCTTCCTTGGTGTAATAATACTCCTTGTCAATATGCACTCGTTCATCTATGGTGTGAGACAGCAACTCGAAGGAGTTCATCACCTCAATGTTTCTACCCTCCTGCTTGCCGATCAGGGCTCCGATCACTGAGCAGGAGAAAACACAAAATGAACAGCATCTGCTATGATTATCTGTTTTATTACACTCAGAGCAACAATAGATGAGATACACACCACTCTAACACAAGCCATTTCTCATTCTCATACATACCCTGCATCGGTCGTCCCTCCTGTGAGCGGATGCGTATCCAGTGGTCGGATATGTTGAGGATAACCAGAGGGTGCAAGGCCACGGAGACACTCCCGGTTACCCCTGAGGCCATAACACTGGGGCTGGCTACAGTCACACAGAGACACAAACAAGAGGGGCTTCAACTCAGTAACTATGACAATACTGCAGTCAATTAATGAATTATTTGGCAACAAAAGAATTCAAACAATTGTTGGCTACAGCTTCTCAAATTTGCAGCTTTTCTTTCTTTTATATAAATGCAAATTGATTCACTTTGAATTTTGGACCTTTAGTCTAACAGAACAAGACATGTGAGGAAGTCATCTTGTGGTCTGGGACCTTGTAAGGCACATATTTTACTATTTCATTCAATTTTATAGACAATGAATTAGTTAATTGGGAAAAATAATCAGATTCATTTATAACAAAAATAAATGAAAAACAGAGTCAGACCAATAAACCAGCAGGCTGATATTAGCTTATTACACATATATTCTCTTGCCATATACATCAGCTGATCAGTAAAGGAGAACTGCCAATGATAAGTCTGCAGCCATTTAGAAACATTGTCTCACTGACAGAGTTTTCCTCGAAACAGAGCACTGACAGGTTTATTTTTTAATGGCAGAATGTCTACAAACATTTTATAATGAGTTAAGTGGGGCACTCGATGATGTGCTCAACGCTAATATCTAATTACTCATTATAATACTTATAATAAATAATGATCAAACTAATTATTTCCCCTTAATCAGTGTTCTGCTGCCATTTGACATACTGCTGGAAAAAGATACCCATAACATAGTCAGCAGCATAATCCTAGATAACCAGAGCTAACTAACTTGATAACTAGATAACCAGATCTATTCAAATTCTAACTTGAACTCCCCCTCCACTCAAATGTGTTTTCCTTCTATTTCTTGTTCATTCAGTTGGATGTTTGACCCTCGCTGTAGAGAATGATGATAACACCAGAAGGCTGTTTTCACATTCAACTGGTGAGGGAGGACAGTTTCTCTGCTCCCCCTGCTCTCTCTCTCTCTCTCTCCTTTGTGTGCATGTATGGTCTTGTCTCTCTTTCCCTATGCATGAATATGTGCAAATGGCGTACTTGACTTTGCCTTGCGTATTTGTTTAGTCTGTTCTATTATTAGATCACCATGCTATAAAGGAGGAGGTGTGGCTCAGTCTGTTTGTCTGTCCCAACAGATCATATTCTTCATCTATGTTTACAATCTATCTATAATTTTGTCATCCTTGTTGTCTATACTGTAAATCTACTGTTGCTCTGTCCTGTACACAGGATAACTACTGTGTGTGTGTCTGTCTGGGAAAGGAATACGTCCTTTGTTGCTCTCATTGAAGATTCATCCATTTTTCCCCCAATTTAAGGGTTTTTCCTTATTTGATTGTTGGACCTAAGGCCAGAGGATGCTGCATGGTAGACAGACTGTAAACCCCCTATAGTTTTATAAATTAAACTGACTTGAGTGTATAGCCTCAGTTGGTATTTTATTAGGTACACTGAACCGAACCTAATGCGGTCTAATACAACAGCCCTGCAATAAATTCTCCGTCATGAAGGTTGTGATGTTCAATTCACCACCAACTGCTGCCTTCATACAGTTGAATCAACATCTCTACAAGAGTTTCAATAAAAACTGAGCATTATAACCTTCATGAAGGAGGATTTATTGCAGTACTTTGTATTAAACTGCAATAATTTTAACTAGTTGACCTAATAAAATGCCAACTTAGTGCCATTTGAATCATTTGTTGACATCCCAACTGGTGCAGCCACTTGGTCCAATATGCATCTTACAAATGTGGGATGTGGAACCCTAAAGCCTCCAGTGCATGCACGTACATGCACACATACATTGAGAAAGGACTTTATAGTGACCTAGACATTTTGTGTCCTTTGGATTAACTTTTAAAATGAACATTATTTTCATAGACTAAAGGTTTTTAGATAGGGGAGAATAGATGATAATTTAAACATTTTTAATAGGGCAACAGAACTTTTTTGTGGAAAAGCCTGCCCGACAAGGGTTAATATTCAAAGCAGTGTATTTCATATGTCTTGAAATGTGCCTTGGGGTTCTTTAAATACGATGAACATGCAGATATACCGGTTCATCTCATGGACAGAGGGCGTCCAAGACCAGCCCTATTTTGAGACTGGGTTGTTGTTATAGCTTGGTAGTGAGAGATTTTCCTCCAAACTGTATATGCTGATGGATTTAGGGTTTTCTTACCGATGAAAACTGCACTAAGAGATGAGAGGCGAAGTGATCAAACATCCAAAGTGATGGATTTGTTGACAGCATTTACAGTAGATTTACTTTACGTTAACCCGCTTACATCAGCCAGTCCGCTACCTGCCACCTTTAAAACCACAAACACAGCTCTGCCGGCCTCCCACAACACAAATGTACAACATATGCCACAATCTGCACACAGGCCAGTGTTGATATCGGGCAGAAATTGTGAAATAAGTGAGAAATACTCGCCTGCCCCATCCACTTCCATCCCTCCACCATTGCTGGTCGCCATCTTGTCCGGTAAATCGCGCAGGCGCAGTGGAGTGTTCACCTAACGAACGTTGGGCGATACGTCGGCACAGTAGGAAAATGTAAAATTAGCGCTACCACATAATTATTGTCATAAATTTGACAAACTTTTACAAGACGCATTGCTGCTTTTGCCAGAGACAAGCCATGCTGCGTGTAAAGAAACATATTTGATTTAACCGAGAAATAACCACTAGGTCCTACAGTCAATGGGCAGCTGTTTCCTGGGGGTTGCTGTTTTGGGCGCAACCTGTGTGCGCCGGGATATCAGTCCGTGTCGAAGGTTTAAAGAGTTTTGTTTACAAAATGGAAGAATTTAAATGCTATAATCTGGACTACTTTCCCGAGAACATTTTAATTGATGTGCTGTCGTTTCTGAGCGTACGTGAGCTGGTTAGAGCTGGAAGGTAAGAGAAATGTAACTTTGCTGACCAGTGTTTTACCAGTTATTCGTATTGTGAAACAAAACTCTGCCAGCTTTGCCTTTGTTCTGACTCAAGTCACACGGTGAAGTTTTTGTTGTGTTTTGCGGTGTTTTTTAGAGTGTGTAAGAGATGGAAACGTCTTGTGAAAGACCAGAGACTGTGGAGACATGTCGATCTGACTACATGGAAAGGGGTAAGTTATTTACAGTGGGGCTTTACCCTTTTCCTTTTAATTTATCTTTTCATACAGTTGGTGGTTCTTCTTTTGGATTATCATAGCCACAAAACACGTCCACAATAACAAAAAAAAAAAAAAAAAAAAAAAAATAGCCATACAAAACATACAGTTACTACGTGAAATAAAATGTTCTAATAGCAACAACTTCACCAGTTTCTTTGTTGATAAAGAGGAAAAGGCTGAGAGTCTATGAAAACTAAAACCAAGTCAAGAATATTGGTGTAATCAGGACCAGATGGTTAAACTGTGACAGTAACATCATGTCAGTGACAAAGTCTGCAAGCTACCAGAGGGATCAGAAGACTGATGTGTAACCATCAAAACTTATCCACACCCTCATTCATTTAGGTCTCACCTCAGGTCTTTAAAACCAGTTAAATATCCAGAAGAAAAACTTCAGGCACTCATCATTATCCACCTTGCATTAATTCCTTTAATTTGAAGTGCAATGTTTTATGCAGTAATTCTGTTTTAATGCATTATGTTTAGCACTTTAACATCTTTGTGTGTCTTGCCATTGGCCTCTATTAAAGTAAACGCAATTACATATGGGTTGTGTGTGTTTCTGCAATTATTGACAGAAACTCTCTCTTTTGCCTCCCATCCCCCAACTCTCAACACACACACACATATTTGTGGAATGTCCACTGTGTCTAAGGTGACATCCCGCATGCTTTGGGTCCTGCTGCGTCAGTACCTGGGTTGTGGACTAAGGTGCCTGCGGCTGCGTGGTTTGCTGCTCTCTGCCCGAGGCGGCAGCTTTCTCTCTGAGTCTTGGCTCAAAGCTTTGGCCACAAAGTGCCCTCGCCTGAGTAAGCTCTATCTGTTGCATGCAGACCTGAGAACCCTGCCCAGTTGCCAGCTTCTACCTCCACCTTTGCAAGTGCTGGAGCTGCATGGTTGTGAGCTGCCTCGCGGCTTTTTCAACCAGACGTTGCCTACTTCACCTGCCCAAGAAAGACCAGAAGCCACATCCAGTGTTGGTGCTCAACAGCATGGGCAGAATCAGAAAGGAAAACAGCTTGGGTCTCCATCAGGGATTGCTATTCAGACGTTAGTCCTTAACAATGTGCCCTCTTTCACGGACCAGCACCTGCAGAATCTGACATCATGGGAGAGGCTCAGTCGACTGGAGCTGCGCGACACCTTTCGCGTGACAGCCAACGGGCTCAGGAGCTGTGCTGCCAAGGACGGCATCTGTGGTGTGGAAGGGCTTTCCAGACTCAAGTTTCTGGAAATAGGTATCACTGGACGGCAGGGCTACCAGTCACAGATGGCCTCCCTGGGGCTAGGGGCAGGATGGCTCGGACTGGAGGAACTGAGCCTTGGTGGTAAAGAGGTGGGTCCCGGTCTACTCTGTGCCAGCCGTCTGAAGGACCTGAAGCGTCTGCGCCTGTGGGCCTGCACGCTCAGCGAGATGCAGATAGTTCGGAGCTGCCGTATGCTCCGCGGACTCCAGCGGCTGGAGTTTTTGGATGTGAGCTTCCAGCCTCGGCAGTGTCCACCAGTGTTGGAAGGGGAGGGTGGTGGTGAAGAAGAGCAGGACAATGAGGAAGCTGCAGGTGGAGATAGCAACAATGATGAGAACAAGACACTGGATGTGAATGATCCTATACCAAGTGTGCGCCGCTCACTGGCTGTACTGCTGCCATCCTGCACACTAGTTTTCACTAACTGCTCTGTTCAGATTAATGCAGACTAAAGTGGCCAAAATGGTTAAAACTGGCTTACTATATATTTAGTAATCACATATAAGCCAGCTCCAGAATGCTACATATATGTTTTCTAACAGATTTTCAGACCTTCATGTCAACAAAATTGAAAAAAAAATCACTGACAAACAACTACTGCATAATACTGGTGAAATCAGAGTAAACTCTAATTAATAGTCCAACTTGTCTCCTTTTCCAGCCTTTTAAGACTGTTTTCCCCTGAATATTTTTGAATCTGCCAACTTCAGTAGCCAGTGGATGAATATCAGGTGTCAACTTTGCAACTTTAGATCTGTGGCTTGAATAAAATTTGAATAGAATCTTTTAATGTAGCTTTGTATTGTGATATAGCATTTTATGGAAAACCAAATGAGAAAATCTCTATGAATAAAATAACTAGAAGTTAATCTAGTACATTAAAAACAGCTGACAAATTAAGGTACTTCCATTATCTTGATGAAAAAGTTGCTCTTTACCTCACAGATCCAGACATATTGAAGTTAGAGCTACTGAATAAAAAAATGTCAATATTGGCAAATTTATATGGTCTCACAGTTTTTATTGTCCGTGTCGTTAGGCTGTGTGTTCTAGGTGAATGAGTGGACAGTCTTAGCGGGCACATGTGAACAAGATTAAGTTTTTATCAGTCTTTTAGACTCTGTGATACAAAATGACACAAAATATGGAACCGTTACTTCTAGACTTTAAACATGTAAGCAGGTGTCGGCTACAAAGGCAGAGAACTGAAACATACTGCTGGCAATCCACCTGTTTCCTGTTCTTTAACTCCTTTACAACAATGTATACATTCAGACAAAATATCGGTTACAAACAGATGTTTGGCTCTTGTGTTACAGAAGAACAGCATACCATATTTAAATTCATCTTTATCAAGTTCCAATCCCCCGTCTTTTCCAATTTCTTAACCTATATGCTTTTTAGAAATTATGAAATAAGAATGTTAATTGTAAATGTCTGTTGATTGTGTAACGGAGAGAAAACATGGAAAATGTGCATCCTTGACATGAATTGCCATTTAAAGCACAGGTATAGATGTTTGAAAACTTAAATGAGAAACTGTTTTGAATAAATTTATTTTGAACAAATAAATCCTGGGTTGTCATTTGTCTTTTTATGTTGTCATTTCATTTAATAGAATGATTCTCTGAAAACATCATTAAAGATCTTTGTTTTGAATGACAGACTGATTTTTCAATATATTCGGTGGTTTATCAACAAGTTTATACATATCAACTTGACAAAAAACAACTTAACAGCATATATTGTAAATGGGGAAAAGTATACATTTAACAGTGTTAAGATATTATTAAGGTGAAGTTGAGTTTATCTTGTTCACAAATCTGTGATCTGAAACAAAAGGCTGTAGTTAGTGCTGGAACGATTAACTGTTTAATCAAAAAGTTGATTGGCAGAAAATATATTGCCACTAATTTGGATAGTGAATCAATCATTTGAGTCATTTTTCATTGAAGAAAATAACTTTCACTGTTTCCAGATTCTCTAAAGTAAGGTTGCTCTGTTCTTATTTATTTTGTATCATTGTAAAAGATGAAAATCTTTGGATTTTGGACAAAACAAAACATTTGAAGATGTCACTTTGTGCTCCGAGGCAGTTATTTGATTTATCGTGAACATAACTGGTAGATATATGATTTTTTAAATTCATTGCAGCCCCAGATGTTTTCACTATTAAAAACATCTTATGTTATGGTGAAACACCAGGTTTTTGTGATCATAGTAGTCAGGCAGAGAAGTAATGGGAGCATGCTGTCAAAGGACATTATGGACAAAAGGGGTCATGATAGGGAAGCTTAGATTTGAAACTTCACAGTTGACGAGCAGAACCATGTTAATTCAGCTTACAAAGGAAATGTAATCGGCGATAGGGTTTAGTTTATTTGGCCAGGCCTCCAAAGAAAACAATAATATACCATAAACACCGTGAACACTTCACTGCTGTAAAAAAAAACAGGAAGGGAAGGCGGGTCAATATCCGAGTAGCGTCGGTTTTCACCAATCACACGCATTCTCTTGCAGCGATTCTGACCAATGGGAGCCGTGAATATGAGGCACACCGACCAATCGCGTTCGAGAAGGCTGGCTTTTTGAAAACGTTGGCGGCCGAGGACGTTCAAAAATAATACGACGGGGCTTTACACACCGGAAAGTTAACACTCGGTATCTTCATTACGATGCAGGTAATTTGGCATTTTATTTGTTTGGTAGCGGGGTTGGACTGGGCAGCAATTGGGAACCCTGAACGGCTTCTCTAAGTTGTGGCGGTTTTTAGCTAGGTAGTTAGCGTTAGGTTTGCCAGCTACCGTATTGGGCTAACTTACATGTAGCCTAACGTCGCGCTAACTTGAGTTCAAAATAATAACAGTGTATAATATGTGTACACGAAAGAGGATAAACATGAGTGCCTTTATTTAAAGTAAATCAACTCACGGTTTTGAACTTAAGTCTATGTTTCAGTCGCTGCATAGACCCGCAAACAAGGCAAAGGCTTTAACTGTGGCCTTAGCGTAACTGAACCCTTTTCATTGTTTAACTACAGAAACTCGACTTAAAACATGTTTACTGTATCTATAAGAACGACGTAAATCAAAGCCTAATTATGATAATACTGTGGTGATAAATCATGTTTTGTATTACACATAAACTATTGTAATTAAAATTGCATGATAAATGACTAAAATAACCTAATCTGATGTAGTGACATACTGAAAATGTACATTGAAATACCAGACAAGTAGCAAGCATAGTCTAAAGCAGTCTAAGTCCTGAAAGGTGTTTCGTCCAAAGTGGATATAACAGTTCAAAATGTCTTCCCTCTTCTTGGCACCAGAAGCAGCTGAAGATGTGTCTAAGTGAATCACTAATAAACAGGGAAAGTAGTTTAGTCTTGCTGCCAGTCAGCCATCCTGAGTCTAGGCAGGAACAACTAAAAGAATGTGTGCCACCTTGACTATTATCAGTTTGAGGATCTATTTCCTCAACACCCTGCTTGCTATTCATATATCGGGCATTGTCTAAAATAAGTAACATAACTTGAAGCTTTAAAAAAAAAAAAAGTCTGAACGACAAGACACACAGAGTAGCTCAAATGTACGGTAAGTTAATTGGAGCTGTGTATATTTATTTCTTTACAGAATAAGGAAAATTATGAGCCCAGAGGTTTCCAAAGACCGGTAAGTAGTAACATGTCTAGATTTGCCCACATAAATAGGCATATCAAATTCAGCATTGGTTGATGTGGCATCAAAACATAAAAAATCAGTATTTCTCAGTCTTGAAGATTATTGTCAATAAAGCACTTACTACCTGCATTTTTGTGTTTTTGCTTTTGAATATCAGTTTGCAACCCCGAGCATGGTGGCAGGCCCACAGCGTGTTCAGGTGAAGCCAGGAGCAGAGACAAACAGAAATGCTATCACAGGTAACCTCTATCTCCTCATGCTCAGATACCATATAAACCTCAGGAAATCTGACTGTTGTTGATTGTATTGTTATTTTTAGGCCCTGGGAGAGAGTGTGTTGGCTCATCCTCCAGTTCAGCTTCAAAGTAAGTGTACTCACTAGTACCTCTCCAGTTGTGCAATGCTATCCTGTTCTGTTTTTGTTCACGTGACGGCCTCTACTATTTGAAAGGTTAACACCAGAATGTCCATCCTTGCACTTTCTACAGGAAAATTACCATCGACGACTTTGACATTGGTCGACCACTGGGGAAGGGCAAGTTTGGTAATGTTTACCTCGCAAAAGTAAAGAAGCTGCAGGCTATTGTGGCGCTGAAGGTGCTGTTCAAGTCACAGATGGAAAAAGAGGGTGTGGAGCATCAACTCAGGAGGGAGATCGAGATTCAGGCCCATCTCAAGTTAGTATCCTGAGAAAAAAAAAAAAAAAAATTTGTCATCTGTTGTGAGTTGGTGTTTAGCTACATTTGGCACACATGCTGTACATTCTTGTATGTCCTGTGTATCTTGAGCAGTCTCTCCACAAGTTTGTGATTATATGATCGTATTAATAAAGAGTAAAGAGAGTACTTGGGCAGCTTAACCCAGGGCAAAACATCTTAGTTTATACATTACCTGGCAGGCTATTTACTACTGTCCTCTGCTATTTTACAGGAACATTCATCAACTTCTCACATTTGTCTGTCTATTGTACAGGGTGTCAGAAAAATGCTAGTTTAATTTGTGCTTCACAAGTTTACTGCGAATTACAAGTTGAAACTATTGCTGTAATGTGTTACGTGAATTATTTTTTGCAAATTTTAATGGTAGGTTAACCCATGAGATGCCAGGTTAGATGCATGTAAAATGGTATGATGGTTATCTTTGCTCTTTAAATAGGCAGTAGCATTGGCATTTCAATACACATTTTCTGCAGTTCATCACAATGTAACCATAACAACCATGCAAAATACTCTTCAGGACTGCTTCAGCAGAGTAACTGTTGATTCAATTCTGAAATACAGATGGTGTCTTTGTGACATTGTCTAAATGACTCGAGTGGAAATGTTGGCTCAAGATTAACGATAAATGCTCATGTTTTCATTGGTGTAACTGTCAATATCATAGATTGGGTGGATCCAGATTAACATTCATTCAACTCTTCTTCACACAGCTTGGTCAAATAGGGATTTTGATCTTGTGCTATGATCACACACTTTAAATATCTTAAGCTTGGTTTTTGAAATACAGTTCACAACACACTACCTCAAAATATACTCTATATTCTCCTCAGGCACCCCAATATTCTGCGTTTCTACAATTACTTCCACGATCGCAAAAGGGTGTTCTTAGTGCTTGAGTATGCCCCACGTGGAGAAATGTACAAAGAGCTACAGAGATGTGGAAGATTTGACGACCAGCGTACTGCCACAGTAAGAGATTAACCAAATTAGTTCACTGTATCCTAGGCAGTTTACTGGACTTGATTGTCTTACATTGCTTGTATTGTGTGTTGACATTTTGTTGTCATAATTCAGTGCAAACCTCTCTAAATTTGCAGTACATGGAGGAGATATCTGATGCGCTCATGTATTGCCATGAGAAGAAAGTGATTCATCGTGACATCAAGCCAGAGAATCTGCTTCTCGGCTATCGTGGAGAGCTGAAAATTGCTGATTTTGGCTGGTCCGTTCATGCACCTTCTCTAAGGTAAGGAACCATAGTGTCAACGCACCACTAGGCCCTGTTAAAAACAGCTCTCTGCTGCTGAATGCTGTCACATGAGTCTGTTTATTGCTGCTTCTCTGCCGTCCCTGTTCACCTCTTGTTTGAAACCTTCCCAGACGTCGCACCATGTGTGGAACACTGGACTACCTCCCTCCAGAGATGATTGAGGGACACACCCACAGTGAGAAGGTGGACCTGTGGTGTATTGGGGTCCTCTGCTACGAATGCCTAGTTGGCAACCCACCTTTTGAAACTGCCAGCCATTCAGAAACATACAAAAGAATTATGAAGGTTGGTGTTTTTTTTGGGTGTCTAATACACTTAGTTGGACAAGAAATTGTTTTCTCAGCTTCTGTAAAGTCTGGAAGACCCTCAGCCACTTCCATTCTGCGATATGTGAGAAGAACCAAAGAGAATATTCAAGGTTCTTCACAACATCGGAAGAATTTTTTATTTTTTATTTTATTTTTTGTGTCCCAACAAACTTTGTTGCTGTGTTTCCAGATCCTAGCAATTACTTTGAGTACAACATTATCATAACCAATAGAAATAATGTCCAAAACGCCAAAAATAAGACCCAAGTTTTGAATTATCTTTTTAGATTAACCATCTGCAAACCGACAGTAAGTAATTCATCAGATGTTGACCACTGGGATGAGTACAACATGGCTAGAAATGTGATTCACTGACAATCAATTCATCCCTTTTAAACAATATTTTTGGAAATTGGAAAAAAACATTTGGTCTTCATACTATTTTCATCTACATATGTTTTTACTCTTCAGTAATTTTAGGAAACTTCCTAAGTTTCAAACAATGAACCCTGAACCACCCTAGACCATGAACTGAATGCCTAGTTTTTGGCACTAATTATGGTATCTCAGGCATCAATTAAAGCTTAATACAGTATTTTTTTTCTTTTTTTTAAAGTAAGGTATCTATTGTGCCTTGCATCTCAACAACTACGACATACAAGTATTTTTCCTAGGAAAGTGAATTAAAACTTCAATAAAGGTTTTAATGTTTTTACTGCAACATTCAGTGTCATTTCATTAGTAAATACCATCTTGCTATTTGCAGGTGGACTTGAAGTTCCCCAAGATCGTCTCAGAGGGCGCACGGGACCTGATTTCCAAGCTGCTTCGCCACAACCCCATCGATCGCCTCTCGCTACAGAGTGTCATTGACCACCCGTGGGTGCGAAGCAACTCTCACCGGCTCCTACCCCCATCCTACCCTGCCAAGAAATCTTGAGCCCACCTGATCAGCCTGCTTACGCCCTCTGAGGGGTGTTTTCTCCTCCACAAGAGACTCTGGGCCAGCATGTTTTGATTTCACTGCTATGGGCTTCAAACTGCCATTATTCCAGCACATTTTATGATGGGCATACATGCATACACATTTTTATGTGTTGTACAGTGTGGTGTCATTATCTATGTCTAGTTATTTGCCTTAGAGGTGTTTGTATTTTTACTGTCATTTCTTTTCTGACACTTTTTAAAATGGACAAAACTCTGTTTTGTATTTTTGTATCTGGTGTTGACTCCAAAGTACTGCTATTAGGCTGTCTCAAGATGAATATATTAAATAAGTAGTTTAAGGTGATCTGTTTGAGGGATGAGGTGCAAAGCATGTTTTATTTACCCTCAAGTTGTACTTCAAATGTCTAATAAATATTATGAAAGGGTGTCTGAGCATCTGATGAGTAATTATTAAGTAAAGGAGTTGGTTACACAGTATATCATTAGCAAAACCTGCTGTGGTCTAATACAAAGGCGCCCTGCAATTATAATTTTATGAAGGTTATATTCAGTTTTTGTTGAAATCGTTTACAAAGGCGTTTGTTCACATGTATGGTCGGTTTGGGGGCTGCAATTCAGTCTGTGGTGCTGTTGAATTATATTGATAGGTTTTTAATATTTTATCAGTCCTGTATCAATGAGATTATGCTAAATATCAAGTTTAAAAGCAAAACTGGGTTATTACGTCAGGGAAGGTAAAATCTATTGCAGATTTAGCAAGGTCTACCTACTAAAGAGGGAACTCTATGTCATGAAATGATTTCATAAAGTAAGTCACTAACCAGTATACATTGTATACATGTTTATACGAGACTACTGCTGGTAATAGTAGTAATATTAGTTTATCATTGACGTATTTTACCTTAACAAAGCAAATTGACAGCTGTGTTGTCACCCGGTAGCGTGGCCGAGCGGTCTAAGGCGCTGGATTAAGGCTCCAGTCTCTTCGGGGGCGTGGGTTCGAATCCCACCGCTGCCAGCACTTTTACTCTTACATTATATTTTGTAGTTAAGTGTCAAAGATTGGCCGCCTGTCTTCACTGAAAGCTTATGTTGTCGGTGAAAATCTGACGAGATCATACACTGAGCGGCCTAACATGCTGTGTAATGTGATATGTTCGGTTGACCGTTATTATGACCGTAACAATTATGGTAACTAATTGGTATTAATTCGTTCTGGATGGCCATCAGTATTTTGTCGAGAGATAGAGCCGAGGAAACACAAATTACACGATAACTTGAAATGGTTTTAAGCAAATGTGGATGTAAATTGTTGCATTCAAACGCAAGAGGGAGCTAAATGATCATAACGGTTTTGGTTAAAGCTCTTCCGGTTTATTTGATGACGTATTTTTTCCTTCCGGTTCAAACCTACTTCGAAGTTCATGAACCACAACCATGAATTTTAAAAAAAACATTAAAAGACCTGGATGCCGGATCTAAAAATGGCGCCCATTCAGTTCAATACAAGTTGCTCGTCTGGCGCATACGCTGAAAAAGTTTCTGGCTTCCGGGTTACTTCCGCGTTGTGCGGCCCATAGAGACTGCGCAGTAGTGTCTCTCCCATCATGCCTTTGGGCGATGAGAACGAGCGAAAAACATCCTCGATCTGGCGCTGCGCGTTCACGAGCGCGTTCATTGTGTGCACATCCTCCTAAACTTTGATTTATCAGTCAAAAAACTGTTGCTGAGTGACTCTCAGGAAAATGGAGACAACAAACATTTACAAGGTCTTTCACCTGCATTTATTTAGAATCAGAATCAGAATCAGAATCAGTTTTATTGCCAAGTATGTTTTATTAGGTTTGTTATTCTGAGTTTACTGTGTGTGCATTCACCACTGGAAGTGATCACACACTCATCAACCTCATATCATTGTACAGGCTTTATATCGGAGATGAATTCAAGATGTTGCTGACTGAGAAGAAGAGTGCATTGAGGTGAGGGATCAAGGTGGAGCTGCAGAGGAGCAGACTCAGCTGATGGAGATTCACGCCCACAGATCAATTCTTTAAATCATATGTCTGGTAATTTCCATTGAGTTGTATTGATATAAGACACAGACGGTAAAACAAGCTGCTGCCACTGCCCCAGACAGACAAAGTGACAGAGACGAGGAAGTGACGTCCTCACTGAACGAGCCCGATGGCTGGGCGCGAGGCTGGACAGCCCGACCCCCAGGCGGCCCTGCGCCCAGCCATCGGGCTCGTTCAGCCTCGCGCGAGGCTGGACAGCCCGACCCCCAGGCGGCCCTGCGCCCAGCCATCGGGCTCGTTCAGCCTCGCGCGAGGCTGGACAGCCCGACCCCCAGGCGGCCCTGCGCCCAGCCATCGGGCTCGTTCAGCCTCGCGCGAGGCTGGACAGCCCGACCCCCAGGCGGCCCTGCGCCCAGCCATCGGGCTCGTTCAGCCTCGCGCGAGGCTGGACAGCCCGACCCCCAGGCGGCCCTGCGCCCAGCCATCGGGCTCGTTCAGCCTCGCGCGAGGCTGGACAGCCCGACCCCCAGGCGGCCCTGCGCCCAGCCATCGGGCTCGTTCAGCCTCGCGCGAGGCTGGACAGCCCGACCCCCAGGCGGCCCTGCGCCCAGCCATCGGGCTCGTTCAGCCTCGCGCGAGGCTGGACAGCCCGACCCCCAGGCGGCCCTGCGCCCAGCCATCGGGCTCGTTCAGCCTCGCGCGAGGCTGGACAGCCCGACCCCCAGGCGGCCCTGCGCCCAGCCATCGGGCTCGTTCAGCCTCGCGCGAGGCTGGACAGCCCGACCCCCAGGCGGCCCTGCGCCCAGCCATCGGGCTCGTTCAGCCTCGCGCGAGGCTGGACAGCCCGACCCCCAGGCGGCCCTGCGCCCAGCCATCGGGCTCGTTCAGCCTCGCGCGAGGCTGGACAGCCCGACCCCCAGGCGGCCCTGCGCCCAGCCATCGGGCTCGTTCAGCCTCGCGCGAGGCTGGACAGCCCGACCCCCAGGCGGCCCTGCGCCCAGCCATCGGGCTCGTTCAGCCTCGCGCGAGGCTGGACAGCCCGACCCCCAGGCGGCCCTGCGCCCAGCCATCGGGCTCGTTCAGCCTCGCGCGAGGCTGGACAGCCCGACCCCCAGGCGGCCCTGCGCCCAGCCATCGGGCTCGTTCAGCCTCGCGCGAGGCTGGACAGCCCGACCCCCAGGCGGCCCTGCGCCCAGCCATCGGGCTCGTTCAGCCTCGCGCGAGGCTGGACAGCCCGACCCCCAGGCGGCCCTGCGCCCAGCCATCGGGCTCGTTCAGCCTCGCGCGAGGCTGGACAGCCCGACCCCCAGGCGGCCCTGCGCCCAGCCATCGGGCTCGTTCAGCCTCGCGCGAGGCTGGACAGCCCGACCCCCAGGCGGCCCTGCGCCCAGCCATCGGGCTCGTTCAGCCTCGCGCGAGGCTGGACAGCCCGACCCCCAGGCGGCCCTGCGCCCAGCCATCGGGCTCGTTCAGCCTCGCGCGAGGCTGGACAGCCCGACCCCCAGGCGGCCCTGCGCCCAGCCATCGGGCTCGTTCAGCCTCGCGCGAGGCTGGACAGCCCGACCCCCAGGCGGCCCTGCGCCCAGCCATCGGGCTCGTTCAGCCTCGCGCGAGGCTGGACAGCCCGACCCCCAGGCGGCCCTGCGCCCAGCCATCGGGCTCGTTCAGCCTCGCGCGAGGCTGGACAGCCCGACCCCCAGGCGGCCCTGCGCCCAGCCATCGGGCTCGTTCAGCCTCGCGCGAGGCTGGACAGCCCGACCCCCAGGCGGCCCTGCGCCCAGCCATCGGGCTCGTTCAGCCTCGCGCGAGGCTGGACAGCCCGACCCCCAGGCGGCCCTGCGCCCAGCCATCGGGCTCGTTCAGCCTCGCGCGAGGCTGGACAGCCCGACCCCCAGGCGGCCCTGCGCCCAGCCATCGGGCTCGTTCAGCCTCGCGCGAGGCTACTCCCCCGACTTACTCCCCCGACTTACTCCCCCGACTTACTCCCCCGACTTACTCCCCCGACTTACTCCCCCGACTTACTCCCCCGACTTACTCCCCCGACTTACTCCCCCGACTTACTCCCCCGACTTACTCCCCCGACTTACTCCCCCGACTTACTCCCCCGACTTACTCCCCCGACTTACTCCCCCGACTTACTCCCCCGACTTACTCCCCCGACTTACTCCCCCGACTTACTCCCCCGACTTACTCCCCCGACTTACTCCCCCGACTTACTCCCCCGACTTACTCCCCCGACTTACTATATAGGCTCAAATTAGGGTCAAATGATTTTGAGCTTGTAAAGCCATGTTTACTAATAATTCCAATGTTTGCAGTTGTAAATAAATCTTTGTAAAGTTGTAAAATACATCTGCAGGAGAAATATAAGTTTGTGTATGTGAAATCGGTTGTGCTTGTGGTGAAGAAATTGCGATCTGTTCAAAAAATACTGTGATCCAAAACTCGACATATGATCAGTGGTGGGGTTAAAAAAAGACATAGTGAAAGAAGAAACGCTTGGCGATGTCTGTTTACAGATACTGAGTAGAAAACTGTAAACCTCAGCACGCAACATTTCCAGTGTGAGACACTGTCGAGTCTGAACTTTGATCGTAACTCGACTGTGTGGGAACTTTTGTGTGCAGAGTTTTACAGTTTTCTGCTCTGTTGCGGTACACAGATGTCGACAAAACCATTTCTTCTTTTACAGCATCTTTGTCTAAGCTCAACACTGATCATTTGTTCATAGTTTTGATTCACATGGTCTTTTTTTAACAGATACAAGTCTCTTTGACACAAGCACAATTCTTTCACATGCAGAAACTTGAATTTCTAATTCAGATTTATTTTACTGGTTTACAAGGTTTGATTTACAACTACAAACTTAGGAATTATTTGTGAACATCACTTTACAAGTTCAAAATCATTTGGACCCTAATTTGAGCCTATATATGTCTGGGGTGTAGTTACGCATGACTTACCATTTCTTGCTGTTTGTGAGGGGCCGTCAGGTGTGGTCCTGGCTGGAGGTGGGTGCTGGCATCCCTATGAAAACACATAATGTGACTGCATTAAATAAATTTACTTTCCATTGCAGGGCAAGCAAGCACATTATAAGCAGCTCTTCTTTTGACCATCAAATGTCTTTGAAGCAATGTCAGGGCTTAAGAACATAAGATTTAGCATTTGTCCATTTAATACATTTACTAGTTCAAGCACAACCAGCTAAAGTAACATTTAATAGTAGCTACAACTAACAGAGTTTGTTGGACCCTGGATGTTGTCCACAGTCCCATGGAGGGTGGAGGTAGTGACAGTTTCTTCTCCCATTTGTTACAAACATTAGCTGCCAGGTCATTACATCTTTATTTTCCACAGACTCTTATTAGATAGATACAGCAAACAGTTGTTACTGAGTAGATCCTCACTACTTAATTATATCGCAATAAGTTCCTTAAGAACTAATCAGCTGCTTACATGCATAAATGTTAAAATGATATTCTGTTTAATACATTCATTTTTAAGTCGTCATCATTAATGCATCAGAATATAATGTGGATGTAAATACTTGCTTGGAAACAACTGATTTGTTGTGAAGAACTCATTGTGATATAATGAAGTAATGAGGAACTACTCAGTAACCACTCTGATTCATTTTACTGTAACAGTGTAAACTGTCAAAACAACCTCAGTATGCTGATGGATGTCACTGTAGTTTATAAGACAGTTCTGCTGCAAGGTGTCACAAAACCTCTAAGAAAGTCTAACAAGAGTCTAGTAAGAGTCTAACAGTGGGAAATAAAGATGCAGTGTTCTGGCAGCTTCCACAGCCTCATGTTTGTGAGACATGGCAGGAGAAATCTCTACTTACAATCTCCACAGGACTGGACAACATTAGGGTCTTACTGTCAAATAAAGAACATATTTGTAGTTTTGTAGTACAACTCGTTACGTCTCATAAGTGTAAAACAGAATGAAGTGCAACAAGGTTTGTATTTGTAAAAGGAAAAACGAGACTTAGTTAAGAACACTGAACAAATGACATTAGAGATGAGGTAACACAAAGACAATGACAGTAAGTGCTGTTGTCAACATCTGTGAACAGAGACGGTACAGAAAGCTGTAAACCTCGGAGCCCAAATTTCCACCAGTGTGTAACACTGAAGTAGCAAGTGGCATTTTGACCCTATTTTTACACCTGAGTCTAACAAAACAGTGACAGTCCAATCACAAAGCAGAGTCCTGTCAGAGGGCAGGTGGCTCTGTTGCCTGGAGATCCTGAAAGGTGCAGTCGATTTTCAAGATGGACGACAACACAGGCTTGAAAATCAACTGCACCTTTAAGGATCTGCAGGCAACAGAGCCACCTGTCCTCTGATTGGACTCTGCTTTGTGATTGGACTGTCGCTGTCCAATCAGATTCAGATGTGAAAATAGAGTGAAAATTCTAATTGTAACTTCAAAGTCACACACACTGTGTGGGAACTTTGAGCTCCAAGTTTTACAAACAGTTTTCTGCTCTGTCTCTGTTCACAGATGTTGACAAACGCACTTCTTTCACTGTGTCTGTTTTAGCTCAACTCTAATGTGATCTGTGGAGTCTTTTATTCTCTCTTCTACACAAGCAAAACGGCTTCACATGTACAAACTTAAATTTCTCATGCAGATTTATTTTACAAAGGTTGATTTCCAGCTACATTTGGAATCATTTGTGAACATCACTTTTCCAAGTTCAAAATGCTTTTGATGCTAATGTGAGTCGATACAGGAATAGGGTGTAGTCATGGCAACAACTTTCCATTTCTCGCTGGTTGTCAGGGGCCATAGGGTGTGGTACTGGGCTGAGGTGGACTCTGGCATCCCTACGAAAACATGCAATTATACCAAATAAAATAAACTGTCCATTGCAGAGCATTTGAGGCAGCTCTTCACAAAACAATGCTGAGTAAATCTTTTACTCAAGATTTACTTACCATTATTAATTCTGTCTGCTGCAAGTTACGCAGGAATCTCCCATCAGGTTCAAAGGTCCCACTGCAGATACTGTTGACAGGAATCCTGTAAAGATTTGCAGAAGTTTCCCTTTGAGTGAAATAAAGACATTTAATGGTCGCTTCAGCTGTTATCTGTTAGCTGTTGCTAACCTAGATACACATTTTCACACCACAGCGACACGGTTTGTAAACAGGAGACAGCATTGCAGCTGAAAAACCTGAAAAACAGACAAACATTAAAGCGGCAGAAAGACATAAATGCAACTTCCGGTCAGTAACTTCAGAATAAAAGCACAGCGGAAACAGAAACAGGAAATAGAGTGCGATTCTACCCAAAAACGATCGTCACGTGATCTTTTAGCTAAATCGCAACTCACATATAATTTCAGCGTTTGTAAATCTGAAATAAAGATGAGAAATTCAGGTTTGAAGAGTCTGATTGGACAAGTGACAGGTTAATCACTGTCCAATCAGATTCAGTGCGACTTCAGTGTCACACGCTCTGTGGGAACTTTGAGCACCCAGTCTTCTGCCCCGTACCTGTACACAGATGTTGACAAACAAAACAAGGACCAATGCTCTTATCAATTCATTTTCACCATGCAAGTGACTCATCTCCCTGATCGAAAAAACTCAAAGCCTCAGGAGACTCACCTGTGGCAGCAGGTAGTTGATCTGGACACCGGCATGAGGAGGAAGCGGTACCCGGTGTGTGGCTGCCTCACCGCGGCCTGTTGCTGCAGCCTCGGCGTTTGGTGCGTGTTTATAAAGGAGAAATGGCGCGTTCACGGCCCAGTACCCGTATGTGCGCAGTGTATAAAAGCAGGAGCCTGACACCTGCTCGGGTTCTGCCCTGCAGGTCCCGTTTCCTGTTCTCCCGACTTCAGAAAATGTACAAATGATTCCTGCGTTTGTTTGTTCCCCAGTTTATTCTTCTTATGCTGTTGTTCATATGACTCCGGCAAAGAGTCTGAGCCCAGAAATGCGTATTCTGACCAGTTTTGTGGCTTAGTCTCATTAGCACAGGAAAGAGTAAACCAGCAAACATGAAGTTCAGAAAAAAAAAACGCCAAACAACAAAGACAGCACCACCTGCAAGTGACACAAAATCCATGAACCTGAGCTGCAGCATGAACTGCAGCAGGACATGAAGGTAAAAGACCAACAGCTGCTGTCCATGAGGTTCAAATGGATAAATAATTATCACAAGTCAGAAATATACAGTTCATGCATTAGAAAGCAATTATGGTTAAATTAAAGGCTTAAATGTTACATATGTTATTACTGAGCCAAAGGACAGTTAAATCACAAAGGTCACTGACTTCCTCTAACATCAGCCATTGTGTTTTCCATTAAAATATCCATTAAATGTCAGAAGTGACAAGTGAAAATGTGGAATCCAGGAATTGTCCCTTTTTTAAATGGAGTCCCCCCCCCCCCCATATTAAGAGTCAATGAGTGAAAATGATTAACAACAGAAAAAACAGTCTCTGGAAGTATAAACTTGCTTGCAAAAAAAAAAAAGTCTAAGGTTTGCTCTCATCAGTCAGGCTGCTGCAGTTAAACAGCTGATTTAGCTATTAGCCTCATCAACAAGGCTAGAGAGCCCCACTGTTGCTGATCAATTGCACCAATCACCAGAAAAAATTCCTTGTATGTGAAAACATACTTGGCAATAAAACTGATTCTGATTCTGATTCTGAAATTACTTTGAGCCACTGGGGTAAAATAAATTACCTCACAAACCCCATAATCGACCAGTGTACACCATAACAGGGCTCATCCAGATCCAGATTTTACATTGGAAAGTGTAAAAATTGGAAACATTACTTTTGTTCTAAGAACATTACACATTTTAAGATTCTCCCTTTTGTCTCTAACTTTCAGTCACAGAGCTGCATGTTCACAAGTATTGACCAAACTGTTCTGAGGCACAGGAATAAGAAATGTGAATTATTAAATAAGGGTCAGGTTCTCCATTACATGTAGTCTGTAATCGTAATATAGCGTTTCATCCTCAAAGCACCTGGTGCAGAAAAATAAAACTGAGCTCATTATGGAGGCCTGTAGGGGCCTTTATTCAAATTATCATGTAAACTTGAAAATTAGATGTAATTTTTCACACATGCATGTATCCCAGGATTACACAGGACTTGATGAATAAGAACAAAGCAGGAGAAGCGATCAGCAGGTTGCATTTGAAAATATTTAATCTTTGTAGTTAGTCAGGTGTGAGTGGTTGTAGTTGAGTCGTGATATTTCTACAGATGAAAGAAAGCGTCAGATATCATCATATTATCTTGAATAAACCAACAAACAATTCTAAATCAAAATCAGTGCATCAATACATTCTGACTTTAAATATATAATCATGTGAGAACAAACCAAGGTGATTAGATGTTCAACAGGATAAACATGACTGGAGGAAATATAATGAAATAAACTACTCACCCTACACACTCAGGAACAAAGGTGGAAAGATGGAGGGAAGCAGCTCAACTGAAGGGCAATCAGAATGAGCTCAGGACACAGAACAAAGAAAACTCAAGACACCTGTGTGAGCTGCCCAGTTCTCCACCTGTCCTGCTCAGGCCAGCAGTCATGTGACCCCACTTCCCACAGGATACTTTAAGTATAATTTAAAAAGAAAATGCAGTACTCCAATTTGCATTTTCATTTTCACATACTCATGTGTGTACTCATCTATAAACATATTAAAATGATGGTTTTCAAAGACTGAACCTGCTCTGCAGTGACAGTATTTAAACATAATGAACAAACAGCTCCTCAGGCCACTGCATTTACATTTACATGTCACTGCGCTCTTTAGGGGTCAAAATGAAAATGCACTCAGTCCTCTCATTGAGGCAGGTCATCAGTGAGGACGTCACTTCCTTGTCACTTGTCATTTTTCTGTCACTGGGGCAGTGGTTGTAGCTTGTTCCCTGTAAGGAAATGACCAGAGATGAGATTTAAAGATTTTTTAAATGTATTACAATAAGTGATAAGATGCTGAGAGACAGTCTCATCTCCTCAGTGAGGACGTCACTTCCTCGTCTCTCGTCACTTTGTCTGGGGCAGTGGCAGCAGCTTGTTTTACCTGTCTGTGTCTTATATCAATACAACTCAATGGAAATTACCAGACATATGATTTAAAGAATTTATCTGTGGGCGTGAATCTCCATCAGCTGAGTCTGCTCCTCTGCAGCTCCACCTTGATCCCTCACCTCAATGCACTCTTCTTCTCAGTCAGCAACATCTTGAATTCATCTCAGATATACAGCCTGTACAATGATATGAGGTTGATGAGTGTTTGATCACTTCCAGTGGTGATTGCTCACACAGTAAACTCAGAATAACAAACCTAAATAAATGCAGGTGAAAGACCTTGTAAATGTTTGTTGTCTCCATTTTCCTGAGAGTCACTCAGCAACAGTTTTTTGACTGATAAATCAAAGTTTAGGAGGATGTGCACACAATGAACGCGCTCGTGAACGCGCAGCGCCGGATCGAGGATGTTTTTCGCTCGTTCTCATCGCCCAAAGGCATGATGGGAGAGACACTACTGCGCAGTCTCTATGGGCCGCATAACGCGGAAGTAACCCGGAAGCCAGAAACTTTTTCAGCGTATGCGCCAGACGAGCAACTTGTATTGAACTGAATGGGCGCCATTTTTAGATCCGGCATCCAGGTCTTTTAATACATCCATGCTGTGTGCAGGTCGGATATTACCCCATGTATTATCAGTATTATCACTTTTGACAAATAAAATATAAGCCAACTACGTCGAGACATGGCTGGTTTACCACCGGGGGACCCACAGCTGGTGTCGATAATCGTCAGTCATTTAAAAACACAGGGGCTCTTCGACCAGTTCAGGAGGGACTGCCTAGCAGACGTTGATACAAAGGTAACGGTTGAAAATATCTTTATAATCTAATATCAGAGATTGTTCATTGTGTAATGTTTCTGTGTGTAATGTTTCTTTATCAAAAAGCTTACTTTGGGAAGCTTGATAATGGAGTACCGCCTCGGCTAACTAAAGCTACATAACTAATGTAAACACATCCATTCCTCCACATTTGACATTTGATAGCCATTCTTGGTCAGCATACAGGAATGACTTGGATAAGTTATGAACTGTTTATCTGATGCTAGTGTCAACACAAGTTTATTTTCATCTTGCAATCAAATGAAATTCGCAGTAAAAACAAACACTTGCTTCGTGCTGAAACGAGTTAGTCAATTAATTGATCTGATAAATTTTTTCTACAATTTAACAGTTATGGCATTTTCAAGTAACAACATCCAACAACTGGTTTTGTAATATGATAATCTTCTTGCATTTTCTCTTGCAGCCAGCTTACTTGAACCTGAAACAAAGAGTGGACAACTTTGTCTCTAATCACCTCTCTAATCACACATGGAGCCCACATTTGAACAAGAACCAGCTGAGGAACAACATCAGACAGCTTGTGCTGCAGTAAGTGAGAATGGAGAAATATCTCTTTTCCATCTTTTGTTGCTCATCATACCCAACTGCCCCACTGGGAACAAATAAAGTTCAATGGTACAGTAGAAAATATGTTTTACTTTGTCAGGTGCTGTATTTCAAGTGTTGTATTCTCTTACTTTGTAATGTTTTATACAGAGATAATTGTGCAAGTTACCAAGAGTTAAATCAAGCTGTTCCTCTTAGATCTGGGATGCTGGAGCAGGGAGTGGACAGGATAGTGGCCCAAGTGGTGGATCCCAAAATCAATCACATCTTCAGGCCGCAGGTGGAGAGGGTGGTCCGTGAATTTCTGTCGCCGGGCAGCTGCTCTGAGGAGCCGCTGGCCCCACTGCCTTTATCAGAGACCAAACCAGACAGCAGCATTCCTGAGCAGGGTACATTACATTCTTATCGCGTCTTTATTATGTTTGACTGTTTGCTTTTTGTCACTCAGATCTTGACTAGTGAAGAGGAGTTCTTTGCCCTCCTTGCACATACCACAATGAAATGAAATTGCAGAGAAAAGCCATCTTCTTGTTCGAATTTCTCACTTTGACTCCAACTTCTAGTAAAATTTAATCTCCTTAGACTTTTCTTTATGATATATGTAATAATGTGCATCACATGGAGGCTGCCTCTCATAGTAGAGTGGAGATTCAGTCTTTACGCACTTATGAAATGAGATTTAAAACACAACAGTGAGGATCTGTTAAATTAACAATGTTTGACTTACATTCACATGCTTAACACCTGTTATTACATGTTCATATGTTTACAGCCTCGTCGTCTGCTCCGACCACTACTGCAGCCAGCGACGCCATGTCCATCCTGGAGACAATAAGTTCTCTCAATCAGGAGGCTAGCGTCAGGGCCAGCTCGGGAACAGAGAAAGGACGAAAAGGCCAGGCTTCAGATGAGCCCATGCAGCTGGTGGAGGAGAGCGAGCAGGATATGAGTGTCGTGGAGGAAGGAGATTGCCACCATGAAGGGAGGATGCTTGAAGAGGCAGACGAAACAAAAGTGGCATCAGAGATCCAGGTGCTAGAAGTGAAGACAGAGGATACTCAGGAACAGATGGATCTGGGAAAAGAGGGATTAATGGAAGAGGTGAAGATGGAGGATGAGGACTCAGGAGCTAAGGAGCAGACAGAGGAGGAGAAAGACAATGCTGCCAGCCGAACCACTGGAAAACCTACAGAAGAGAAGCAGGACGATGAGCTATTGAAATCTACAAGTCAGGCCAAGCAGAAAGCCAGAGAGAGGATAAAGGAAGGTGAGTGGCTGCATCCTCTCTGTGATTTTAATTTTAGACCAATGAAAGTATTCTTGATAAAACCACATATTTGAGTCAAGGGCATCTTGCTTTCAGCCATGAACATATAAAAAATAATTATAGTGATTAAATGATGTTGATTGATTTGTTGATCCATCACCAATTGTAAATCCATTTCTAGCTGGTTCTAGCTTTTTAAATGTGAGGAACAGCTTCTTTTCTTTAATTTACATCATTGTAAATTAAAAACCTTTGGGTTTTGGAGGTGTTGATTGGGCAAATAAATTTTTTTAGTACATTGCTGACTCATGCTTGTAAATGTTTTAACAGTGAATTTTAAATAGATTGAAAGAATAAAGGGTTTATAGACTGGCATGTCTTTGCACTGCAGAATACTCTTTGGAGGACTCTGACCTGGAAGGCCTGAGCGACATCACAGTAAGCTCTGTCCACACCAGCGACCTATCGTCATTTGAGGAGGAAAGTGAAAATGAGGAGCTGCCGTCTGACTCTTCTGAAGAAGGGGAACTTCCATCTGATGGTCTTAACATTTTACTTCTGTCTTGAGTTTTCAAACTAATTATGAAAAGAAACTGTATCATAAAGTGTTAAATATGGTCACTATTACAGATGTCACAGATGTTCTTCTACACATTTTTAATTTAGAGTTGTAAAACTATGTTTTTATGTGTTTTCTTTCACTACAAGGTGAGGGAGCAGAAAAGAAACATGCCACTGGAGATGCAGGAGAAGAAGAGCGTAAGCCTCGTCGCAAGGCCTATGTTCACAAGCCCTTCCTCTACTCCCGTTACTATAGTGACTCAGATGATGAAATCACTGTGGAGGAACGTCGGAGATCTGCGGTAAGTTGTTTAATTTCAGCATTAAGGGTACAGCATTAGAAATCTATTTATAGCTAAATCAAAAGCTTTACTTGCTAAATTAATTAATCACGAACTTGAAAACAATGCAGATTTTTATGGTCGTTTATCATTAATTCATTCTTGGCTTCCGTCATTGCTGTGCCTCCCCGTCCTCAACCGTGATCACATAGGCAAAGGACAAAGAGGAAAGGCTGCTCAAGCGACAACAGAACAGAGAACGAATGGAAGAAAAGCGCAAACAGAAAGCAGTGCAGGCTGAAGAACAAGGTATTTCTTTCTCTCACGTGTTTATTGTCTGCTGTCAAGTACCTTCACATTTGTATATCATCTGGTCTTAATTGCTGGACACAACAACCAGAAATGTTGCTTAGACCAGACCAGAAGATTAGACCAGTTTAGGTTTTGTAAGAGGGGGAGAAGATTGTTAGCAATTTGTTTCAGCTGTTTTCATTTCATGTTGTAATTGTGTAATAGCTGGCGTTTCCACAAGATTTTTGATTTGCATGTTGTTTCTAACTTCTTTGTGTCTAAATCCTTATCCTTGAATTACCCTGTGTGATGTTCAGCTTGTTTAGTCATGCTGTGTGTTCCCATCGTCTCTATCTTAAAAATCTAACATATCTTCAGAATAGCTTTGTGACCTCTTCACTGTAACATCATTCACCAGGTTTAATTTCCTACACAGATCACAAAAAACAAAAGAGTGGAGAGCTGGAGCGCCCCAGAGCCAAAGAGGCTCGCAAAGAAAGGAAAGTTCTGGAGAAAAAAATGGCTCTCAACAGGAAGAGGAAACTAGACTCAAGGTATGTCATCAAAAGCTCAGACACAAAATAATATAGCTGCTGCTCGACGCAATCACAGTGTTTAGATAGTTTTGCAGTGTCCACTCCGTAAATACATGCATCACTTTCATGTTTCAGGAAAGAGGGAGATGTTGCAAGCAGGAGGAAAGGAGACACGGGAGGAGAGGGATCCAAGAAAGTGGTATGTTAAAGCAGATTTCACCATAGATAACATGTTTGTTCTTGGATTGGTGATGTGTAACCAGCAACACTGTGTTTCATTGTTTTACAATTAGGAAGTGAAATCTGCCACCTCAAAGACCCCACAACCGAAATTGATAAGAAATCTGTCAGAATCGACATCATCAGACGAGAGGCACAGAAGGATGAGCGGCAGCGTGTCAGAGGATTCCAGTGAAAACAAAAAGCTGTCTGACAAAGGCCGGACACACTCCTTCATCCTGGAGCTGGAGCAAGGTTCCCAAGAGGCTCTTAAACAACGTTCAGTTGGAAAATTTGATCGTCTGTCCCGTAAAGAACTTCACTCTAAAGAGCGCAAAGAGAAAGAACGCAGCCTGTCAGATGAACGCGTCAAACTCAAACAAAAGCAGGAGAAGAAATCTGAACATCAGGCAGATGAATCTCAACACAAGGAAGGTGTTAAAGTGTCATCTGAAGAGAAAGGTGAGAAGAAGCCTAAGATTAAAAGTGAGAAGAAAATGACAGGAAATGCAAGAGAAGGAAAGGCGTCTGTATCTGAAGGTGTTGCTGATGAGGGTCCTAAAGATGCTAAGAAAGTGAAGGCTCCATCCACGGAGGCTTTCAAAGCAGAGAAAGACAAAGAGAAACAAAAGGACAAAATTAGAGAAAAGGACAAAGATAAAGATAAGAGCAAAGAAAAGGAAAAGGTGAAAGGAGACAAAACCTCAGTGAAAAGTGATTTCAAGCAGCTGCTCCGTCCAGACTCTGCTGGTTCCTCTGAGGATCGTTCTGACATGGAGCCTGGGCCAGACAGCAGCAAGAAGAAAGATAAAAACCCCAAGGAAGTCTTGAAAAGGTCAAAGAGCTACTCTGAGGACAGACAAGGGGAAAAACCCAAATCTACAACAGATAGTAAAGATGGTGAGAAGGAGAAGACCAAACCAGATCAAGACAGCCAGAAATCAAACAAGTCCAGCTCTGAAGTGGACAAAGATCCAAAAAGAGTCAAGACAGCAGAAAAAGGAAGAATCATTGAAAAACCAAAATCAAAATCCAAAGAGGAAGCAAAGACTCCATTGTTATCAAAGACCGATAAGAAAGTTCAGAGTTCAGAAGTCAAAAGTGCAGGAGGAGCATCTGTCAGCAAACCTGAGGCAACAAAGGAGAGGAAAAAAGAGGGAAATACAAAGGAACAGCGGAAAGTCCCTGAAGAACCTTCGCATGAGAGGTCAGAAATTAAGAGCGCAAAGAAAAAACTAGAGAAGAAAGATAAAGTCCCAGAGAAGAAAGACGACAGCCAAGAAGAGAGGAAAGCACCCAGAGAAGACAAACTGGAAAAGTCAGATAAATCTTCCAAGTCTTCTGTTTTCTCAGTGAGTCCTGAGACTGAAGAGCTATCTAAGAAACCATCTCTTCTCCAAGACACGAGCACAGACTCAGATCTGGTCACCACCACTGTCACCACCTCGTTCTCAGACGACACCTGCGATGCTTTAAGCGACATCACCCCTGAGCCACCCGAAGGGGAAACAGAGTCACGACTCAGTGAGATGCCTGCTGTGCCGGCTGAGGCCGACGCTCTTCTGACTCTTATGGACGTTTGTACCTCAGCGGAGGCGAGACTTCCACCTGAGAGCATTCGAGAGGAGGTGACTGCTGAGATGGCGCTTCAGGATGCTGACATGAAAATGAAAGAGGCCGCTCTGACTCTGCTCTCTATGGATCCTGACAGCACAGTATCCTCCAGCTTAATTAGTCAAGATACAAGCGAAGAACCAAAGGTGAATCCGCCGGCTCCACAACCGATGGAAACAACTGCAGCTGAAGAGGAAGAACAGCATCCTTCTGTGGATGAGCAAACAGCTGCTGAAGCTGAGTTCACAGCCACTGAGCTGCCACCAGCTCCATCTCAACAAACTGCTGGGCTTGTTGATGAAAACCCAAACACTGCAGGTACATTGAGAAAATGCCAAAATGCTGATAATTGGCTCTCTGGGTATGTCAGAATCTTTCCATCATTAAAAAGCTCAATTTTTATGTCTTTATAGATGAGCCAGAAAACGCAGAGAGAGAAATGGACGCCTCAAAGACTGAAGCTTCTGAGATACTTGCTCCACAGGTAAAAAAAAAAAAAACATTTCACGTGTGAAATAAAAATACCTTTCAACCTGTATAGGAAATGATGAACTATTGAACTACTGGACCAAGTAAACTTGTTGATCAAAAAAGATTTTAATAAACAAAAAATTGGCACATTTTGTCTTTCACATAGGAGGATGACACTACCTCAAATGAACGTCAGGCTTCTTTGAATGAGGATGAAGCCAACAAGGCAGAAATGACCCCTGAAACACAGCCAGATGAGAAAATTGCATCACCTGCAGCTGACAAAGAAGGTAAACTTTCTTGTCTCTTCTTTTAGCTTAAATTTGAATCTTGAATTCTTGTATTTTGATCTTTGCGAGTATTATTTTTTGTGATTTCCAATGGTTTGATGAAAGACATTTGTCTTGACCAGGCACTGTGTGTGCATCAACCTGACAGTGCTCTTCCACTTCTTTACTTTCTCTTATATTACAGCTGTTGATGCTGTTGTGGATGAAGCAGAAGAGGTCAGAGGAAGCACAGAGGAAAAGACAGTGGCTGCTGTTTCAGATGCCCCTGAACAAGACTCCAAAATGTCCAGTAATCAAGGTGAGTGCTTGAAAACTTGTTGAGAAGAATAAGATAAGTTGTTGTTTGGCTGACTATTAATTTAATACGCTATCGTTACTTTAGATCAAAGTGAGCCAGATGTTGCAGACACAAAGACAAGCCCCAAGGTGAGGGACCGTTCATGGTGCACTTATTTTAATTGTTTGTCTTCTTAAATATTCAAATGAGACAAAAATTTAAAGTCATTTCTCTTCATCAACAGGCAGAGGAGGTCGTAACTGAGGAGAACCAGGCCACGATGGACACAGATAACAGTAAATCTTTTCTCATTACAAACACAGACATTAAAATCTGTATAAACAATGTCATTGTATCCAGTGAATATTTTAAGTGAATGTAAGAAAAGCTATAGCTTAGGCAATATTTTAACCCTACTTCTTTTCACCACTAGGTGAGGCTGAGAGTAAAACACAGGAGGAAGAAAATGTTGCAGCAGAGACGAGTGATCCACAAACTGTAAGTGTTCAACCTTTATTCACACTCACTAACGCACATCACTGTTCTAACTATTTTATCTAGTCTCACTCTCCTGGTAGTTTATTCAATATCTTTTCCTTTGTTGATTTGTGGATCTTGTAAATTTTGTTTAGATGGAAATCAATGTCCCAGAGAAGATGGAGGAGGTCACAGGAGGTGAACCTGAGTGTCAGTCCATACTAGTCAAACAAATCAGTGAGTCATGTGACTTTTTTTTTTTTTTTTTTTTTTTAAATAATCCACCTCTATTGATTTTTCTCAGCTGTCGCAACTACATTTCTCATTTCTCTGTCTTAGAGTCTTTGGAGAGTGAATGCTTTCTGATCCATATTTGATTACTAATGTTATAAAATTAGATATTTACTGTTTGAAATAGTTTACACTGTCTGAGGAGGATGGAATTTTGTATGTGAGGATAAAATGGTGTGTGTGTGTGTGTGTGTGTGTGTGTGTGTGTGTGTGTGTGTGTGTGTGTGTGTGTGTGTATTGTAATCTTTTGCAGTATTTTTTTTTTTTTTTGTCGCTTTTTCTCGACGCATGTGTTATAAAGAGCATGCTGCCCTTTCAGGAAGCTGAAACGGCAACTGAACACTGACTCTCATGCTATGTGCTCTCTTTATCCCTCCTCTAGAAACAGTGGTTTCATTGCAGTCATTGCTGTTTGTTTGTATTTTTCAGGTAATGTCTCCAGCACAGACAGCCAGGAAGATGAGAAGGAATCAGATCTGTCAGAAAAGGTAACTTTTTTTTCGTACAGTTTCTTTGAAACTCAGCTCTTACATATGTAATAAATATAGGTGTTGATAGAGTACCTTGTGTACTAATACTTTTTTGTTTTGCAGGAGCAGAAGACAGAGGGAAGAGGAAGACGTAAACGGAAACTGTCGTGTCAGAAAGTTGCAGCAGTGAAAGAATCTGGTATAGTAGCTGAGATTCAAAGATAATAAGAATTTGTTTTGTCCAGGGTTGTGACACCCACAATAAGAAAATTTAAAATGGTCATTAAATTATAAGATTACAAAATAGTGACCTTTTTAATTTTATAATCCAGCTGGTAAACAACATATTGACTCTTTATGAACTGATTCCACCATTTTTGTAACTGATCAGGTGATGAGAGGGATGAAAAGGAAGGAAAGGAGCAGCTGTCTGATCAGGTAAATTCAATCTTTATCATGTCAGATAAACAATGTGATGTAAAACTGGTGCTTTGTGTGTTCCTGCTTTGGCTTTTTGAAACCTGATAAAATACATAAATAAATCCATGTTGCTCCCTCATGAACTTCAGGAAACAGAGCAGGAGAAAGTTGTAGAAGTCAGAACACCTCGCAGGGGACGTTCATCCAGGTCAACCGAGGAGGCAGAGAAAGACCAGCCTAAAGAACCTGAGAAGTCTGAGGAGACTCCGAGCCGCAGGGGAAGACGTTCAGGAGCTGCACCCAAAGAAGCCACAGCTGGTAAACCGGTCACTTTAAATTACCAATATCTTTGTTGTGTTGTTAAGGTGTGAAAAAGTATTTATTTTGATTATCAACTTTAATTTGTGAAAATGTTGTGAATTCCCTCATGTAGAAATGGGTGATAGTTCTTTATGACACATTTTACTCAGTTATTGCCACAGTCACAGTTTTTATTATGTTGTACATCAGCCAAATACTTAAATTCTGTCAAATTCTGTTAATATCTGAAAGATGTACCAAATGAAACTAAATGCTAAAATGAAAATTACTTGTATAAACTGTATGAATGTTTAAGAATACAACAGATTCATCAAAAATTTGGCTGTGATCAAGTGGCTGCACTTTTATGTTAAATGATAAATATGTTAAATAAGATGAACAAATTTTATTGTACATTACAGTGAACACATTGTTGAGCAGATTGAAGTGCTACAAGGGATTTGTGGACTTTCAGGACTTGCACTTCATGTGTCAAGTCTGCAAGTCTAAAGTTGATATTTTGTTTTCAGCCTCAGATAATCAGAAGGAAGATGAGAATAAAGACGATGAGTGTGCTGATGAAACCTCATCAGGGAAACCAGCAGAGACAGAGGAGGTATGTTTAGTACAGTGCACCATGTATTTAATATGTAACAGTTCCAGGTGTATTATTATGAAGACAGTGCTTCTATACATGATGATTGAACCCTGTCAGCTGACAACAAAGAATGATATTTTGTGGAGCACAAAAACACTGAGTGCATCTATTTTGTGTTTCTCATTTTTCCAATTCTTAGAAAATTGATGACGAAAATGCACCACAGCAAAGTCAGGTGCATCTGCCGACTGCTGATCCAGAGGACTCTGAAGGTGCAGGGAACGTGGACTCCAAAGAGACCACTGACATATGTATGTTTTTTTTTTTTAAATTCAAATCACATTTATGCACTTTCTCTCTTTCATTTTATGTCTCGACTGAGAACACATGCTCGGTGGTGCAACATTTCTGCCAGAGCACAAACTAACCAACTTAAAGAATAAGTGAGCCAAAATTCAACAGCTAATTTGTGCCTTTCACAGCATAATGTTGTGAGTTAGTTTTACTCTGCTGTTAGCGACATGTCAAGTGGTATGAATAATTTTTTTTTCAGTTTTGATCAATCATATTTCCATTCCAGGTGAACCGGCATTGAAGAGAAAGAGGTCAGAGGAAATGGAGGAATCTGTGGAGGTAAGATTTGTTGTTTTTATGGATTAAAATATTCTCTGAAACCTGGTTTGCACTTCCTCCATCCCAATCTGTATTCACTTCCTTTCTGCTCTCTATGAAAGATGTGGTTACCTTTTATCTATCTTTGTGTCCTGATTTGTGGTCAAATATTATCCTGCAGGAAACTCAGGCTGATAAGGAGGAGGAGGAGGACAACAGTGAGCAGGAGCAAAGCAAACAACAGCCTGAAAAAGACAGCGGTAAGAAAGCACTCGTACAAACACTCAAATTAAAAGATCAATTTAAGTGTGAAATTAGAGCAGAGGCTTTTTAATTATGGCTTGCATACTTGTTGTAGAGACAAAACATCACACCATTTAATGAGTTAGGAGGAGAATGTGTTACCATGATCATTATCGTCTCTGCACTGTACTTTTATCTTTCTGCAGGTGTTTCTCCGTCAGTGAGCCAGTCAGAGGGACAAGAGGAGTTTAAAGAGGAGAGCTCCAGCGAGAAGAAACTTGATGAGGTATGCTGGTGTAAAAGAAGTTCTGAACTCTGATTTAGTAAATTAAATGTTTTAATAAAACTCTGTTTCGTAATCTTACCAGGCTGAGGAGGAGCAACAGCAAGAGGACCAAGAGACGACTCCAAAGAGAAATGCTCGGAGAGGACGGCCCTCAAAGGCGGCAGCAGCCACAGAGGATTCGGGTAAGGAAACGTCCAGCTCATAATATTACAGCTTAAGTAAAATTTTAAAGAGGTGGTTTGTCACATTTAAAAATGTTTATACCTTCAGTAACTGTTGTGGGGAAACAAATTCATGAACAGAATCAAATCCCTGATTTCCGTGACCATTTATCCTCTTTCCCACAGATAAAAAGGACAAAAAGGCAGAAGAAAAAGAAAGTGAGCAGAACGATGAAGAGGAGGAGGAGGATGGTGAGGAAGAAAGAGAAACCAAAACCAGAGCGACCACACGGTCAGCCTCTCGTCTGGAGGCTGAAAGGTAATTTAACAGCTCATGGACACAAATGATCAATGATCACAACAACGACAGTGAGTGAAATGTACCGGTGGAGGTGTCATCTCTCCTGTTTCAGGCCTCTACACAGTCATGCATTTTAAACATTATCTGAGCTCTTTGTCTGTTTACAGGATCTATAGTAAAATTCTGCATTAAGGGCAAGGAAATGAAAAAATATAATGCAACACAAGAAACTGCCAGCGCACCTGCAGAAAGCACAGGATAACAACTCTGTATTTTTCACTGTGTCGTAAAATCTAACTCATCAAATACGGCGCAATGAACCACAAGACACTCTATCATCCTTTGAGCAGACGTCATCTAAAGTCAGTGGTGATGAATGAGCCTCTGATTGATTTAGTGCTGAGTGTTTACACTCTGAAGCACCCAGAAGCCATCATCACTGTCTCATCCTATTAAATGAAAGCTGGGGAGATTTAGTACTAAAGTAACAACTGTTGTTTCATATTTGTTTTTATTGCTTCTCAGAAATAAGCCAAGTAAACCATCCACCCGGGCAAGTCGACAGAGCGGTAAAGAGGAGACCACAGCTGGCACACGGTGAGTTTGTTTCACTGAGGTTGAGCAGAATGAACGAGTTTAAAGGGGAATCCAACCAAATCTGCCTGCTGGGTCGTTGCTCTCTGAAAGAGGAGATTTTACCAAAGGTTTTCCCGGAATTTCAAAATGTTTTGGAGTCATTAGCGCCCAAAGTGAAAATAAGAAATCATTTTGTATGGCCTGAGCTGTTGGAAAGGAAGGCATATTAAATATCTTGAATTACACTACAGGTTCATGGTCAGTGTCTATAAAAATGAGTAGAATTGTGAGTCATTTTGATTAATAGTATAAAATATCTTTATTTTGAGAATATTTCATAAGGGAGACGATGCTTTTGTGTCTAATTTCATTACAAATCCAGGTTTTCCAGAAGTTCATAAATACCCTGTAAAGCTAAATTAAAGTAATGATAAATTACCATGATTTGTTGCATTAAAAATAAGTAGTGAGTCATTCTTTTTTCCCACCATGGTTTGTATGCACTGCGCGTTAACTCATACACTTATACAGAGCAGGGTTACGACTGCAATGAGTCACAGTGCACCATGTTTAATACACCAAATTTTCAGCTATCTTGCCTTCTTCAAAGCCACTGACACCAAATATAATAATATAAAAACATTTAAATTGTTATTTTTTATTATTATTATTATTTTTTTTTTATGATACTGTTTGCAAAATCTAATATTTACAGGTATTTAAGACATGTACAAGGAGAGCTGATCTTTTTTATTTTTATTATTGACTATTTTGACAAATATTTTTCATTTGTCTTTGAAATGTGAGAGATAATACCTGAGTCATACATAAAAGGATTCATTTTACTATCACATAAGACAGAAAAAGCAGGAAATAATTTCACTCGTGATGTCGAGGGAATATTTAGAAGTTTTGATGGGAAAGCAATTTTCAAAATTATTTTTTTCTCAATCAACTGATCCATCAGTTTAATGTCTAGGCCATAAATATAAAACATAATATTTTAACCAACCAAAAACACTGTGAGTCTTTCATCTTAACTCATCAGTGGGTAAAAGGTTGAATCAATTTTTCGGTGCAATGCAGCACATTCTGCAACTTTTCAAACTCACAATTCTTCACTGTCATAATATCTTTGGATAATTTACTGATTTCCACGTCCTCAACACTCCAGTCACTCATTAAATCCTTAACTGTTGTTGGACAATGAATATGATTCAGTCTAATTCCTTATTTAACCCTCTCAATTTAAATCCAGAATGCCTCCTTCTCTCTGAATGTCTCCATCTCTTTGACAAACATACATCCTTGAGAAAATGTATTTGCACTGTCTCTCCTAAGACAGTGTTATTGGGTCGTTCTGTTTATTTTAATTCTTCTCACTTGTAGTTTCAGAGCAGATTTTATCAGAAATTTGCACTTATTTTGTTTCTGAACTCAAATTAAATTTCAGCAAACTTTGTTAAAGTCCTGAAATCTGAAATGGGTGTTTTTGAAATCTGTCTCCTGCACTGTTCTTTTTTCTCTCCGGGGGTTATGTGGACAAGCCAGCCTCCACTCTTTCTGCATGTATTGGTTATTGCAACACTCTTCATGAATAACTCCTGAATTAACAAAGACAGACTCTTACAGCACTAAATATGACACTGTAGACAAACGGGCTGACTTGCTCCTTGTTTCCCTCCTGCAGCGGAACGAGGGGCCAGGCCGCAGTGACGAAGGGGGGCCGTAAACGGGAGGCCAGCCCTCCTGCAGTGCGAACGCGGGGAGGACAGAAATCAGAGGAGCCCCCTTCCAAGAGAGCCAAACGCTGAAACCTCTGACAGCAGTGGACCCATTTGCCCCAGCAGTGTTTTTTCTGCACTCCATATACAAGTCAGTTTTGCTGTTTGAGGTCAGAGAGCCTCTACAGTCAGTTAGCACGTAAAGCTGTTTCTGCTTCATTGACTGTAGATATTGAAAAGCTCTGGATAGTATTATGCACTCTCCTCTGATGGTTGAGTGTAAACCTGAGGATCTGTGTAGGAATCCCCTAGAATACTTTCTACCACACTACGCCCATATGGTTTGGATCAGACTTCATCATTCCTCCGTTTATTCAGTAATGCCCAGTTAACCAGAGTATTTCAGGCCAATCAAAGGCCTCATGTGCAGCTGAGCCTTTGAGATAAAGAGGGTGAACTGTAATTAGCTGTCAGTCAGTCAGACTCTTGTACAGACATCCCCGTTACACATTTGTGTTATTTCTGATTTGTAAATCTGAACGCTTGTAGAGATAGAAATGACTGTGAAGCATCTAGCATTCATTGTGAATTTTATTGTTTAGTATTCATTCTGTGAATGAAAGGAGAAATTTCCCTCCCTCTTTTTTTAAGGTTTTGTTTTTATACATAATATTCGGCAGGAAAGGTTTTCTTCTTCTTTTTTTTTTCTTTTTTTTTTTTTCCACTGTTGAAATAACAGCAGTATTACTCACTGACAGAAAAACAGGACAGAACATGAACAGTTTCTATAAAATCAGTCTTCTTCATGACATATTTGTAACAACACCCGCTGCAGACACAGTACTGTTTCTCATGGAGATAGTCTAGATATTGTATATTGTTTTGGAGTAAAGTGTATATCAGTATAATGGAATCTGGATATCTTGGCTGCCTGTCAATGTAAAGACAGTTGTCTGATGAATGTAAAGATACCATATATTGCTTCCTTTTTTTCATTGTTTCAAGCAAGTATAAATCACTTTAGGTTCTTAATTGTGGTCAATAGTCATAATTTCAAATTTTACGTTTCACTTTTTTTATTTTTTATACTAAATACACATAAGGGACGATTGTGTGCATCTCTTGATTGAAATGTATTCTTTTCTTTACAACAAATGTAGTTACTGCACTAGAAGCAAATGAAAACACTGCTCACTGGTTTATTAACATATTTATACATATACATAAACATATTTATGTCCAGAATATACTTCATGGTAGTTTTCAAAGATTTTCTTTTTTCTAAAAACGGAAAACAAAAAAAAAACAACCCAAAAAATCAGTTATACAACTGCCAAAAGAAATGTAAACTCTTGCTACTGTTTTTCAAAATTCAGCACTTTTGGAAAGTTGTGTTCTGTGTTTATGAAAAGATCAAACAGTGCACAGAGCAGAATACACAGATTTGTATTAATTCACCCATATTATGTCTCAAACGTTATCTCCTGTGTTTCCTAAATGGATGTGCTGTCTGTAATGTGTAAATAGCCAAAGACATTACCCAATCATCTCCGAGTGGAGAAGAGGAGAGGACATTCCTGCCTGCTAATGGGGGATAAAACTGACAAACTCAGAATGAAATATTCCCCCATCATTAACACGTTAGGAGGCTTTAATCGCTGCACCTGAACTTGCGGGAGAGGTTACGGAAAGCCCGAGTTCTCTGGTTGGAGTTTTCCAACCATTCCTGTGGATTGCTAAATTTGATTTCTTCAAGGTGTACCTCTCTCAGGTATTTCCTGGTGCTGCAATCCAAGCCTTAAAATATTAGCCCAGCACGTCTCATTTAAAGGTTTGGATTAGCTTACATTTAGCCACCACGTCTGGCAGACAAACAGCACTCCTTTCACTCCCCGATGCCATTGGAGAGACTTGAGATGTCATTTTATTATAGTCATTTGCATTGTAGTCCAAAATGATTTTTGAATTTGCCAGCTGCCCTCTACTGCTGAGTCTGAGTCACATTAGACAGATTCATGGGCAGCAGGTTTTATGCACAAGAGGGAGGACTGCTGATCTCAGCTCAGCAGGGACCTCACATCAAGATTTTGAAAAGGTTGAGAAAGCAGCAACACAAGATACGAAAAATCTAAATTTACTTATTTAGACACAAATCTTTTAGGTGTTTTTCAATCCACTATATTTTACCAAGTAAAGATTTTACTGTATTTGCTAATTTCTATTCTTCTGACATAACCTAAAACATTGGCTTGTTACAAATGTTTTTACTTATCTTGCCTTCATCAGGGTGGTGTCTATTTACGTTTCCTTATATATACAGTCCATTAATCCAGTGTGATAGATCACCAGAGATACACAAGTACATACATAAGTTCACAAAACATCATTACCATCATAGATTCTACAAAATATCATATTTATTCCTGGTTCATACAAAATGTACAAAAGAAATGTAATTTACCATATGTACGAATCTCCAGTTTTCCATATGCCAGCATGAAGAGATGGAAAGAATATACTGTGTTTTGCAAAAAAGTACTAGTATCTGATATTTGTACTTAAGTGAGTAAATATAAATGTACTTACCTACATTCCACCACTAATTAAAGTCCAGACTCTGGCATCTCTAACACAATGACAAAAATCATAGGAATTAATCTCCCACTTGACAATCCTTTATGTGTTGCTTTAAAGTGATGACCTGGACTTCTAAAGCCATTCTCTACAGCTACATTGGTCTGTGAAATGATCAGTGGTGTCATACAGTCTTACAAAGATATTTAACACCTTAAATATTTGGCCCCATTCCTCGGTATATGTAGACGCATTAATGTTCATGCCTGTTTTGCAATCATTTCGACCAAAGTATGAAGTTATGATGGAAAACCAGAAGGGACAAATGGCCTACAATTATTTATGACTACATCACATTTTTTCCACTACTTCCTACAGCATTATGTAAATTAAATCAATGTGGCCTGGACCCTGATATGCAGCAGAATTGGATAGATAGAGATAGAAAAATCAGTCATTAATTCAGGATTTTGCTAAAATCTTCACTTGCCCATAATGAGATGATGAGGTTTCCAAGCTGCTGCAGCTAGCAGTCGTGACAGTGTTTGCTACAGGTCTGATGATTCCCAACAATCCACTTTGCAGCATGTGACGTCCCCCAACAACCTGCAATCAGACACAAAAACATGAATAAGCAACATAACTGGCAGTGGCAGGCAACAGAAAAGTTTGAAGAGGTTTTGATATAAATCAGGCCTTTGTTTGAATAAACTGAACTTAAAACACTTTTCAAGAGCTCCAGAAACCCTCATAATGGGTGGGTCTGGTTATTTGGGCTCTGGCACTGAACCACCCACACGTCAGCTCTGGCATCTAGAAGTTTTTGACTGTGATACAAGATACCAACAACATCAAGTGCCTCAAACTTCCTCACACCTCCTTCTGTCTGTCGTAGGCTAGCCTGCTGATGGGAAGCAGTGCAGTTTATCCAGCCGAGAGCTGAGGAAAGATGGTGGTTTCACGCAGCTGTCAACTGGAATAGAGGTTACTGCTGGTTTTGAGCGGAGGGGATCCTCGCAGGCTGATGCAGGGATAAGGGGGCTCACTCACTCCTGCTGCTGCCTCTCTGCACTGGGAGTGGTCTTTCCTCTACTGGGGATTTGGCCAGGCCGACTGGCACTGAATATAATGCTCTCCCATTCAGCCACTCCTCTCTCAAGCCATAAAAGTTAACAGGTGTTTAACGTCAGAAGTGCTTCATACGAGAGTCATAGAAATAACCAGTGACAGGCAGCAGGGAGGGGTGGTGGCTTAGAGTCTTAACTTTTTTTTTTTTTCATTCTTTTGCAGTGTTGAAATAGTTCTGCAGTTGAATCAAGGTTTGCATCAACTCCAGGCATCTGAAGCTGCAACAAATACACACCAGAGTGCAGAAATATTCCTAAAATGTGTTTTCACTGACTAACATTTCTGCGTGAAAGTGATTGGTTGCAGTATATCAGCAATATGTGAAGTTATAAAAGCGTCATACCGTATGTTTGATCTTGATGCAGAATTTAAAGGAAGGATCCTTTAGACCGTGATTCTTAGTTTTATACAAAACACATAATTTGTAGGCATGTTCCTCTGCTGTATGTGCAGGACGTGAGCTCACGTCATCCTTAGTTGTCGCTGTTCAAAATTCAAAAACTCGTAGTGCTCATAATCAATTAATCGTTTCTGTTAATGTGAAGATTTGATGCATAAATCTGAATATTCTTGGGTTTTAGATGGTTGAAAAACTAAAGCAATATGAAGACATCACATTATAGCAGGCATCTGATTGACAATAGTCACCAGATTCAGACATGTGACATCAGCTTTTCACAACTGAGTAGGCAAGCAACAAACAGAAACATAAAGATCCCAAAAAAAAAAAAGTGGAGTTTAGGGCGTAAATGTTGTGTTCATGTAGGAGCCTGTTTCTCACAGCAAGAAACTGAGAAAATTGAAAAACTAGATTTTCAAAGCCTTTTAAGGATAAATCTAGATCAGCGCCACTGTTGTCCAAAAACAGTTAAAAACACATTAATGAGCCACTAAATCATTAAGTGACCTGTTCCTTTAATATGATGAACATAGGCACTGTGGCTTATTTTGAGTCTGTTTGAAACATGCTGTCCTGCTGCAGTAAATACTCACTAGGGAACCAAACCTCCTATTAATCCACCTCAGAAAATAGTCCCAAACAAATTATAATCAATAACATTTGCTAAAAACTACAGTGCCCAGCTGTTTTAGGAAATTATTTTGGCTCAAAAAATGTTTTCAGTGAATAGGTTTAGCTCTGAGTGTAGGGAAGACAGAATGAGAGGTGGACTAACACATTGTTTGTATTGGTCTTTTCATGTGATTTGGTCATAATGAATATAATATAATGCCAGCCTTATTCTTTAAGGCCTCTGTAGAATAACCTAGCATTTCATAGACTAAAGGATTAATCGATACACCCAAAAAAACAATCCACAGATTAATAGATAACAAAAATAATCATTAATTGCAGCCCTGCTTCTCTACTCTAAACTCCAAACACCTGTCAAAGGGGACAATCTGTTATCTGCACACACCCAAAGTGCAGAGCTCGTCCTCAGGAGCCAGAAACTGCAGCTGCAGTCTATGACGCCCACTTCACTGTCTGAAAAGAAAAGCCCCATAATATCTCAAGAATTTCCCAACGGTCCTTAAAGTTTTCATAACGACATCAACTCCTGTGCTCAAAAGTGGTATTCTACCTGTGACACGAAACCAGTGAAAGGAGTCTGCTGCTTTTGAAGGACGTCTTTATTTAGGCGTGAGCGGAGGAGAAAGGAGCCGGTCACAGAGCCCTGAGAAGGCAGCGAAAGGCCCCTCAGGCCCCTCAGGCCCGAGAAGCCTTTCATGATGTGCTTGAGCTGATGCATTATCTGTTGCGTGCCAGAGGCGGATGGAAGCTCATTTGTCAGCACAGCAGAGCTGAAAATAAACTATAAATCACATCTGCACTATCTACACACATTAATTGGACTGTAACAGCAGGCTACCCCCCCCCCCCATACGCACACATACACACTTTTGCTTCTGTGTCTGCAGTAATGTAGCCACTGCTGAGATGTTTTGAATTTCTTCCAAGGCAAGAAGAAGAGGAACTTCTCTCTGCTCGTCTCTTGGTTCCATTTACTGTATTAAGTATTCTGTCCCAAGGGCTCTTCCATTTAGTGCTCCATCGCATGCAAGGATAATTTTTCTTTGGGAAAGAGGGTTCGGTCGTAACTGAAGCGACTAAAAGCATACTTAAAGCTGGCAGTAGCCCCCCCCCCCGCCCCCGTCCCTTCCCTTTCCTTCCACTTTCCAATGTTGAGGTTGATTAAGGCTGCTATCATGGTGGATCTGATATTTGGTGAGAAATGTGGAGGGCGTTTTGGGAGCATTTACTGCAAATGACTCTTGGCAGTGCCCTCTCATGTATTGCTCCACCTGAACACAATTTGGCAGCTATTCTCACATAAGGAGGAGGAAGAGGGCCGGAGGGGGGGGAGGTGAGGGCTGGGGTGGGTATGGCGTGCTGTGAGCCTCCTTCTTCATACCAGCACGCAAGAAAAAAAATTCAAGACCTGTCATAAACACACCCTGGAGAGGAGGGGAAACAGAGATGTTGCCTCGGCAACTGGCATGTTGCTGCATCAAGCGAGATTTCTGTTTAAAGCACCAGATTAAAGTCACAAGAAGAGGCAGGAAAATGGCTGGGAGGGGAGGGGAGGGGTCAGGGGGCTGCAGGGTGGAGGCGAGTGTAATAGCCTAATGTGCCATTAAAGTTTATTTCTTTACTGGAAAGGTGGTGTTAGACTGGAGGAGAGCAGACAAAGAGTCTGGGGATATTAAGGAATCATGTCATACTGCATAGAGAAAAGAGGCCCAGATTCAGGCCTACCTCTTCCCGGCATGGCCATTATGTAGTGAACATCTCATCTTTCCATGTCACCTTTTTCTATGAGAGCGGGTTCGTGTCGTCACCAGCAGAGGGAGCCCTCCTGCTCAGAAACAGAAACCGCCTCCAGCTTCATGGTGACTATAAACAGACAGAAACTGCAAAATGTTTGGTTTTTTTATGTTGATTTTTCGTTTCATTCATTTTTGTTTAGATATTCTCAAGACATATCCGCTGTTTTCATGACTGATCAATCATTTTAAGTCATTTATCAAACAAAAATACCCAAAACTGACTCATTTCAGCTTTTTAAATGTGTGGATTTGTTCTTTTTTTTTTTTTTTTGGTTTGTTTCATATCTTTGTGAACTAGAATATCTGTGGCTGTTGGACTTTTGGCCGGACACAAGAAGCAACCTGAAGATGTCACAGGGGGCTCAAGGTACAAAAAGGGCATTTTTCACCATTTGAGACACTTAATAAACTCGAGAAGAATCATATATTCATGCTGGCCATGAGAAATCCCTTCCTACTGTGTTTTCAGTGTAAGAAATGGGGGACAAATCCACAGTCTTCGTTCTGTGTAAAAATATCTTCTAAAATGTAGCTGAAACAGCATGTCTTCCCTTTATTCTTCCCCAACTTTTAATCAATAGTCGCTGCCCTACACATGATGTCTTATTCCATTAATATGCTCTGTATTTTTTATATTTTTGCCAGTTACGATTTGACTCACACTGAAAATCTAACAAATTACAATCTAACTTCACGCAACCAGAAAAATGGCAATAAAATGACATTTTCTACTTCTTTCCTTATTTTCATCCTCCTCCTCCTCCTCCTCCTACTACTAATATTAATATTATTATTAATAATAATAATAATAATAACCTTTATAATAATAACACTGCACCATATTCAGAATGCTGCAGCTCATTTTACATCCCTCCTGTTCATCACGGTCTCCAGCAGTGGTGGAGTAGAGACAGGTACTGCACTTTTGTCAGTGAGGTACTTGTACTTGTTAACTTGCATATTTGTATTTTATGCTTCTTGTACTTCTACTCCACTACATTTCAGAGGGAAATGTTGCTTTTTTTTTTTTTACTTCCACTGCATTTATTTAACGTCCATAGTTTCTGGTTACATTTCAGATTAAGATTTTACATAAAAACATAATAAGTTCATAAAATATGAGGTGTCGTTGTAGATTAAACTACCCAACAATATATAAAGTAATTAAAATTACCTCCTCCTTGACAAGCTACATTGTTAAATCACTGCTTACATATTACTGTAAAACTCTTTAAGAATCACCCCATAATACAATAGTAACAGGGGACATTCTGCATAGGGAAAAAGTACATTTTTGTACTTTAACGTAAGTAATTTTGAATGCATGACTTTAACCTGAGTGTTTTTATAGTGTGGCACTGCTACATTCACATTAACTAAATAATTATTTGAGTCCTTCATCCACAACTGGTCTCCAGTGCCTCCATGTTATTTTCAGAACACAGTTCATATCTGACTCTGACATTATCCTCTGTTAGGAGCCCGTCATACCTGCCTGACTTTTATATTCCTCATAAAAGGAACAGACAGCATGTTGACCTGAAATATGCCACTTTATTAATATACACAGGACAATTCATTCAGGGATTCTTGTCTGAATTACATCATTAAATGCTGCAACATATGTGAAAAATATTGGGCACAAAGCTGTTTTTAATTGACTTATTTACAGTGGTGGAAAGAAAGTAAATACATTGACTCAAGTACTGTCTTTAAGCAGGGTGCTTTAATTGAGTCTATCCATTTTATTCTGCTTTATTGTACACAATTATTGTACTTCTTCATCATTACACATTAATATACCTAATATACACAGTATTAAGGAGCAGTTTAAAATAGCTTCACATGACCAGCTACAACATAATAATAATAATCCTATTGAATAATAATAATAATAATAATAAAACTCTGAGAGGGAGCATTATAAATAACGACTACTTTTACTTTTGATACTTTAGAATTTACTGCTAACTCTTCAGTACTGTTTTAAATCCAGGACTGTTACTTGTCATGAAGTATTTATACTGTGTCATTGCCACTTTTACCTGAATGCTCGTTAACCCGCAGCTCATCGACACGTTATATGAGAGTCATTACGTTTGGTTCAGACTCTTGCAGCCGCTGGTGAGAACTGAGTGTGGATGCGGCTGCGCATCTTCTGCAGCTGTCTGGATGGAAACCGAGCTGCTGCTGCTGCTGCTGCTGGTTACACTTCCTGCCGCTTCCAGCTGCTCGCTGCTCTGCCTCGCAGCGTGGTAACCGACACGCAGTGCGACCCGTGGGGCTGATGGGCACACACTGGCTCGCTCTGTCGGAGGAGCTGGCACTGACGCGTCTATTTATTTTCCATTTTCCCAGGGTGCAGCTCTGTGTGCGGGTCAGTCAGGCTGCTTTTAGGAGGAAAGCCAACAAAAATGCGCGAAGGACACTGAGGCAAAAAAACAACAACTTCTTGTTCTGCTATACAATAAAAACTGATGTAGCCACTTGCGCACTGGCCTTGGTGGAGTGGGCAGCTTCTGAAAGAACAGGCGCAGGGTGTGTGAAAATATCCAGACGGTGTCAGTGGTTTGTGCGTTTTCCCTTTTCCAGTTGTGTTTGCATTGCTTGCGGTGACACAGACTTTTATCCTCAAGGTCACATCCCGCCCTGAGACAATGCCACAGCGTTGCATTCAGCAGCATTAGGCTCGTTTCCCCGACACATTAGATGTTTGTCGATTTACAGAAGTTCTTGCAACGAAGCTCTGCAGCTGGAAGCGCTGAGCTGTGCTGCTGATCAGGTTTGAGGAAAAGTTTTATTTAAACTTCTGTTTTCTATGCAGAAAAGTGAGAACCTCCTCATATCTAATAAGGCCGTGGCGGAAAACAGAGGCTCTGTCATGCAGATTGGAGATCAGCCCGCTTCTCGCTGGCCTGACCCCAGAGGTAGCAGATGTCAAAAAGTCAAGATGAAGAGGTATTTTCAGCGGCCACTAGATGGTATAATATATGCATGCAGAGGGTTTGCACAAGGTGGCTGCAGCACTGATCAGCCGGTGGATGTCAGGACAGGACGTGCAGCCTGGTTCATCCTCCTCGTCAGTCACAGCAGGCTGGCGTCAGTCGGCCTCCTGCAGAGATGAAGGTGCATTTCACAGCCACACGAGCTGTTTTCCGCACAATTCAGGAGAAGAAACGATTTTATTTCACGGCTCAATATTTAAAATGCACAGTGATTTAATTCCACCATCAAACACAATTAATAAATAGATAAAAATATATACATACGTCCAACAGGCGTCTGCGGCGAGATTTATTTCACCTTTTCCAAACTAATTTAATCTGAAACTCAGTGAAGACATTTTCACCATGTCTGTAAATATCATCTACCCTGCGGCGACCGTCTGCAGGTTTGGGATCAGTCATAAATACAGCAGGACCCAAAACACTGACGCAAATCAAAAATGAGTTGAAAACTACAGGAAAAGTGTGGCAGCGGCTCACCTGCTGCAGCCTGCGGTCACCTGCTGCAGCCTGCGGTCACCTGCTGCAGCCTGCGGTCACCTGTCCCACTGACGGCCCGCAACCGCCTGAGGCTCCACAGGGCAAGAGTAAAGACGGACTATTTGTTCACATCTTTTTGGATATGAAATATAATAACAACAATAATAACAACAACAACAATAATAATAGTAATAATATACATTGTTGAATATTTAATTACTTATTTTATTAAACGACACGTACACTTTTATTGATGCAGCAATTAAGTCATTCATTCATTAATAATAATTTATGGCAGAGCAGCAGTCTGTTCTGTTGAACCAAGCTTGGTATTTCAGGGCTTTTTGTTAAGCCTGGTCAAATGAGAGAAGGCAAATCAACCAGAGAAATGTCTCATTTCAAACAATCAAAAAGGAAAAGTTTATTAATATAAAGGAGGATAATATATAACGTGAGGATGCGCGTGCTTCGGTCGTGCCCCCGCACCTTTTCTGAGCAGAGGAAAAATTTACTGTTTGTGTTGTTTTCAGAAATATCATTTCGAGGTAGCTGTAAGTTACAGAGGGGGGTTGGGGTCAGCGGGGAGCTGCTCTCTGTGGACAGGCGACGTGAAGAAGTGCAGAGGTCACGATGCGGATCTGCAGCGCCAGATGTTTGTCCGGAGACCCTTCACATTTAATCCAGCTGCTGAGACTGGTCATGATCTCTACATGAACAGAAAACAAACAGGCTTTACTTTTAGGATGAAGGAAAGCCAGTCTGAGAATTACTTCTATTATGGAAATCGACTCTTTTTTCTAAGAGAGTCTAATATTCTGCTGTAGAAAGATCATTTCTGTTGTGTCACTTATCTCAGGGTTTTTCAGGAGCGCCGCTGTTTACGGGACCTCACACAAGCTGCTGCCGGACCGAACACGGCCTCTAACCCGTGATATCAAATATTCACCCTCGTTTAACGAAACGCTGATAAATACTTTGTGGAGTCAACACTAGTCGCTCGCTTTATCTCGGATTTATGCCAAGGCAGGAGTCTGGTTTGCGCACAAGCTGAGGCCTACCTGTTCCCGGTGCAGGCTGCCCAGGAAGAGACAGGGACGAGCTCTTCGATGAGGTTAAAGATTTAAGGAAGCGCAGGCTGTGAGTCGGGAACAGTCTGAGGCGCTGCTCAGGCCCCAAAATGTTACCGAAGCGAAAACACAAATTCGCCTTATGCGTAACGCACCGGACTCCCGCTAGACTTGTCTGGATGATGAAGGGTTAAGTCTGAGAGAAGATGACATATCCTGAAAATGTATTGTCCTGATGATGCATTCGAGTGATGCGGGGAAAATGGGAGGACACGTCTTCTCCGTTTTATTTTCGATTGGTGTGATTGCTGCTAAAATCTGCTTTCGTGTAATCTGACTGTTTACGCACAGGACGCAGCTTTTTCTGACTGCAGGAATTTTGAACATCACGACCAGAGGGAATTCCGCACTTCAGCTAAATGAATCCTAAAATCCTTAAAGATTAATTAAACAAAACCAACAACATATTTTGCTCCCACAAGCACCGCAGAGACACAGCTCTGGATGATTGTGTTGCTGCGACCTTCATGTCACTTCTGTCTCCAGCGCGCAGCGTCGACCAAACTTTTCTTTAACTTTTTTCCCACCCGGTTGAAAGCAGCATGACGTCGTTTACAGTGGCCAATCACGAAACGGCTCTGCTCTTCTCCTGGCCAATAGGAGACGACGAGGAGTGCCTGTCAGTCACAGGTGAGGGTGGATTGTAAAAAAGTTGGGTGAAAAGAGCCAGAGACTGGAGGCAGCCCGGGCTGATGGCAGAGCTGTACGGAGGAGCAGCATCGGTCCTGCGGATGTAGCAGAAACTTTCCACGGCTTCTCCCGCGGGATGCGACCAGGAAGCAGCACTGGAGGGAAAAAGGCTCAGCGACAGCAGTGCTCCACGGAGGGAGAAGCCTAAAATGTGGATGAACTGACATTTACTACACCATCCGGCCCGGTTAATTACTCAGCTTGAAGACCGAGCAAACTTTTTTTTTTTTTTTTTTTTTTTGTTGCTTTTGTGAAAATGGCCGTTCGTGGCAACTCGCTGATGCCTTTCTCGATCCAAGCCATCCTGAACAAAAAGGACGACAGCAGACACTTGCCAGATTTAGACATGTGCTTCTCCAAGACGGCGTGCTGGAAAATATTTGGGGAGATGAACGGCGGGTCGAGGAGAGATGATGCGGAGGCTTGTGAGCCGACGGACCAGAAAAGCTACGACTCGGACTCGGGACTCAGCGACGACAACGACAGCAAGACTCCCGCCGTGTGCAAGTCGGAGAAGGACGGAGACCCAGCGTCGGATGTGCCGGAGGAAAGCCTGCAGGAGGAGACGGACCAGGAGTCTGCAGCTGCGGAAAACGCCAAGAGTGACAGCGAGCCCAATAACGCCACCGGTGAGTAGGGACAGAAAGACTCATACAACTGTGCACAGAGCAAAAAAATCAGGTGGGATTCTCTGATGTGACTCAAAGCAATGAAAGTCTGACCTAAAGAGCCTCTTGCTCTTCTAATACTGATGTGTTGTTTTAACCGTGTGTGGAATCATAACTGTGAATGCTGTGATTGTGTCGTTGGAGGATATCAGGCCTGTTTGCAGAACCTCTCCACCTCCCGCTAACTTTTACGCACAAACTCTCCTACTTTTACGCACGATTATCGGTGGACTCCCCGGCTCTTCCTCAAACCTTGTCACCGCACCACTGGTGTTTATGAGCGAGTTAATCCATGCTGCATTGGCACGAGTCAACTTTGGATACAAGTGAGAAACTATTACAGGCGCTCAGCTGATTGAGGACAGTTGAACAAAGTAATCTTAAAAAAAAAAACGATCTTTAGGACTGAATCATTTCCCACAATTCATTTGAAAACAGCATGAAGCAACCTAAGAAAAATCAAACGCAGTTTATTTACGACAGTGAGGTAAAACACAATATTAACACACTCTCGTGTGTGTGTGTGTGTGTGTGTGTGTGTTCACAATCCTTCCAGTTTTTGTTTAAATTAGTCAAATCCCCGACAGATGTGATTCCAGATGTGTCCCAGCGACAGATAAATATCCTTCATGTGTGTGTGTGTGCCCCCCCCTCCCAGACTCCAGCACCCTGGACCAGAACAGCCTGGACCAGAACAGCCTGGACCAGAAGAGTCTGGACCAGCCCAAGCAGCGGAAGAAGCGCTCGAGGGCCGCCTTCTCCCACGCGCAGGTCTTCGAGCTCGAGCGCCGCTTCAACCACCAGCGGTACCTGTCCGGGCCGGAGCGCGCGGACCTGGCGGCCTCCCTGAAGCTCACAGAGACCCAGGTCAAGATCTGGTTCCAGAACCGGCGCTACAAGACGAAGCGCCGCCAGATGGCCGCCGACCTGATGGCCTCCACCCCGGCGGCGAAGAAGGTGGCGGTGAAGGTGCTGGTGCGGGACGACCAGAGACAGTACGGCCCGGGGGAGATCCTGCGGCCCCCGCTGCTCTCCCTGCAGCCGTCCTACTACTACCCCTACGCCTACTGCCTCCCTGCGTGGACGCTCTCTGCATGTGCGGGGAACCAGTGAGAGCTCAGTGACTGTATTTATTCTTTTTTTGGTTTGTTTTTTTTTATTATTATTTTTCCTCCCAGGAAATCAAACTAACTAAACTTTTTATTTTTCTGACGAGAGGAGGAGACTCGAAGGGAATCTGCTCAGCGTCTCTGACTGAACTGCCTCATCGTTTTGTCCAGACTAGACCAGGGGTTCCCAGACTTTTTCACGCCCCCCCCCCCCAAAAAAAAAAAACCCCACATCCTCAAATACTTTAAAAACGACTCCCTCTTCTTAGTCAGATTCAGTCCTGAGGAACCCCCGCTGAAGAAGACTTTTCTCATGATTTGCGGTATAAAGTCATAGAGTGTGAGCTGGGGGAGGAGAGCGGGGAGACTGGACCTGCTCATGAACGTCAGTATGTTAACCTCTGAGCACTGACACAGTTATAACGTTAAAGTATTCCCTCTTTGCTCGGGAGCCCCTCAAGGACCTCTGAAGCCCCGCGGACCTCACTTTGGGACCCGGAGGCCTAAACAGACTGAACATGTCACCTTATGTTGGTTTATATTTTACATGCGCCTTCCTACCTCTGCAGTGATTGGAAATAGGCAGATTCCATTGACTTTTCAAATAAGTGTCTCTGTTACAGGTTGTGTTTGTTTTTCTCTTGCTGTGTTTGTAAAGGTAAGATATTTCAGCACTTTTGAGCATATGATTTCTATGTAAAGCGCATTAAAGAGTGGACATGCACAGCGTCAGACTGGAAGGAGGCGGTGTGTTGTGTCCCCGGCCTGAAAGCGACGGTGTGGCAGGAAGCAGCTCCCAAATGAAATGTACATGTGTTCTTTGTGTTAAATGACTGTTGAGATCGAAAAAAACAAAAACCAAAACATTAAAACATATCAGGCATTACTTTCACTTGGATGCAATTTTATTTTAAGGTTTTTATTATATTGGGACATATATTAATTTAATAACGCCTATAAAACAGTCAGATTTGATCAATAACTAGGCCTCAATATCTATAACTTTTATTTTACTTCTTAATGGCTGATTGCCCGGTAAAAATGCACGAAAACACATTAATTAGTGTTTGTAATTAGTATTAAGCTACTTATTCTTGGCCTGTTAGCCTATAACCCGGGTGGCTACAGGTTCAAACCGATAATAAATCTTGTATGCTGCGCCCTTTCTTCCTTCCTCTCTTTTTAAAACGAGCTGACTTGTCGTTTTGTCACTGCCAAGGCTGATTTGTGACAGTTCTCCGTGTTTGGAGACCACACACCTGCTGAAACTACAGGTTTATTGATCCCTGATCCGTTGAATTATTTTCTACTTGAACCTTCGCTGCAGGAAAACGTCTTATTTAGCTGGAAGTGTGTGTTTTAATTTTACTCTCCTCATCTTCACCATGAGAGCTGGTAGATGTCATGTGGGCCACCATGACTCTCTGCCCAAACACACCTGCCAAACTATGATGAATAGCTCTGTGATTCCCGGACAGGGCGAACTGACAGCTACCTTTAGGGCTGCATGTCAACACATGGAGAGGAGTATTCCGGGGTTAAGAAGGCCCATGTCACTGCGTCTAAATTTAAGACATAGAAGGAGGAAAAAAAAGGGGCAGGGTTTCATTTTGAGTTGTTTGCAGATGGCAAACAGTATCTTTATTTTTTTCTTCAAACTTTAAGCTTGTCTTTATAATTACAGGCCTAATACTGGGGATGAGGTATTGTACGGGAGGAGTATGAGCAGTTGTTCTGGCTCCAGTAGCAGCCTGAGTGTTAAGTCGGGGTCAGCAGGGAGCTGCCGCACATCAGCCATTCATCTCCGGGCTTATGAAACACCTACATCCCTTACAGACGCTTACACAATCTGTGTGATAGGCTCCTGTGCATCAGGAATAAAAAAAGGTGTGTAGTTGAGGCTCTTACTGACAGATCAGCGGGAAGAAGAGACCAAAAAAAATCTCGATTTTTGAGATTACAGATGATACAGATGACACTTTAATAAGATGACACATGGACACTGTAAGGCGCCAAACACCCCGAGTCACAGAAGTGTCATTTACCGGGACACAAATGGGAAAACGTCTGTATTTCAGAGCAGACAGCACATGCGTAATGACGCCGCGCTTTTACGCACGGTTTAGGAACCAACGCCGGGGTTTTGGTTGATCAGTGCCCCATCTTCTTTAACCCTTTATGGTACAAACAGTCACGGCGCCTCTGTGTCCTAAAATCTGATCTCCTTGATGCAGGTATAATCGCCACCGAGGCCATCTACAGCGGCAGTGGTGCTCCTCATTGGCTGCTCTGGAGCTTAAAGGACACAGGGGGATACCGAAGAGTGGACGGTCCCACATGGCTTCCTTTCATACCTGCATGTGAAGATATCTGATATAGAGGGACATATCGCGGCTGTTTTTCCTTTCAACCTGCGATCGTTGAAATGCAAACACCCCCATCGGTGTACATTAACCCCCTTCCAGTGTCCCCCGTTATTTTTCCTCATAGTTTACGTTTATTGCGTGGGAAACAGACTTATTGTAGATTTCCTAACTAGGATTCTGTACAGGGCTAGTAGGCCTATATGTCAACTGTGTTTCCCCCAGGAACAAATTAATGGGGATACCCAGGCTATTTTATTTGTAGTTTATCATATTAACTAAATTACGCACATACAAGGAGGTTTACGCACCAGAAAGCGAAACCATTTTCTCATATAATTCAAAAAAAGAGGAAAATCAATTCTTAATCTCTTGTTTTTTTTTTTAACCTCAGTAGAAAAGATGTAATTTGGGATTTAAAAAAAAAAAATCTATTGTGCCGAAAAAAAGAAAATCTTTTACTTTGACTTTACTCAACAAAAATCCAAACAAGCCATTTTGGTTATGATTTCTCTATTTGTTTTTTCTTCTTGGAAATATTATGATTTGCTTTTGTTTGGCCTAAATGGATCCTCACCACCTCAGTCCAGCCGCTTGCTCTTGGCTTCTGTACCGAGCTGTAATTAGTTTCATCTGCAGAGACTCTGCAGCTGTTGTTGTTTTTGTGACAGAAAATTGTTTTGTACAGATTCGACACATTGCACAGAGTCGACGTGAGCTGAAATGAAGTGAAGACTATTGAAGGATTGAAGGACTGAACATGAAGGAGCGCCGCTCACGGCCGAGCTCCTCTGTTATCACACAACGGGCTGAATTTGCGTCTTTTTTGTGGTGCACAGAAACCACAAAAAAGAACTGAATGGAGCTATAAAATGCCCTCCTTTAAATGTCACAATACTGTAGGAGTTAACGGTTTACCACCGAATTACACTGCAAAAACACATCCACTTAACAAATCGTTAAATCTCCTTTCCTCTAGGATGCACAGTTGGTTTTAACAGGCTCCAAATCAACTCCACTGCTGATATCTGAATCAGTCCCTTGGTAAAACTTTATTTATTTATTTATTTTTTTAGATAATCCGCCCACGAATCAAGTGAAACCGTAAACAAGTGACACGATCACTCCACGTTGGCGTTTTATTTGTGAACCTCGAATAAAGGTCATATTCTAACAATCAACAGCAGGCTCAAATACTTTCAGAAAAAAAAAAATCAGGTCGCCTTATCCAACAACAGAATATCTCAGATCCTATAACCCGACGTTTCCTCAGCCTGTTGTGTTTAATAAACCAACAAATCAAACACTGAAGTTTTATCCATCTGACGTGTGTCGTGTCTACTTTGCACAACTTACAAATATTTTCATGCAGAACAACACTGTGGCTACTGTTCAGTTTCCTGTTTATAATAATATATACGTTTGTAATATAGTAATATGTTAATATGTTAATATGTTATTCATCTACATAATAAGGACTTAAGGTCTGCAAACTGAAATAGGCCTTATAGGTCAACTGATCTCAGTTCAGCTGATGTTTTAATACTGTCTAAAACAGAAATTAAACTTGAAGCAATCACGGAAATCACAAATTACATTTTGATTATTCTTGTTTTTTATTTTTTCATTTTCTCAGTGTATGTGCACTTTCGTGGGGTACTCAGCACAGAGCAGCCTGCAGTTGTGTATCACCGGGTAAGTGAGTTCATTCATTTGTGTTTAAGCCTTTTGGGTCAATATCTCACTGGTTCCTTGCTGCTGAAGAGCTCAAATACACTTCACACTCTCCAGTCAGGCTGCAGGATGCGTTCACACTGACTTCACTGATCACAACTACACAACAAACCAGAGTGGAGCAGAATTTCTCCACGAATAAGATGTGTAGAGAAGTCTTTCTCCTTTCAGCCTTTCAAAAACAGTTAGGCTTCCGGTTGGGAAGCTGTCAATCACACCCTCATAAGCATTTTGCAGTAGCCATACCGACCTGACACTGGCTGACACCTGCTTCAAAGTGGCCCAGGTGCAAATTCCTCCTCATCCCCCATGTTGCAGCGACGTCCTCCCCCCGCAGTGAAAAGCAAGTGTGAAAGACGAGCGCCGTGATTCAGCCTCTGGTTTGTAAAACACCACAGGTCATTTTCTGCGGAAATATGACAACACAAATAACACGAAGACGCAAATTAGTGGCGAAGACCTCATACCAAACTTAATCCCACGACACTGTGGACTCGAAACGGGTCAGAAAACGAGACAAATATGACTTCTTCTTCTTCTTTTTTTTTGTGCACGGAGCAAGTAGATCCCGGTGGACATATTACATTGTGTTCATAAATCACCTCACACAGCTGAGGAAAAACAAATGGGTATAATAAGATATTTTTCTTGGAAATGCCTTTGTATCCAGTTCCACAGGTTGTAGATTTTAATGGTAAATTATTGTAAAAAAAATCCTGTGTCCTCTTTGACAGATTCATATTTTATAAGACTAACCTATTGACACAAAGCTTTATCTACTTTTATTTTATTTTTTTTATTTTTTCTTAACTGAATAGTTTAAGGTTTTATTTTTTTTGATGCAATGTATGTTTAGTCTTGTAAACTCCAAACTAAAAACTACCTAAAAACTTCTACATTATTGTGCCGGTGGTGATAAATTATGTTAATGAGCATTGAGGCTTGAACTAATTAGGGCTAATTTAAAAATACACTGGAGAGAAATGTACAAAATAATTATATTAAAATGGTCTATTTTGTCACTTTATCCGAGGCTGGAGTTAAATTAGCCAATAATAGTCACACTTCATTTGTTAAATACATCAGTGTGTCATCTAGAGCAATCACATTACACAGCTGGTAAGGTATTTTTCTAAACTGTGGCAGACTGAGAGACTGTTCAGTCCTGAACTAGTGGAAAAAAATGAAATGGGTCCATATATGAACAGGATGCCTCAGGAATAAAGTTAACAGTTGAATAGTTCTCTATAATAATTTTTTTTTTTTTTTTTTTTTTTTTACAGTGGTTTAATGGTGAGAAATAAAATTCTTGAAGGTGGCTGTAAGTGTTTGTTGGCTCTGTTCAGACTTTACAATCTATGCGTTCATTCAGGTGAACCAAAGTCATAGCCGTCGTAGTTGAGAGAGAATAGCCTTTACAGTTTGATGTACTCTATAGAGCTCATGTTCATGTGCATGCACGTATGTGAATGTATGTGGGTTAAAAGAAAGACAGTCCATAATATGACAACATCACTGCAATTGAAGCACAGTGCTGTTGGATGTATTTTATAAATATTTTATTATTGATATTGACAACTGTCAAAATGAGTTTCCAGATAATATCTTATATTTGATGGTGAACAAACATATATTATAATAATATTTAGTTTTAATAATATTATATAAAATAGATTTATGTTTACTAGTCTATTCATGGAAGAAATATATGAGCCTACTTAGTCAATGGGAATTTCAGACAATGCACACACATACTTTATATATATTGAGGTTCGAATTAAAGGATGTCCTGTGCGAGTGTGTGTGTGTGTGTGTGTGTGTGTGTGTGTGCATTCAAAGCTTTATTTAAGTTGAAGTTACCATGGACCATCATCCAAGGCTTGATAACAAAGCAGGCAAAGCGTGTGACCGTCCAGGGGCTCCAGATCTACGGGGGCCCCTAAAGCCCCATGTTTCCCCCATATAATTTATAATATAATCTGTATCATCACAAATTTGTTTGAAAATTGCACAACTGAAGAACGGATTCTAACTTTAACAGGTTCCCCATGCTCCATCTTCTATCCTTATATTGCAGAAAGACTTAAAACTACATCTGTATCAAGATGTAGTTTTGTAACCTTCATAGTTTTAATTTCTGTGTCAAGTAATTAACGCACAGAAAACCTCATCTCATAGGGAGACTTTAAAGCTGCAACCAACAATTACTTTCATCATCAATACATCTGACAGTTATTTTCTTTAATAAACAATTAATTATTCAGTGTATAAAATGTCATAAAATAGTGAAAAATGCCCATCATTATTTACTGAAGCTGAAGTTAACAAATTCATGTCAAAACTCCCAAATTGTTGAGTTTTCTGTTGTATAAAACAAGAAAAATAGCAATTGCTGTTGAATTCTTGGCATTTTTGGGGGAGTCTCGGTGGCTCACCTGGTAGAGCTTGGTCCTTACTGCAGCAGCTCAACCTGAGGCCATTTGCTGCATGTCATCCCCTCGCTCTCTCCCACCCCCAATAAAAGCAAAAAAAAAAAAAAAAGCATAATTTCTTATCGTTAATCAAAATTGATGCTTTTTAAAAAAATGTATTAGTTGAATAATTGATTTATCTGCTAATCATTTTTGCTCTAGAGTACTGGGTGGTTTCTGGGTGTCTGGGGACATAATCAAATTGTGATGCATAGTGTGTGTGGCCATGCAATTAGCAAAATGGATATTTCAAATATATCAAGAGTAAAACAACTCCTTCTGTTGAATGGCATTTCATGCAGAATATCATTTTATTGGGTTGTTGTTACTGCTGCATTAACAAGTAAGCAGCTTTGTGATGTCGCAGCTGGTTGACGTGGAGCTACTGTATAGCAATGCATCATATTTTATAAGCTGCTAACATGTTTTATGTGTAAACTCTAAACCTGCGAGTAACTATAGCTGTTAAGCAGTCAAAAGCACAAAGTGGAGCAGTAAGTATCACCTGAAGTAAACAGTGACTTTAAACTTTACTCTTAAAAGATGTATTACTTTCTTCGGATAATTCAGGGCTTGTTTTAAAAATGGATTTCAATTTTATTATTATTTTATTATATTATTATATTTATATTATTTATTTATTTTTTTAATATATATTTTTATGGACTCAAACTTTGACCCCCCCGTTACCATGGCAACTGTGGCGCGTCAGACACGGGACGCAACCACACCGGTGGTGACTGGGTTTCCGGTTCTGCTGTTTTACCCGTGAACGGCAGAACCGTTATCGTGGCGAAAAATGAAAACATTTGCAAACTGAAATGCAAAAACCGTGAACTCCGGCTCGTTTTCCCGGTAGCCACTGACCCTCGTTTTAACCAAAAGAAATAGGTGCGAGTTGCGGTGTCAGCCTGTGAGTGGATCACGCCGAGCGGAGCAGCAGCCCGTGTTTGTGGAGTCAAAATGGCGTCTGTTTGCCCACTCAACGTCCGTTTAATCCATCTGTGATTATCCTGATAGCTAGATTCAGCAACCGGTGGCTGGTTTTCTGGTGCTTCGGTTTTACACACTGATACAGCCGGGGCACATTTTAGCGTCATGTCGGACTCCGAGGAGGACAGCCAGGACAAGCAGCTTAAAATTGTAGTGATTGGAGACGGTGCTTGTGGGAAGGTGAGACCATCACACACTCCAACTTACACAAACACACCGACACCGAAGAAGAAAGGCTTTCAAATATGAATTCTCCACATAGAAGAATGGAGTGTGTTATTGTCTGGTTTGGTTAGTATCCTGTTCTTTACGGTGCTCGTCCTGAGGCTTGCGCCGTCTCCCCAGTCACCATGGCGACCGACGCTAATATAGCTAAGTCGGCTATGAGCTAACAACACAGCGAGGCAGCGGTGGAAGAAGTAGTCAGACCATTCACTGCTGTAGAGACAACAGCACGACTGTGTAAATATACGCCATTACAAGCTAAAGTCCTGCATTCAAAACCCCACTGCGTCAGAAGTGTTTTCAGTAAAAATGTGTTTGACGTATAAAAAGTAAAAGTAGTAGTAAAAGCAAGAGACGAGCCTTTCTCCAGATGTTAATGCACTGATGATATTTCTATTGCATTAACTTAAAAAGTTTGGGCACCTCACTCACTCTGCACTCAGTAACCCCCACCACCGCCCGAGTACATATCAAATGCTTTCTATTATTCATTTAAGAATTGAAAGTGCAAGCTTTTGTTGTTGTCATTTGTGCATATATACACTAAGTTGGCAGTTTATTAGGTATACCTAGCTACAACTAATGCAGTTTAGTACAGCAGTTCTGAAGGTTATTATGTTCAGCTTGTGCTGAAACTTTGTTGAAGACCTGCTGCATGATCATTTTGGAGGTTGTAGTTTGAGGTGCTGTTGACTTGTGTTACACCGTACAGACCTGTGTTTCTTTTATCTCGTGCACCTCATTTAATTCAATGATGGTAGGCTACATGACAAAAACACCTCTCTGTATAATGCAACACAATGCAAGACCAGCACAAACTGAATCTTCCAAACTTATCATACAGTTGAATCAGCACCTCATTAAAACGGTTTCAATAAAAACTCAGCATTATATCCTCCATGAAGATAGGATTTATTGTATGACTGCTGTATTAGACTGCATTAGTTTTAGCTTGGTGTACCTAGTCAACTGCCAACTTGAGTCTGTGACATACATACATAAGCATAAATGAAATATTGTTTCTGTTGTTTTGCTGTAGAGGATCAAATAGTCCAAATAGTCGCCCACTCTTCCTGCAAATCACTTTAAGTTCTGAGATATTTTTAGACTGTCTTGCACGCACAGCATGTTTAAGATCAACCTCCAGATTTTCAACAAAGTTCAAGTCCACTCCAGAAGCTTCAGCTTGCGTTTCTTGAAGTAGTTAAAAGTGGATTTTAAGGTATGCTTTGAATCATTGTGCTGTTGTAGTTTTTGTAGTTTTTTGACTGGGTTGACTGAATTTGCATCCGGAATTTGCTGATATTTAGTGGAATCAATTCTTCTTTATTTTTCAACTGAACATCTGCACTTCACTCATTCTGACTCAGCAATTTGCTCTTGTGTAAAACTACTCATTAGCATTGGTAACCTTATGGGATTAGTATGACGGTGGTAATGGCACTAGCGATAGGCAAGGTGAGGTTTTCTTTAAATTAATTACCATATTGTAAAAAAAGGAGTTAAAAAAAAAGGACAAAATGGTCAGATACTGATCGTTACAATCATTCTTAGTGTGCTAGTTATACCTTTTCTTTTGTAGGGCTTCCTGTTTTGTTGAGCTTACTGTAATGCAACACTTTGTAAGTTGTAACCTACTAGAGGAAGACACCCAGACTCAAGAAATGAGACTGTGAGGAAAAGTCCATATGATGGATGGAGGGTGACAAGATTTCACTTGGAAATTTGTGGCTCACTTGATGTCAGTTGAGGTTTACAGTGAGAGTCATGTAAGGTGTAAGATGCTAAAAGACTGCAGCAATATTTGTATTGTATTCCTTTTACTGCCTAACAGGATCTTTACTGCAGTTAAGTAGCCATTTACTTTGCATACGATTAATAAATGTAACAGTTTGTTAGCTGCTGATCTAGCAAATGTTAAGTAACTCACATTAACACAAATCACATCATACAAAAACATTGCAATGATTCACATAAAAGCTGACATTATGCTTGACCACAAGTCTGAACTGCCAGAAAGTCCTCTGAAACTGGTGAAATGTACATTTACTCTATATATTACATCATATAGTTTTCCCGAGGTTGCTCATTCACACTGTTCTTGGGTTGGTCGTGGCTACGGCATAGTCTAAATGAGAATGAGGGATTTTATCTCAGTCAGAGATACAGGTGGTTGATTGCTTGATAGGAGGGAGTACTGTATGAGAAAATATGGAAAAATCCCAAACCTAAATGCTAGATAACAGACAGAGGGATAAGATTAAGACTTCAGTAATCATTATTAATCACACATTGCATTGGCTGCACGGTAAAGCAAATGTAAATGTTAGGCTTTAATAGGAGACAAACTAATCATCATTCATTATCCACATTAAATGTACACATTTTCTTTTCAAAAGTAATTGTGTAGTGTAAACTGCAGGAAAAAGTTATGATCTTAAAAACTGCATTTTCTTACTTTCAAGTGAATCCTGTAAATCCAGTGGCCTGTTTTACAAAGTTGATGGACATTTGTAGTTTTGATTCTGTCTCAAAGATAGCATAATGGATTTAAATCTGGCACAAATCCGTTGTTCTAAACCTATTAAGTCTACCCAGCCGTTAATCCATGTTGCATGTGCTATTGAATGTAGTTGTAGGCTATGTGCCTGTGGTGCTGTGTTTTATAGCAGCTGAGCCCACAGGCTTACACTGTGAAGAAATTATATGTTGCTTTTACCTGCCATTCTAATTTTAGTTACCCATCAAAAGGTGCCTGGTTAAAGTATTGGTTTGGAGCCCATGTATGTGCAGGGCTAATGCTTATTATAACAGGTAGACATACTGATTTTCAATATCTTGCCCTAGCCTTGCCTCTATTAGCCGTTTAAACTCAGACTTCTGTGCCCAAATGACACAGACAATAAGTTACACATTTGAGGAAAACACATTACATCCACTTTAATTTTCCCTTTAAGAATAGCTTAAATAAAATACTTATTTTAATAGTTTTGAATAGTAATTTTTACAGTCCCTACATTTTTCCTATACTTCACGGCTGCTGCTGCTACTGCTCAGTGAGCCTGGGTTGAAACACTGCACTGTACAGTTTTACACAGAGTATGATAGTTGATGAAGGAAAGCTACAGTTTGCTTAGGCAGGCTCTTGCAGTTGGTGGTTTTGTTTTGTGTCAGTATCATCTTTTATCTTCTCCTGGCCAAGGATCTCTGTTTTGGCTACAGAGTGAGGCTACATTAAAGAAAATTATGTCTGGACAACCTTTGCAAGAGATGTTATTTTCTCATTTGATATAATAAAATAACACTGGTAAGAGAGTCTTGTGCGAAGACTTGGTTTATGAATGTCTGAACCATGTGCAAATATACCTTTTCTTATTGCATTGTGCTTGTCTTTGCAAAATCTACACAATGCCCTAGGGTGGTCTCATGGACTGCTGTTAGTCCCAGTTCCCTTTCAAAACCACTGGACTGAATCCTTCAGTATGTTCATTAAAGTAATTTAAAACATGTAGATTAAAAAGGTCTAACTCACATCCACAACAGTGGAATTTTTCCTAGTCACACCAAGCAATTATTTGCAGCAAAGCAAGGCGGTTGTCATGACAGTTCAGCCACGTTTCTTCTTCACTGCATTTCAAACCCCCAAGTGAATGAGAGTGAATGTAAGGGAGAGATGTCAAGTGCTTTTCAGCTACACATCCCCTTTCGTAACTAATCTCTTCTTCCTCTGGGAGAAAGAAAATGAATGTAGCAGTAATGGTGAGACCCAGTGAGAAAAATGAATGTTCTCATTCTGGAAAGTCGACATTTTCTTTTTGGGGCAGGGGGGTGTAGAGAACACACACAACTCAGTTCCCAGTAGATACGCTACATTAATAACCCTCCTCACACTGGTGCCAGGTGTCAGCTCGTCACTGTCTGAATGACTTACCTGCTTGTCTGTTTTGGGCAGAAAACAGGAGCCCTGCCCCCCATTTTGAGTAGGCACCAGTGACTGACATCTTGAATGCCGTTTCCCCCCTTATTAATGTCAATTTGCTCAGCAAATTGCAATGGGATCAGTTTTTCTTGGACAGCATTTTCAGTGGTATTTTTGCTTGTGGTTGGTTGTCCATTCAGAAATATAGGGAGATGTGGGAAGGCTTGTCCACCTGAGCGAGATGTTTTTAAAATATGGAGGCTCACATTTAGCCAGGCTCTTAAGGTGCTGGGTCTAACTTACACACAGGTCTATTTTTCAACCTGAGTTATAAGCCACTCAGTTTTTTTTTGAGTATTTGCTATTCTCTGAGCCATAGGATAAAAAAGAGCTTTAGGTACAGCACCCTGTACATTAATGGATACTGTATCCGGCAGTTTTCTTTGCAGTCAAACTCTTCATCAGAATGACAACAATATCTGTCTTGACTGTTGAAGGAGAATAAAGAGCCAGTTTTGATACCATGCTGCAAAAATGCACTGCCTCTCTCATATGAGTTGCATCACATGGACATGGTCAGCTTGCCATATTTTTTCCCTCTCTCTCAGTTTCTTGTTTCAATAGAACTTCCCCCATTTCCCGGCACTGGTATCATTGGTGACCCTGTGCTGTTCTCTGTTGGAGTGTCAGGATTACGCCAGCTTTTACATTCGCTGGTTAGTTCCAGTTGTACGATGGAAAAAAAGGTCTACGTTGAGGGAGGAGAGCCAAGCTACTGGAATGCCAAGACAAATGGCCGACTAGGCCAACGTGAGCATGTGGAATACATTTTTGCTGTCCGAGCTTGTTATTCCTGTGTTGTCAGTGATTGTTTGGGCTACTTAAATGGCCGATTTTCTCCTTGTTGCGTCAGTCACCTCTAGTAATTTTTCAGTCACTCTTGAGCCTGTGACATGCTCCGCAGGCTGTGATTAAAAAAGTCTGCAGGTTAGCAAACTTTTAAAGGAATTAGGTGCATAAAACTTTATTCTGCACCTCAAAGGACATGTTAGTCAAGAAAGGCAATTGCAAGGGTCAGGATTGCACATTCAGTGGTCTCAATTAAAAGATGACACTTAAAAATCCAACCTGGGATAAACATAGCTATTTTAAATTAAAGTTAGCATGACAAATCAGTAGCTTAAGAAAACCAAACACACTTGTTTACATGAACAAGATTTTGATCAACCGTCATAAGGGGTTTCTTAATTATATTACATTGTGTCTTCCCTTGAGTATTTTGAAAATTTTTTTTTTCTTATTTGAAAAATTAATGAGCTGAACCTTCTGAGCATGAATGAAGGTAGATAAGGGCACACGCTCAAGTGAATGCTTAGTGGACTGAAAGAAAGAATTTAGTTTTAAAGCCTCTAACCCTCGGTGATTGTCAAGTACCACATTAAAATGCATTTGCTGCCACATGAACACTTAGGGAATCCCATTGCTTCACTTCTCTGTTGTGTTTATGTAAGCACACTGCTCTAAAGATAGCTAATAGACATTCAGCACTTCATTTTTTTCCTATCCTCATCCATCAAAATGAATTAAACTTGGCATGTCAAGCCTGTGCTCTGAATTCCCATGGATTTCAGGAGAGCCCCTAACATGCTATTTTTTTCCTCCTCAAACACAACAGTGACAGTGATGGAGGTTTTATAATTTGTGGCAATTATTAGGTCTGCAGTCTGGAGACATGACACATACTCCGACACCTGTTTTTGTAATTCACGTTGACTTTCACTGTCACAACTGTGGCTGAGTAGTGAGACAGCAGAGGAGGCAGACAATTACCTCAGCGTACCTTCAAGTCCATCACAAAGTTTTTGAAGGTGCTTAAAATGGATTTGTTGTAATGAAATGAATGTCCTACAGACAGAGAAGACTTCAATGTTACATCCCCTAAGAATTATGGTCGTATGCTGTTTTGGAAAAGAATCACATAGAAGTGTTGTGACTTGATAAATTACACCCTTGTATTTTTTAGAAATATTAAAAATTGAAATGTTTTAAAAGGCTTAGTTTGGCACTTGGTCAGCATGAATGAAATCAAAGATTTTCTACCTCTGCTCGCCACTGAAATATCACTTTTTCAGGAAGTTCTTCAATTTACTGTATATTTTCTCTGGAAGTAATTTTGCAGCATCTTGCATTTTGCTCTGGGCCATGCCATGATTTTCATTTGTTTTTTGAGTTAAATGTGATATTGTTAATACTGTGCAAAGAATCAACGTTTCTTCTTTATCCTGAAAGCATTTTCTTTTCAAAACACTTTACATGACATTTTTAGTCCTGTTGATTGCTGAAGAGGTGTTCTGGCACTCATTCTCTGCGTCTCTCCCTTTGTATCTCTGTTTCAGACATCACTCGCCACCAGGTTTGCACAGGAGGCTTTTGGGAAGCAGTACAAACAAACCATCGGCCTGGATTTCTTTCTGAAGAGAATAAGCCTTCCAGGTGAGACACCTTCATAATCTTTAGGGAGTGTCCGCTTGTTCGAAGGCTCAGCATGGACACGCGTGTTGCACAAGCACGTAGCGGCAGACTGCAGACTTGTTAATTCAATAAGATACTGAGAATATGCATTTGGCAAGATTGCATTCAGACAGACTGGCTTGACTGTTAGTAGTTGTTTGTAATAGTGTAATTTCAACCTTAAGGTTTTGGATGTTTGTGTGTACTTAACATTATCGGTGTTAAGACCCAGAATATTCATTGAAAGTCTAACAAAGAGGTCTGTTGTTCCGCCATCACTTTTTGTCATATTTTTATTTCTCATATTTTCTCGTCCCACCATTTCCAGGCAAAGTTTAATCTTCAGGTTAAGTCAGGAGTTGAATGTGTCTTTTCTGGTAGCTCCTCATTGTGGAGTGTCTGCCACTTCTCAGGGTTATTCACTCTGAAAGCTCTTCTCTGCAGAGTAAACAGCACACTTTTTTTTTTTTTACTCCACAAGGCCAATGGACAGCTTATGTCCAAATGCGGGAACCTTGCTCATAATTCCGTGGGCACAGTACAGAGTAAATACATTAACATTTTATATCCATATCACTGATCCCCAAGTTCAACTGATCTTTGTCCTGTACCACATAAAACATTCGTGTTACTATTTGTTTATGTTGAACCCGCAGAAATAAAGCCACACTCTGTATCCCCCTCAGATCTGTAAAATAAATGTTTATTGACTAATACTATATTTAGACTCATTTTACTTCCTACCATGTGAAATGGGAATTTTCAGTATTTTAAATGGCATTTCTCAAAGTCTGCCAAGGTCTAAGCTCCAGAAATCTGCAAAGTGGCTCCATTCTTTCATTACTAATAAAACAACATTAAGCAAGGGCAAATTAAGTGCTAAAAGTAAAAGTTATGCTGATTTGTGAGTTGGCTGAAGGATTCTATTTTGATTTTGTGTCAGTTTCAGCTTATGAGACTTAGGAGAACTAAACCCCCAAAAATGTTGTGGTGGAGTCAGAATGAAAGAGCCAACTAAAAGCACAGGCTGGGCTCAACTCCTTAAAATGAACTTGAACAAATGCTGTTAATCGTTTGACTTCTTTTTCCAGTAAGTTTCTTTCCTGAAATAATCACTGATCTCTCAAGTGTGAAACTGTACGCTTTGTTTAAATGTAGTGCACATACGTCTGCATCACTGGAGCAGCAACAACACAAGGTCCAACACCGGAGTTGTTAAATGGCCCATTTTCTGGGGAATTGGGTGTTGATGAGCTGATGAAGAGGAGGGTGGCTCCGCGAGCTGGGTGGTCCCAAACTTCGTTAGGACCCCCACCCTGCCTTGCATTGGAGAGGTTGTGTGGCTCTCCAGGTCTCTATGGGGCCGTAAGGGTCTTTTGCAGCAGGGGGGAGAGTAGCCTATAGCCAGCGTTGGCCCCTCTCTCCATGAAGGCCCAGCTTGTCAAACTTAATGTACATTTTCCAACGCAGGGAGAGGTGAGGCAAGGCCGACTGGCACACAACAGTCTCCTCTGTGTGCGCTTTTTATAACAATACCTCTTCCAGATGTCACTGCCAAACCAACGAGGTACAGGCGGTGAAGGGAACTGACTAGAGGTGAAATTTACTTGATAAACTCTGTCAAACTCCAACTTTCGGAAGTTGCTGTGTCTGCGTCAACTTTCATGTCACACTAAGAAGACAAATATCCTCTCAACATGCTTCCTTTTTCTGACCTTATTATCAGTATTAAGGTTCATCTATTGAGCCACAAGTGTAGTGCAGTGAAGTTTCTACTTCTTGCAAAGTGTAAGCAGACAAACGTCAGTGCTGTTGAGTCAGCACGAATCTCTGAAACATAAATAAAGCCAGTGTCTGAGGATGGGTGGGGATGGCTCTTTAACCTTTATTCATTGCACTCCTCAGTGTAGCTTTACATTGACACTGTATAGTCTAGATCTAGTGACTGTGAACTTCAGTGTTTCCTTTCCTTGCTTTAAACAGGGGACTTATGAAGGGGTTGAGTCGTCCAGCCGTGTCCACAGTGCACGCTCTGCTCCCCATCGCCTCTCCAGCCTAGCGCAGGGCCCTCATCACACCAACATAAACTCCTCGCTGTCTGGTCCTCCCTCCTACTCTTTTTTTTTTTTTTAACCACCCCTTTCATTTTCCAGAGGAAGAAAATATTTATTTGGATTTGGTTTTTGTGCCCGTCTTTCTCTCTCCTCTTCTCATTCACTCCTTCATTCTCTTTCCACAGGCGTAAGGACAAGGGCCTTCTTTTCCTCTTATTTTGTGTTTAATTATTGCTATTTTCCTTAACAGCACATAATTCTCCTCACTTTCCTAACTTGGCAGTAAATGGCACAATGCAAACAGCTCTTCACAGGCTAATAAGAAGTCATTTTTAACTGCCAGAGTATTGAGAATGTTTAAATTAGAGGGTAAGCGTACCTATTCATCCCCCTCAATCTCTAGGTTGGATATTCTTGGATGTGAGGTGTGGGTGACCTGCCAGGCAAGAGTGCCTAGCATGAAAGATTAGTCACTGATTTATTGTTTCCATTATGTATATCAACAACATGGACTTTTATTGTAGAAATCACTCACCAAAATAGAGGGTTCAGCCACAGAGGACGAGTTATTTCCTCAGGATTATAGGCTTTGTTAAAACAAACAAGTTAATGATTAAATAGGACAAAAGCATCGAGAATGGAAAACCGCAAATTGCGGTATTATCACTTTTTTTGCTTATTTTAAATTTGTTTTAAATTTAATTGGTTAGCAGACAAAAGCATTTTAATAAAACAAAGCAGAACGCTGAAAAATCTGTGCACCCTTTATAGAGCTGATATGTACGGTATGTATATTTAATCATTTAAAATGTCAGTCCTTTTTGATATTTAAGATATTTCTCTCTTTTCTCTACTGTAGGCAACATGAACGTGACCCTGCAGGTGTGGGACATTGGAGGCCAAACGTTAGGAGGGAAAATGCTGGATAAATATGTTTATGGAGCTCATGTAAGTTAACACAAATTCACATGTAATTCTCTGTTGCCACTTTTTCTTCTGCCTAAAACAACATATAGCATCTCCTTTTTCTTTTATTCATCTAACATTGAGCAAAAGACACATGTCTTTCACTACACCAGGGAAGGAAAGGAAATTTGTAAATGTACAAACCAACTGTTACAGATGCTTGTCACTATGGTGAAAAAGCCACAGGACTGTGGTTAGACTTATTACAGCTCTGGCAGCTTCATTCAGAGCCTGCCACTCCTTACCTATGGAGCCAAATCATAATAAACTGTCATTTGGATTGACAGCGGGCGTAGCAGGTCAATGGAGCTTTAAACAAATCAGGACACTCCTTCTATTTACATACTTGTTACAGTTTGATGTTCAGATTGACCAAATGTTAATAAAAAAATGATTAATGATGGTACTGCACACTCAAGGTCAATAGTGTGATCAATAGAAATATTCAAAAACTACAATCTTAAACATGTACCCTGTTATTGCTCCTAATTTGTAAATGTACCCAACTTTAATTAAACTTTAAAGAATCTGTAATGTTGAATGTTTGATAGCTCTCAGCTCATACATGAAAAATCAGAAAATAGGTTACTAAATGACTATTTACTCACACCTCTCATTTAATGCTTGTCCTTTGGGAAGGACAGCTGAGTTTTGTGCAAACGCTATAATTTTTGCCTGTGCATACTAGTTTGTAAATGTGCCAACAACATCAGCGCCCACAGGTAGCTGTGTTACTATAGACAAGTGCTATCTGTCACCTCCAGAATGCCTCTTGTTTAAAGAGGCCTACTTAAAGACTGTGGTTTGTCTAATCCATGACCCATACTTGCAGCCCGAGGCAGGCAGGAGAATTGTCACCATGTAGCAGCTACATGCAAGTGCACTTTTGTCATGTTTGTCTACAGGAGCTAGACAGACATTAGTTGGAAGTTATTCTCCATTCCATGAATCTACTTGAAAAGCCTAGTAAAATAGTGAAAGTGACACATTTAGTGGTGCTCTCTGTTCCCAGCTCTAAACTGTGCCCTGGTAGTGTGTATATTATCCATGTCGGCAGCATTTCCTCTACTGTCTCTCTTCTTCACAAGCAAAATGTCGTACATCAATGCCACATTACGGCACTTTGCTTAGGGAGTGTCTCGTCAGCGCTGTATGGAACTTTCACACCTATTGTTCACCACTGTGCGTCCTGTAATCAATCATGGCTGTTTCGGAGACACTCACAGTAATTGTCAGAGGCGTAAGCTGTCGTCACCGACCTTGCGTGTTGTGACAGTGCGTGTCTGCCGAACAAAAAGCAACAGACACCCCTTCAGTCGTGTTGCATCATGCAGTAAAAGTAGAGACATTTACCTTGGCTCGCACTCATTTCCAGCCCTTTAGAAATAGCAGAAGTTTGAAGAAGTGATAGCAGATAGCTGAGCTATGAGATGATTTGTCTTGAATCATGCCAACAGCTCTTGTATCTGTGTTTACACTTTGATTAATTTACGTGTTCATGTAAACAGCTTCTTCTGGTCTGAGTGTTTGCTCAAACATGGCTCTGGTTGTTGCATGACTGTTTCTGCAGTGCATACAGTGTTGAGGATTACTTAGGGAGGAGGAAAATGTCTCTAGGCAGGCAACCTTCATTCATTAGCTCAGACAGTAGATAACCAAACCTGACCTCTATTCTGCACTGAATCTGGAGTGTGCTTATGAAACTGGGAATTGTTTACGTGCAAACCACTACATTCATTCTGAAACAGATCCATGTGAATTCACAGCCTTACCTAGATCTTAATAGTGCTAAACCTAACTCAGATTATGTGTGAGTAAGTGAGTGTGTCCCCTTCTATGCGAGTCTGTCCCCTACTCTAAAAAGAGGAGCAGTGCCACCTACTGTTCCCATGCTCACTCAGTATTACTCAGTATATTAATGTGAATGAATATAAGGGGAGTGAATATTAAATTAAGTAGTGTACACACATCTATAATTTAGCAGTGGATGATTGTCAGTGTGAGATGCTCAAATGAGAATATGAAAACATTGTTCAGTATTGTTCCTCTGCCTTTTTCCAACGCAGGGTGTTCTCCTGGTGTATGACATTACCAACTACCAGAGCTTTGAGAATCTGGAGGATTGGTTCAGCATGGTGAAGAAGGCCAACGAGGAATCTGATATTCAGCCTGTTGTCTCCTTGATTGGTAACAAAAGTGAGTATTACACATACATAAATACGAAGACACACATAAATTCCTTGTTTTTCAGCAGGGAAGGAGCAGTGAAGTACTTTTAAAAAAAATGAAGATGTAGTCTACCAAGTTTAGAAAGCGCTTTTATTTTCATTTTTACTGAGTAGCAGCAAATGAAGAGAGTTTTTCTCTATTCATTTCACCTTGACACATTTTTCATTTTGCGTGTCTGTGTTTGTGTGTGGAGGAGTGAGTGCTTGATGGTAGCAGACGTGTTTGTTAGAGCACCAGATAACTGATCTGTGTGATAAGCCAGTTGATAAGAGAGTGAGGTTTTGGAGCGATGGGAGAGCTGATGTTTGTGAACTTTTGGGAGTGACGGACGATGATTTAAGATCCCCGGGCCAATGGACCTAGGGCACCGCTTATCTGTGCCCCCCTCCCTCCCAGCTAGTACCCGTCTGCCCCCCCCACCAGTCCGAGCCTGCGGTCCTGTCCAGAGTCGTTGGTTAAGGAGAGGAGCTCGACGTTAACCAGACGGCTCTCCTCCTATCAGCCTGCACCCATCCACCCATCTCCAAAATAAAGAGTAATAATGATGACTCTTTTTAAACATCCCCTTGACAGATGTGGAGTCATGGCTGCCGCCGTGTTATTGTAAAGTGAGGCGTCAGAGTGTGTGTGTGTGTAATGGTGACTGTCCACCTTCCTGGGCGATGATGAACGGTCAACAGACTGGTGCCTGCACACAGGAAGCTCTCGCTAATGTTACTCAACAGGGACCATAGGTCACGATTTAATTCGCCTGTCTAGAGCAGATTCTCCTGTCTTCGCATCCGTTGCATCTCCTAATGCCCCGGCTTTAACGGTGGGCGCCTCTGTATTTAGGCTAGGTTTTGGGTGCGTGGATGAGTGTGTGTACTGTAATATTTAAGTAGTGTACATCCCGCTGTCAGAGTCCTCACCCCCACACTCACACAGTCTCTCTCCCCCTAATGGCTCTATTGCTGAGAATGGCCCATGTGTGTTTTTTCTGTTCCTCTAGGCTGAAAAAAAAGAAAACAAAATCCCACACAGATTGCCCCACTAGGAGCAATCAATTACCTTGTGAGACATTATGATTCCCAGGGCCCTCCCATTGACTCCTTTTTTTCAGGAAGATTGAAGAAAGTTAGTCTAGCTACCTAGTTGGAGATGTCCACACCTAAATTTTTGTTTTACTTTTTCTTCTCCACACCCTGAGTTTTTTTTTTTTTTTTTGCTGAAGAGTTTTATCCTTTTTAAGCATCATAGAATTTTTGTTTTTTCTCCAACTTGAATACTTGGTACACATTAAAATTAAGTGGCACATATGAATATGCAGCATTCTTTAGGGAGCAAAGTTCTTTTAAATGGTTCCCATGATGTTGGCCTGAGCGAGGCAACATGTTTGTGACAACCGAAATAGAAGTACAGACATAACAAGGAGCTTATAAAAACACTACAGATTTATGTGCCTTTGAGGGCTTGTCTTAGGGGAGATTGTGGTGTTTCACCACTCAAAATGTTTGGTGTTTCCTCTTAGATAATCTTAAGGTGAACACTGGCTATAGATGTCATGTGCATTTAGTTGCTGGTTGGAGCACACAGAGTTGTACGTACACAGCTGAAAAGTTTTTATCAGATACATTATTATAAAATGTTAAGTTTTCTTTTTAATATAGAGTCAACATGTAGACCACAATAAAATGCAACCCTGTTATTAACAGTACACATGCTGCTACGTGGATTGAGTTTATATTTCCTGAATTACCTCATGCTTGCCTTCTAGATTAATTTGAACACAGTCTTCTTGACACAGTCTACTTGTAATTGAGCCTATGGACTAGACTGGTTCATTAATGATGCTGTCCCCTCCTCTCCTTGCTCTGCCCTGACTGCCCTCCTGTGCCATGTCACTGCAGGGGAACAACCTTTCCTTTCTTTGGCTTAGCATGGCCGGCTGGGGTTAAGTGTGCTTGTTAAGCACCAGTATGCTGCACCCCCATGCCCTCTACATGCTGCCCAGAGCCTTGTGTTAAATAATGGCACCACTTGTAACAATTCAGAGAGGAAGCCAATGAAATGTTTTATTGAGGGCACACATATGTGCGCACAATTATTTATGCAACGGCATGCACACACAGACACTCACAGCTGTGCACAGAAACATGCACTTAGGTAAAGTGACACACTTGTGGAGTTTCTGGGAACACATGGGTAATGGAAGAATGCTAAGCTCTTGGTCTGTTTAAACATACTATAACTGTTTATTATAGTGCAGCCCAGTGTAACACCGTATGGTACACAGGAACCTCTCAAGAGAGATGTTGGCTTGTTGCGCAGTCATCTTCTCCTCTCCCTCTTCTCTCTAGTGTTTCATTTTTAGTAGACTAATAAGTGATGTGTGTTTTGAAAGGCATCCAAACGATAAATTCTTTTGCTCTTTACTGAACAGCAGCTGCATGTGGCTTGTTAGTGACTGTTCGCCGTAGATCAGAGGTAGTCTTAAGACACTCATATAAAAAATATGGCATGCTGTTAGCAGTCCTAATCCATGTTTTGAATTTTGTGTGTTGTAGCATTAGCATATTATGATTGAATGGGACATCACCATTTTAAAATGACTTGCATTGCTGTTCGAAATTAGTGCACATATTTCTTTGTAGACATTAAGCCTGTGTCGTTTATCAAACCAATTTGTTTTTATTAAGTGGGGATCGCAGGACCCCTGCTTGCTCCCCACCCATCACCCTTCCCATTTCTAGTGCTCTCTCCCTCAGGAACTCCAGAGCATCCATCATAGGCTTGTACAGCCCTTATTTGGGTGACTTAAATGGGTTCAGTTCTCTTAACCCCTCCTCATCACTCATGGCTTTTTAGAGGTTCTAACACCGTTCACTGCCGATCCACTCAGGCCTGCCATGGGAAACATTTCCTTCTCCAGAGAGATAAGGTCCCCACATCAAGACATTTTGTAAACTTAATTATGTCTTACCTGACTTGCTCTTCTGCACTGTTTTGTCCCCTTTCTTTCTTCTCCAAGTCCCTATCTTGCACCATCTCTCAAACATACTTGCACATTCATTTTCATCCCTGTGCAAACACTAACTCTTTCAATCACACACTTAAACCTACTCTTAGGTCTTATCTCTCACATGTGTAGACTAACACTTTTGCTGTAGCTGCCTTTACTTACAGTAATGTCTTTTCATTGGCTCAGTGTCCCTGTTGTGTTAAACAACATGCGTGTGTTTGCTTTCTGCACGCTACAGCAGATCTCATCGCATACCGTTACCCGTCGCACTTCTCTCTCCCCAGTTTTCCATCCATCCATGTGAAAGCTAAAGCGAAACATGGATCTCCCCTAACTCTTGATTCTTGTGAAGCATGTCCTTACCACCAACATTGTTGGTCTTGAGTTGTTTGCCCTCTTGGCAAGACCTCGGGTGCAGTTGAAGCCTTCCCCCCCTCCCCAGCTCTCTCAACCCCGTCACCTCCCTGCCCCTGTAAAGCTGCCACAGTTCCTGTCTGTTCAGTGTAGGCCTGCACATTTCTTAATAGAGAGATGCTCAGAAGTCCAGGAGCGCAGAGGAGCTCAATGTGCTTCTGTTTTTGGTTTAGCTCAAAAATGTTTTTCCTGGCTCAACCCACTCCTACTTAGGTCCTCTTACAACAAACTAAAAGGTCCTAATTGCCCCCAAGGGAAAGGTTTAGCCACAATAGACATGTGGTGGGACAAAAGCCCAGTACTCTTACCCCAGCACCCTCACCCCTCCCCAGATAGAAGAGATGAACACGTCAGCAGTGTCTGTGTTGCACTGTGGGTAGCGCAACCACAGGTTCGACACTGTTAAACATTATATATACAGTATATAGACCCAGTAAGGCATGGGGTATGGTTGGGTAAAGATCTGGAATGTTTACAGTTTACAGCAAATCCACCATTTCCTGTTTCTCTTCACATTTTATTTAAGGTAAAGGGTCAGCCTAGACGTGTGTATCAAATTGTCTCAGTGACCGCAGTGACTGTAGCCTGCTGTCTTTCTGTAAGTCTGGAAAAGATGGGAAATAGAGATTCATGTTACAACAAGGATACAGAGGGATGACAGAAGAATTACAGCTGTGTTGCACTGTGGCTGATAAGTCAGTGTAAAATCACAGCTGCAGATGCTGAGACTTGTGTCCAGCAGTGATTAAGAAATACTTTCAAGGGTTTATTTAAGCCTGCTCAGGTGGCTGATAGGTGGTCTTTACCACACAGAGCAATGCAACGAGCGCCAAGCTGGTGCTCCTTGCTAAATTAACAAAATGCTAAGATGTAATTGTAACAACCGTTTGACCCAGCTCTGGTCCCTGCACTCATCTCTCTTGACTCTCATGCCTGTCGAAACATGGAAAGTCCTCATTCATTTTAGTCATCCATAAAGCAAATATTGTTGCACATGCAGTAGATGATCAGTCTTCGAATACCTTCTTGTGTGGTAAGTCATGGGCCATTTGAGTTGCACAGCACAGCTTAGCCACCTGACCTGAATGCAGCCTGGAACCCTCATCATGCTCAGGCTGTACTTTATTTCTCTGCTGCTCCACAACATTGATATGGAGGAATTCCTGGAAGGGGCCTCGCTGACACAGGGTTGGGTAAATAACCGATTGATCTGGATCCACAGGCATGTGTTATAAATGTATGTGAAATATCAACATAGTACCTCTTTTTTTGCTAAATCTACTTTTTTGTGGTGTGAAATATTACGTCACTGCCTTTGCACCCTGCTCCTGCTTCAGGTTTTTAACTTGGTTGATGTTTGCTCAGGCAGTCTCGAGCAGAACACTCTTTCCATGTTACAGTTCACTGCTCTGGCTGCTGTTGAATATGTAGGCCAGTTCAACCCATCATTGCTCAGAGGACGACTTTATAATTATAAGTAGACTTATCGTGATGCGATGCATACAATTACGAATGCTCCCCTGTGCTCCGTATAATTATTATAGCTCATAGTTACGCTGCCGTCTCACAGAGGCATGTATTACTGCTTTCCCATAAAAGTCCACTTAGTTTAACAGCGACAGGAGAGCTAGGAGGACATGGCCAGTGAAACCCCGGGCAGCGTCCTGTGCGGTCGGCTCAGAACTGGGTCTTTTGTTCACTTTTCACGAGTCCAGGGAGCCCGTTAACCCAGCCTGCAAGGCCCTCGGCCCCATGTTTTACTGTAGCAGTGACAGCCCAGCACTCCAGCTCTCTCTCTGCCTGTAGAGCTACTGCTGGACACTGTCTGTTTTACATTTCTTGACCAGGGAGGAAGACCACATTGTTTTACTAGCCGCTGTGGAGTATCTGATTATGTTTTAAAGTGTGAATGCACGCGTGTGTATTTGCACGAGTGCGTGTCTGCACATCGTTTCTTGAAGAACGATCAAATGACAAGATGAGCTGTGATCAATGAGCTGTCGACAGAACACTTCTGCCCTAGTGGAAAGCGAGTCCCCTGATGGTCCCAGCCCATTTCAGGCCACCGGGGCAGGGGCGCCGCAGCACAAAGAGTGCTCTGTCTCTGTCAGGATCCCCCCGAGGACTCCTGCACGGGCCCTGCTCACCTCGACAACACCCGGCTACTAACAGCACTTCATCTGTCTGTACTCACTCAGAAAAAGTCACGATAATATTAATAACTTACATTCAAACTTTAATATCCTGATTATTAATTCTATTTATTCCACCACATGTTTAGGTGAAGTTATACAACGTCTACAGTCGGTAATAGCGGTATACAACTGGCTACTGATTGCTGCAGTATTGTGCAACTCCAATGATGCTGGAATTATGTTCTTCTAAAGCCAAAGGTAATATTAAAATAATTTTAAGTTTCAGGTTTTTTTCCATTAAATATAGATGTTCCAGTCCCTCAAAAAATAAACGTTCCCTACTGTAAACAATATCTACACTGTTAAGGCGTAATGAAATGTGCAAGAGTGCCGTTTGCATAGTTACTTGACTTCTGAATGAATACATAGTGTCTAAAGAGGAAAGAAAACATAACTTTTTCTGTAGCACTTCTGAATGATACTGTATTCCTGAAAAAAAGAAATTAAACTGGGAGGAAGCCAGTACCTATTTGAGGGGGGAAAGTAGTTATTGTTTTCATTTTCATTATGCTGTCCATATTTTAATACGGGTAGAGGCTTATCACACATTTCATATTTCAAAACCCTCAGTGTTTATGAGCTCACTCAAGGTCATGTAAACCAGTTGGACACAGTCATTTAAATGCTTCACATAAATTCCACTGGTCATTTTGTTTTATTAGCCACTTGTGCTATGAAAGTTAAATCAATGTCTAATTCAGTCAGACATCACACAAAATTATTCAATATACTTTTACTGACTTCTACTGACTGAAGCTAGTAAAGGTTTCCCCATATCTGGCACCAGAAGATTTACATGTAAATCAAAAGTCACTCACAATTAATCTTACCTGCTGGCTATCAGACTTTTAGAGGAAATTATTCTGCTGCTTTTCCAAGCTCCTGCAGTTTAATATTAACTTATACAATAAAGTATCGAAGTGTCCTTTCATGTGTTGTTTTTTGTAGGATTCATTTAAGTAGTCTAGGTTGCTGGTGGGACGTTAGTGATTTTGACTGAATGTGACTTGGACTGGTGGACATTGTTTTGATGTAAAGGTCATTGCATTGTTTGTATCTTGTGCTCTGCCAGTACATACATGAGGAAGCATATTAGGGCCACAAGCTCGGGCAATGCAAGGAGTGGTGTTACTGTGAGTTGGTGGCAGTTAGGGTTGGGTTCTGATAGCCACTTCCATTTTGGTATAAAAGATAAAATACACACATCCAATCTATCCAATGCTAACAAATCTCATATTGAACCATTTTATCTCCTCTTGTTATTTTTTTCTTGCAAAATCCAGTATTAAAAACATGCAGATAATGTTAGCAGGCATCTCATTTATAAGCAGCACTAATTGTTGCTTTCTCTGGTACAAATTACCATTGTCACTGGCAGTAGATTATATTATATTGCAATCAATACTTTATTGTCATTGCACAAAGTACAAGGACAATGATATTAATCAACATCTCATATGTTCTGCTGTTCATCCCATTTCCAGGTTAGAGCTGCAGTTTATGAAATTAATGATTCTTGCTTAATAAATGTTAATTTTGTGAATATGAATTTTGTTAATGGTAACCACTAAAAACTGTAGTATTTCTGGGTTATCACTCAGCAACAGGTGATCACAGATCTAAACTTAATCTTTTAGTTATCTTCGCTACCTGCAAATGATGAAAACTAAACTTAATGAGATTTGTCAAGGGATTTGCAAGGATTCAGTTAAATAATATTGAACCCCAATGCCAGGCTTTAAAAGGTAGCAGTGTGCTAAGAGATGCACAGTAGGGATAGAGAGCAGATACACAGTATGTCTTGTGATCTGAGATAATGATTGCAAGATGAACCCTGACATGAGTTTGCAGAGATGTGAAAGACGTTTGCCCAGAATGGGTTTAATTTGGTAACATGTCTCAATGCACTATGATAAACAGAGTCCAACATGTGGGGACATTGTGGTGATGCATTCATGTGAAAAGTTGCTATGAGTAACAAGGATCCTTCAAGACATATGAGAATGATTTCTGCTTCAGAGCTGGTGACACTGCTCTTGTGTTAACTTGAATGTTAAAGCAGTGCGTAGCAGCAGAGACTCACAAAGCCCTATTGAATGTCAGAGCTGCAGAATAGCTCTGGGATGTTTTTTAACTTAGTGGTGTATAGAGGACAATTTTCTCAGACAGTTGTAAGTCATTTCATTAGGAATTGGACTTGGTTTGATAATCCTTGCCCTCACTATACAGTCTGAATTAGTTCATGGTCGTCATTGAGGGGAAACTGAGGCAAACCCTCTTAACAGGGTCTTAAAGGCATAGTGTGAGGTAATGTTGGACGTGATAGGTTCTCCCCTGGGGTTGATTAGGCTCAACCCTGTAACTTTCACTTAATGGGATATGACCCCTCGGAGCCCCGAGTCTCTGACAACACACACACACGCCCGACCATTACTACCACACACAGACACATAGACACATACACAGTTCACACATTCCCCCACAGCCCTCAAACTCCCCACTGCACCAACTGCTGTTTAGTTTAAAGCAAGGCTGCCGGCAATTAACTGTGTTATGTCAAGCTTATTCTCTGGCCGTTGCTCGCTGGGTAAACTGTTCCAATTGGTCCCCAGCAGCCGACTCTGCAGAACAGTAAGTACGTGTCTGTGTTATCACAGCATGGTTTTAAAAAGCCCACTGAGGATCACACAGTACAGTGTAGGATTTCAAGCTGGTTAGCCAGTGTAGAGCTATTAGCTTATTGTTTTGCCTTGCCAACATGTTGGTGAAGTCTAAAGGAAAAATACATCCTTGAATTTGCCCATTGTTGACATTAAAGGTTTGGGGAAGAAGTTAGCTATGATTTCCAAAGTGCCTTTTGGCAAAAAAACATCCAGTCAGAGCTTGAAACTGTCATGTGACATGCTAACAGGCAAGAGTTTAAGATTACAGTGTTGAGGAAACTGAAAACTACAAACCTCTCACTTCGCAACTCTATAAAACCAATACATTATTGTGGATAATGTTAGGAAACTTCGGGTAGATATTGCCCTGTAAAGGACATTTTTCTGACTGCGTAACTTTTCTTTCTAGCAATTACTGGACAAAAGTGTTGTTAAGTCAACAAACAGCTGCCACAAATGACTATCTTTGTATCTATAAATCTATCAGCTATTTTATTGATTAGTCGATTAATCCAAACAATTATTTTCCTCCAGAAAATCTAAATGACACACTTACATGGTCAATCAGTGTATAATAATCCACAGTTTACAGCCTGAACATTTGCTCAAATTCTAAGGTAGCAGAATGACTGGTCGCCACAAATAAGTCAATCTACGGGAAATGATGCATCCACTTAAAATATTGTCGTCAATGTAATTCATTATGGTGCCTAATCATGGCAGTCCAAGTGCCTTGATTCCTCAACGTGTCAGGCACTCATATCTCTATCAACAGGGACTGTTCAGAAACTTGGATCAGGTGTTTACATGCCACAGTATCCTGGTTTCTATCGGAGTACTCCTGCGAACATATGAAGCTTTCTCAAAACTGGGATAAGGGTTTATCCAGGTTTGTGAAACCAAGTTATGATGTTGCATGTTAAATGAGCAACACGTGGTCCCACTTTAAGTCACTTTGTCCAATAATGATAATGTTCATTAACTGTTAATGGTTTTCCGGTTATTTAATTTAATTGGTGCATTATTTTCTTTTTAGTGAAGTGAAGTGTTTTGGTTTAAAAGTATGCTGTAGGCAGATTAATCCAACCAAAATCCAACGTCCTTACTAATTTCAATATTTTTAGAGACATAAAAATCTCTCCAAGTCTGTCTGGTTTCAGGATAATCAGGTCTGCCAGTGAGAGGATTCTTTCCATGAGGGATCTAAGCTGACATCTCCGCAGACACTAACTTGTGGAGGGGAACATCCATATTTTCTTCTCATTTGATTGTGTTCCCACTTATGTAATAGGTCACCACAATAACAAAAGGGTTTTTTACGGTAAAAGCCTAATTTATCCGCCAGATATTAATCTCTAACTGTTGTCTTACAATTCACCACAATGACAGCCAGACCTTTTAAATAAACACTGATGGTGACCAGAGCGAGGGAGGGCCATCGCTCTTGACGAGTGATGATCCCCTCCACTATCTCTATGCGCTTGGAGGCCCAAACAGTTTATTTCGTGTTTGCAGTCACTTCCTAGGGGTTGTTAAGCTGATGTACAGTTTGACAGAAACGGAGGGAAACCAGATCATCGGAGGAAGATTGTTTTGACCTGATAAGTAGAAATGGGTACATTAGGGAGAAAAATGGAGCAAAACACTGAAACTGTGGGATTAGTGTTGTATTCAGTTTACACAGACAGATGCCACATGCTGCTAAATTCTTCTGTGAGAACGTGGACCCAACTATGCTATTATGTTGTGACTAAAAGGAGCTACGTAGTTATTCACAAATCATAATCATGACAAGAACATACACAAAATCGAGGAATGTCAATGCAAGGAATGTGCATTTTCTATTTGAATATATTTTAACAAAATACTGCCACCACAAAGTCAAGGTTAGTCTCAATCATACCACATGATCTGCATTAGCAGATAGAGTCTGGCACAGTCGTCACTAAGTTTAAATTAATAAAGTATTGGGATTTTATGGTTGAAGTGCTCAGTACAATGGAAGTTGGAACAGCTGTATCTCCATAACAACTGGTGATCAAGAAAAGCTCCACAACTACGAAATGGGACATTTTTTCAGAATATATTGTCAACTGCTTTTTTCAAAGTCAAGAACAAACTATGAAACTTTTTGAAAGACTTGAAAACTTATTGTTGAAACTTTGAAAGTTATTTTTTGTGGATTATTCTGCTAATTGTTTAAATTTACAATAATACATATGACAAAGAAAAGCAGGAAATACTCACATTTGAGAAACTGTAGCAAGTGAATGTTGGCATTTTTGTTTGAAAATTTAATCAAACGATTAATTGATAATCAAAAAAGCCGCAAATTAACAATTTGCCAATCAACTAATCAATTAATTGACCTATTGTTTCAGTTCTGATTCAAATGTTCATGTTTTTGCTCTGTAACATAGAACTTGAAGGCAGTTATCAGACTGCAGTTTTATTTAATTCTCCCTGCCTATCTCTAATTTTCTGCTCCACCTGATGCTTCTACTGTACCTACAGGCAGGACACCTTCCTCTGCTGCTGAGCCACTATGTTAATGTTGGCTAATCTGACTGTGACACATGATTGATAACCTTTCCCAAGTGTGCAGGATCCAACGGATTAGTTGTGTTTACTTCTAGTAGCATGCTGGGTACCTCCACTGTTAATGACTGGAATTAATAACCTGCTGACGCCTATGAGACAGCTATGTTTATGTACAGGCAGAGACATGACAGCCTGCCCTGGACATTGAGTAGTTGTAAAAGTGTCTGCCCTTGCCCAGAACAGTTTTTGTTTAAATGTCACTTATGATGACGATAATTTTCATTTTAGTTTAAAATTATTCTTTTAAAATTGCATTTTTTTTCTACCTCTGTGGATTGCCCTTTAACATTTTTGGGTCATAAGACTTACTGAGATATTAATAATACTGGGTTAGTGCAGTGTTTACATTTCTTCCTTGCTATGTATTTGTCTCTCTCTTTCTCTGCTTCTGGCTTTATCCCTCCCTCACACACACACACACACACACACACACACACACACACACACACACACACACACACACACACACACACACACACACACACACACACACACACACACACACTAAGGGGCATGAGAACAGGGTAAATCCTTGACAACTTCAATGAAACCTCACACAAAGAGTAAAACTCGGGGGGACGAGAGAAATGCAACACCGTACAGTAGCCTGACCTCCTCCAGCTAACATAGTCATGTATGCACCAGATAGCGGGCGTGGCCGCCTTTCTGCACAAAGCCAGAAATAAAGAGCGAAGCTATTGCTTTCAGCAGCAAGACCCCCAGGTGACCTTCCTTATCGACCCCAGCGTGACCCCATAGTGAGGAAGGAGAGAAGCAAAGCGCCTGGTATCAGTGCACAGGAGTCGAATGCACAGAGACGTGATCACAATAGCTAAAAAGGAAGGCGCTGTCATTGTGTGTTCACAGTAAATCAGCATGAGGGTGACAGTCCCAGTTCTTGGGCCTGTGTGCCCACCTTAAAGGCCGGCACACTCATAAGTCAAACTGTTTTCTCCATCTACACTCTCACTGTGAGTGTAGCCTGAAGACTTCGGTCATCCACATATTGTTTCTTAAGTATTTCTCTGCAGCTGGGCTGGTTTGTCTGTTTCGGGTCAAACAGAGGCTCATGGCTTCGGGGTGCAACTGTACTAGGCTTACACTGAGGAATGTGTCACATCAAGCTTTACTACCAGCTGGGAAAGGAAGCTTGGGGCTACTAAATTGATCATGTCCACTATCAAATCCCCTGAAATGGCTCCCTCCATAAATTAAAAGATACAACAATCAGTGGACTCTGCAGCTGGGTTTGAAAGCAACATAACAAATGAGTTATGCTTTGTTTTCACGTGTCTTTATGTGCACCATCCTCGTACACTGGGCAGACTCCTTCCATCTTAACTCAAGAGTAAACAGTTATCTTTTTAGTTTATGTTCTGATATGTGACAGTTAACCCTGCACGAGTGCTGTATAACCACCATATAAATCTATCTATCTGTCTTTTGCAAGTTTTCTCACATGTCACACTGTGTTTTGTCCACAGTTGACCTGGAGCACATGAGGACAGTGAAGGCTGACAAACACCAGCGCTTTTGCCAAGAGAACAGCCTCATCAGTCAGTTTGTATCGGCCAAGACAGGAGACTCGGTTAGTACCAGCTGATTCAATGGGTCAATAAAAATGTGTGAGTGACTTTCATAATATTTACCTTTTTCTTGTTTCGTCTTTCCCCAGGTATACCTTTGTTTCCAGAGGGTGGCTGCTGAAATTCTTGGTATAAAGCTAAACAAAGCAGAAATAGAGCAGTCCCAGGTGAGCCACAATGGCAACAAGGCCTTTCTCTCAAATTGCACCAAAATTCCTATGCAGCTGTTTAAGCTACATTTTAAATGGCTTATTTGCCTCTAACTAGGATTTTGCACTTATCCAGCCACTGTGTTTAAATTTGGAATCACTTGGTAAAAGAGTGAAAGTAGCTGGTGATGTTTTGGGTTCATCTCTTGTGTGAAATGTTATGCCTGAACTTAACGGAGGTCACAGGGAGTGTGTTAGGTCAATGCAGGTCACCACACACTGTAAAGGACCTTTTGTTGTATAAACATGAGTTTGTTACGTCTGCCTCCTATGATGGTCTACCTGCCACTGACGCTGCCCATCTGTAAACACACCCACATTGACCACATTAATGCGTGAAGTCAGAGGTTAAAGGTAGGCAGTTGTAGGGGTGAGGAGGTTAGAAGTGGCCGTCTGATTTATTTGGTTTATCTCCCACCGTTTTGGGCCAAAACAAAACAGGGTCTCAGCTTGCCAGCCAGACCAAGGTGCCCAGTGGTGGCAGCTGTAGAATTTACAAGGTCACCTCCCCCAGAAGCATTAATCCTGGGTCTGATATGACCGGTTGGAGCCACTCTGGCTGGGTAGTGGTTGATGAGCATGGGGGCTACAGAGAGGTCAGGACCTCTAGAGAAGGGAGAGCATGTAGGGGAAGGACTGGCCAAATTCTCAAGCTCCTCTTCCCTCACTAACGCTGCTGCTGACTAAATAAAAATGACCATTGACTGATGGAGCTGTCCATCTACTTTCTTCCTCCTTCCCCTCCCTTGATAGCTCTGTCAATAAAGCAAAGTGCTTTAATCCAGGCTAATCAAGGAGGGTGAGTGGCTGGATACTGTTTGTTCTTCATCGAAAAAGGCTAAAACTAACTGAAACACACAAAATTTACTTGACAGTGTGAAGGGTTTTTCTTAGATTTATGTAACTCCTGATGCAGTTTCATGGGGAAAAAGAAATTACAATTGGAACAATAAGGTAATGACCTCATTATGGTGGCCGTACTCATAGTGGGTTAGGAGGAAAAATAACTTTTTGTGCACCAGCTAATGTGTCTAATGAACTCTAAAATACGTAAGATATTTGGAGTGTGTGTACAACATACAATGTATTTGTGTGACAGATTGAATTGCTTTCTTATGCTCATCAGTATATTTATGTCAACGCTAGTTCTATAACAAAAAAGGATGTTTCCAGAAATCTCAAAAGCCTAAGTATACCACAGCATTTCTGAAACTTCTCAGTTTAGATCAGGAAAAGTATACAGAGGAGTCCAAACGTCTCATTCACTCAAATTAGAAAACTTTAGCATGTTTTGAACACATTCAATAAATTATGAAGCATTGCTGGTTTGGTCTCCAGCTGCAGCTAAGTATGATCTCCATTATTCATTAATCTGACAATTAATATCTCAATTAATTAGTTATGTGGTGTATGAAATGTAAGAAAATGGAAAAAAAAAAATGAGAAAGGCAATACTGAAATACTGAAAAAAAGACAATATATAGTAGTCTAATACTGTTGGACATGAGAGGCTTTGACTGAGTTTGTGTCACTGATACAGAGATCAGGCTTTGAGCACTTCATGGCTTTGGGGCTAGCTGTGGGCCAGCGAAGCCTCATTATCAGCTGTCAGGTTCAGAGAGGGCTGAACATGAGGGTCACAACCCCTGACAGTATTATATCTGCCTGGCAGCCCTCTCCGTCATGGTCCTCTGTCTGCAGGATCAGACACAGAGGCCGCGGATCACTCACTGACTCTGACACCATGCTTCGGCAGCTCGTTAATCAGGCAGCCAACCACGGCCTGGGATTCAGCCATGTGGTCGCCTCTTCTGTGGTTATTTAGCAAATGGTCCAACAGTCTGTTGCACCATTAAGATCAAATATAGACTTATTTGAACATGAGTTCCCACTAAGTCCAAGTTTATACATTCCTAAAATTGTAGAGCTGCCCCAACAGAAACTTCAAAAGGTGTGAAGTTTTCCACAGAACATCTGTAGACATCACATATTGATCAGAAAAAGAGATAAAAATTTGGAGTGCTGGTGGGACAAAACCAGCAATTTAAAGATATGAGGTGGAGGTCTAGGAAAGTGCTCACATTTGTGAACAATATCTCATTTCCATGTATGCAAAGTGTATGTTTTGAGAGTGACAAGTAAATCTGATTCTGATTTTGATTTCAAAACCAAAAAATGTATCAATTAATCGAAAAGTAATCAACAGACTAGTCGATAATCAAAGACATCATTAGTAGCAGCTTTTATTTCCAGTGCTTTGTGTCTCAAGTTTAAGGTGTGATTTTTGTGATTTTCATTGTTTTTTAATTTGAAAATATAAGTGAGTCAGATTCTGGCAGATTCAAAATACCATGCTTCATATTTTTTATTTGTTTCTTACATTTCTTGTTCATTTCTCTCACCCCATCACCCTCTCCTCATCCTTTTCTACTGACTCCCCCTTGGTCTTCATTCTTCTCGCCCTCATCCTCCTCTCCCATGCCTTGGTCCTTGACCCTTTTTCTTTTTTTTTTTGTCTCTTTGCTTTCCTTCGTCACTCCACTGCTCTGATTTGTTGAACCTGCTCAGAGGATCGTGAAGGCTGAGCTGGTGGACTACCCACAGGATGAAGGCCCAATTAGACAAGAGAACAACCAACAAAGCAAAATATGTTCTGTTCAATAGCTGGAAGTATGTCTGCACAATTGCACAGATATATCACACTTGATCTGTCATATATCTCTTAGAATGCAGAAACAGTAGCAGCTTTGAAGTTACAATAGTGGCATCATTGTAGTGGATGTATTTACTGCCTGTGGTTCAGATTAGAGCTGTTGTTATATAGTGTTATCACAGAGTTTGTAGTATTTTGCTAAACTGTCTTATGAATCAAAACTATGGTGTGTTGGTTGAGAGTGATTTAGTGAGAAAAACCTTCATGGTAGAAACAGACATGACTCCAGTTTGACCTCCTGACTGGGCTGGGTCACGACTGCATAAACATTTTGACCAGTGTCTTAAATCATAGCTGGATTTTGAATGTGAAAGAAACAGATTTCTGAAACATGTTTTATTACCAAGAATGAGAAGCTCGAACTGCTCTCATAGTTGTCAGTTGAATATAACACTATAGCCAGGAAATGGTTAGCTTAGCATTAAGACTTTTTCTTTTTTTTTTTAAACTGAGTTTTCATTATATAGACATTAGCATTGTTATGCAATATATATTACACAGTATATACCCCCGATACAAAGATAACAAAAATGCAAACTTGTTCTCCCTCTTCCTTGTGTTTAAAACCAAAATAAACATAAGGGATATGAAAAAATTAAATGGTACCTCTAACAAAGAAAAGTTAAAGATAAACATAAACCTCCGTTACAATACATTTTTAAACATGCCTCCTTCCTTTTCTGGGGTTTCTTAGCATAAAGACTGACTGCAGTCTCAGGTGGTTGCCTAACATCACAGTGATGATAAGTCACTGCACCTGGATAGGAAGTAGTCCATTGTATCACTGCTTTTAAAACTGTAAATTATCATTTTCACACATAACCTATTGTAGGGATTCGACCAACAGGATACAACATGTTCATTAATTAGCTTTGGAGGTGCTGGTAAGTGGAGCGTTAGGGTTTTTTTTCTAATTCTCTCTGTTCAGCTCTCAGTATATTTGTAGCTTCTGCCTGTATCTCTGTGGTTTCAAGTTGTCTGTCATTTGACTCTTTGTTCATATTGTTGTGGAAGCTCATTAATTCTGTGTGTTTGCATCTTTTCAGCGTGTGGTGAAGGCAGACATTGTAAACTACAGTCAGGACACCGTGGCCAGGACAGTCAACCCCCCACGCAGCTCCATGTGTGTGGTGCAGTGACCCCCTCCCAACTACACAAACACACACAAACACACACACACACACACACACACACACACACACACACACACACTTATAGTCTTTGGTCAGTATTCCTTATTTCAGGATTTTTGGGGTGACTGGGTGAGATGTGTGCAGAGTGTGTTTTGTGTGTCCTGTGTGTTAGTTGTATGGGTGAGAAGAAGAACAGACTGTGCTGTTTTGCGGCCTTGCCCTGTTGTTCAGATGTTAAGCAGGAATGATTTCAAGAGTTGTGCACCAAAAAGGAAATGGGACCTCAGTTCTTTTCAAGTTTACACGCAGCTATCGTTTCATTTCTGTAATTAATGTTTAATATATATAAGAAAGACTCTTTAAGCAGTTACTTGAGTTATGTGTTAGTATGAAGGTGATTGTTTAAAGGAGGAATACAACTACTATAATCAGTCACTCTGGTAATTGAAAATATTTTTATACCATCCTCTGCCACTGCTATTAGAGACATTTGTTTTAATGAGTAGATATGCTGCAGTATATTTCCTAAGATAACACCATCAACACCTGTTGAATTTGTCCCTGTCCCTTCGACTGCAAAGTGGATTCACGGTAAGAAATAATGGGACGTAGACAGGGAGGTGAAACCAAGTGTTCTCTCGTGAATTTTTGAGAACTTCTTTTATGTCTGTGGTGCTCCTCAGTTAAACAAAAGGGGAAATGGGGGTTAAAATGCTGTAGTGGACTGAAATGAATCTCTGTTTTCAATTTGCCAATTAGGGGCTTGCACTAGCTGTGCTGTGATGTGATCTGTGTACTGTTATTTTACATAAAAATATTTCAGTTTTACAATCTTAAAATCAAGTTTTACATTTTATATTCTGTATTCTTCAGATTGTATCCAAATTATTTGCATCTCTCAAATAGCTTCTCCAGATGCTTCTTGTAGCGTCCCCATTGCATGTTGATAATTTGGTGTCACATTTTCACACAGTGTGACATTGCCGGGTTCATCCTGATAAAGGACAGTTCAGATGCTGTGTTGGTTAAGTGTTTATAAAGCTCGATGAATATGACTCAGGAAGTATCTGAGTGTCAAGCTGAGCATGAGCTGAGCTGAAATGTACAACATTTTGTTAGGTCTCTACATAGCCTTATTCAACTGTCCGTTATAGAACAGAAGTTTGCATTGAAGAATGGCTATGATGCATTAAACGTTTCATAGGATCTTCATTTTGACCGCATTTTATTAGCTTGTTTTACAGTTTGTGTACTGTTAGAGACGGCTGAGATATTGTACGTTTAACCAGTTTTGTCAAGATAGTTTCCACATGATAGTACATGTTGGTATGATGGGATGTATGTGGTGTCTACCTACAGATTTGTCTGCCATATGTGTAAACTATGTGTTTGTACAATAAAAAGCAACCTCCGCTCCATTTCAAAGCTTCTTTCATCAATTAGAAATCATCATAACGCATCCTGTAAATTCTGATGATGTAAACAAAATGTACAATTTAAAAAAATATGAATGTATAGTTTAAAGTGAACATTTAGTCGACGTTATACAGCAGTTTTGTGTTTCTAAATAAAAATGCAACATGGGAAAAAAGTAATTATTTGTGCATTGCATCTGTGAATAAATGCTGTTTGTCTAATATTCTTTTTAATACATAAAATATATAAAAATGTGTCAGCAGGTCTTGGAAATGTCTTGGAAAGTCTTTAAAAGTTCTTCAAAAAGGGCTTAAAAGGTATTAAAGAATTTCAAATTTACCTGATATTTTTACCTGCACTGTAGGCAGAAATATTATTTATAAATTGTTGTCAGGAGACATTATACACCTACAGTGCATGCATGTGCCTGCAGTAGGCTGTTCAATCCTATTTTGTGGAGTTTCAGTCTGCTCCATTCACTGCTGTGAATTCAACAAGCTTTTCAGAGCCACCTTACAAACTTAAACACAGTGGGTATTTGATATTTAAAAGGTAAGATTTTCAGTGGACTACTCCTTGAACTTGGGATAACAGGTAGCATCTATGACTCAGACGCTGTTACTCCTGCTAGCTACAGTAGCTGGGAAGCTCATTGTTTCAAAATGGGCAAGTTTCCATTTTAGCAAAAAACGTAAACCACATTAAATTAATCATTTTCAATTATTTAATCGAATCTCTTTAGTCTGCCACTTATATGGGCTCAGGTTGCATTCATTTATTATCTGAGAAGTGGTCCCTTCTGGGACTTCTTTTCCATCATACTTTCATATTTTGACTGGTGTTACTGTGAAATATATTAAATTGCATTAGAGCTGCAACCATGTAAGGAAAAAAAATTTAAGCAAAAATGTGTTTGCTGTTTTTTTTTCAGCTTCTTTGATGCTTTTCTATGTCACACGTGCTAGTAAACTACATATCTTTGGATTATTGACTGTTGGTCAAGACAACTGAAGATGTCACCTTGGTCTGTGGGAAAATATAATGACCTTCTAAGTGGTTTTAAAATGTAGCAAGCCATACACGCAGTATATCCTGAATTAGGAAATGATGTTAGTTTGAGTAGTATAGTTTTACTAAAATATGAGCTCTATGAATGTGTGCAGAGTTTCTCATTTCTCAGCCTTTGTTAGCTTATTGCCACATTTGGGCCTCGGTGTCATTGCAATTTTTCACTTTGTGATGATAACGTAAACCTACAGGAACAGGCCCTGGAGGTGCTCGTATGAGCAGCAGATGATGGGAACCGGACTATGGCTGATGAGGGCATTACAGATTAAGCATCCATGTGTTGAAATTTAAGCATAAGGACTGAAACTTGACCACCCCAGAGATCCCCCTCCATACAGACTAACCTAAGTCTCTGGTAGCTAATGAGCCACCTGGTCTTTGTTCAGTAAATCTTCACTGAAACAGCCCCTAAATCCACTCTGGACAGATGATACAAATCGCTTTATAAATGGTTGTAAGCTGTATTAATTAATCACCTAAGTAGTCCTGGCCTTTGTTGCTGTCACACAACTGTAAGAGGGTTCTGGTTTTGAGTTTAGCCTTTTTTTTTTTTGGCTGAGTCAGTGTCATTGAAACCACTGGTATATTTAGAAGGATTAAGTGCATTGAAAACCGCAGGGACGAACAAAACAAAGACTATACCTTTACGGGAACATTTTCATTATATCTCTATCCAGGTGTTGTTAAATGTCACTGCCTGCTGCAGAGCCGCTGCAAGCACCGCTGAGACTTGATGGTGAGTGAGGCAGCCCAGCTGGGGTCACTCCAACACACGTGCATTGTTTCGCTTGAGTGGACGTCTTAGGAATTGTCTCTGCTGAATTTTTGTCAAGAGCTGTCACCGACGCTGACAGGCGAGTCTTGCCCTTGGCTTTGCTGCTGTTTAGACAGGTGTTTTTGCAAAGAAAACAACTGCAGCCTGTTTCCAGCTTAGACACTTACAACAGCAGCGTTCCCCTAAAGACGAGAGGAAAGAATATCACAGCGGGGATAATGCCTGAGAAGGGTGAGGCTTTTGACAGATTAGTAAAAGTCAAGGGCAATTTCCATCAAAATGAATTTGTCTGCCTGTTTCCTCGGTCGCTCCATGTGAGTCATTGTGTGTGTTAAGTTGGTTTTGGTGTTTGCTCGCTCTCCATTCGGGTACACATACAGGGAGTAAACAGGCAAACTGTACGATGCAGTTGTTGATATTTAGTTAACCACTGTGACACATTAAATTTGCTCACTACTTTGTCGTCTCAGAATAAGTTTTGCTCCATCACAAAACCAAAACACTTCTTGCTTCTGAAGGTCTTCGCCTCAGCTGAAGCTCAGAGAAGAGTATGTACTTGAATTCAGTGGGCACGTGTCCTGCTTTTTTTTCTTTTTTTTTTTTTTTTGTATTTCTCTTTCCTCTTCCTCCCTGTCTGTGTTTCTCATTGCTGAAACTGTGCGATGACAGTCTCAAAAAGCCACACATGACAAGCTGGTAAGAGGGCCATAGTTGTGGGCTGTGCTTTTTTTTTGTGTGTGGGTAGAAGTGAGCCAACACCCTCGTGATTACCCACTCACCCTCTTCCGTTTTCCACCTGTGCAGAGTGCCAGACCCACAGCGTTGAGGGAGTAGGCAGGACTGAGTCAACCCCTCTGATGAGCTCCAGTCCCCCCCAGTCCCCACACTGGCTCCTATTCTCTGTTAGAGTGCACTGGGCCAGCCAGCAGCAAGAGGAGTGACAGGCAAAGCAAGGCAGGGCCTGCGCTGGGCCAGAGCTGGCATCCAGTTATTCAGAGCCCCGAGGTGAGCCAGCAGTGCGTAGTTCCCAGGGTACTTTAGACGTTCGCTGTCCTCCGTTGTCTGTGGGTGTCCCTGAGCATGAGTGTGTCGGTAGATTGTGATCTGAGAAGTCTACATGTCTCGTTTACAGACTGCTGCTTGTGTAGACAGACGGGACTGTCCTGCTAGGTGCCGTGTGTCTGCTCCGGCTGAAAGGCACATGATTTATTTTAGGGGCAAGGATGTGGGCATTCAGAGGGGTCATATTTATAGTCCGTTGGTCTGGTTGAGAAGATCTGCCAGTAAAAGCAGAGCTTCTGAAAAAGAGGCATGGGGACAGAAAACTTAAAGTCTCCCTCTTTAGAGGCCATGGATGACTGCTATTTCCAGTGGGCTGTAATGAATAGCACTTAAAACTGAATAGCTCTTGTATCAGATTTTAGATGCAGAGGGGAGGGGGGCAATGAGAGAAATAACAAAGCAAGAGCCTCTTTGCAGGGTATGTGATATTCTTTCAATATAAAAACACAACGCTGGGTGTTTAAGCTTTTGATAGGCCATCACAACCCTCCTTTAAAAATTGTAAACAAATACACACTGCCTCCAAAAATGTAAGTCATTTTTCAAACAAAAATGCAAAACATTCTGTGTTTACAGCTTTTAAGATGTGATGATTTTCTAATTTTCATTTCCATTTAATTCTTCTTCTATTATAATAAACTAAACATCTTTGGGTCTTAGTCTGATGTTTGGACAAAGAAAACCACGTGAAAACATCAGCTTGGGCTCAAGGAAAATGTAATGGGCATTTACTGACATTTCACTGAATGGTTAATTGAGGTAATCTGCAGACATAATGATAAACTGCAGCCGTCATTAAAAGGAAGCTTTGACAACTTTGTAGCTTACCCAGTTGTGGGGGATGGCAGGATTAGTGTGTTTGGATTCACAAAATTAGAACTGATTCCAGTGACACAGGGGAAAAAAAGAAGAGAAGTGTAAGAACTTTTCAATACAAGCTCAGCTCAATAGAAACTGCTCCTGGAGTATAAACCCCTTCTCTTCTGTTGATCTTGGCTTTCAATATGTTCCAAACAATTGTCAATTCATCAATAAATTGCTAAATATGCTACTTCTGGCAGGGCTCTGCAGCTATGTGCAACACAGAGAGGTCGTGTATTGAGATCCCAAAGGGAACCTGACAACATTAATGAGACACTCAGCAAACTTTGGCTGATGGGGGTGGCAGCAGCTGGAGGTAACAGGTCTAATCAACAGATACTAAGCCAACACGTCTTTTCTTGTAAAAATTTCCGGTGGAATCAGTTTTGTCACAAGTTTGGTACCAGGTGGGAAAATTTCCACATAAAAAAAAGAAATATAAACATGTTTTCCAGCAAAACTTGTTTTTCATTTAACAAAAAAAGCTGAAATGTTAAACAATGTCCAAACTCAGACGGCCATACAAGAACTTTTCCTAAATGAAAGAGACAAAAAATGGCTAAATTTTGATGAATCAAAGAGGAAGTAAACATAGTTCACATCTAAGCATTTTGATGCCAACTTTGGTGCGATGGACATATTTCTGTCAGTACCAAAAAGCACTGAGGGTTAATACTCAGCCCTATTTAAAATGTGGCTTATCGAGATACTGTGGCATTGACACACAAGCTACATGCGTGGAAATTATAACGAAAGGTCAGACGCCGTCTCTTTCCCGAGGAGCCGATAATAAATGAGCTGGCCTTTTCAGAGCTGATGACTGAGGCTCCGGACTTGCAGACCTGTATAGATCGTCGTAATGATCCACCTGAGCACTTACCTTTTTTCTGCACCTGAATCCAGCCTGTGCCTTACTGGGTGAGTTGGGTGTCACTACTTACTGCATCTGTGGAAGATAAAAAATACATAAAAGAGTTAATATGGAGGATGGAGGCAGATTACAAGGTCATTACTCAACTCTGCTTCTCTCTGTCTCTCTTGCTTTGTGAATCCTCCCTCATTGTTCCTCAAAATACTTTGGATACAAAACCTGATACGAGAGCCATTCAATTTTTTAAGTGCTATTCATTACAGCCCACTGAAAAGCATTTATCCAAAGATGACACTTTGGGGCTTTTCAAAGGACTACTTAGGAGATGCTGCAGCACTTTGAGACCCTGAGAAGTGTGAATGCAGATGCACATGTTCCACTGTGGCATTTTTTGAGGTGGGAAAGTATGGCTCTTGGATTAAGTAAGTGCCTCTGTGGAGAAAAAAATGGTCATAGCCAAAATGAATTGAGCATTATTGCTAATTACAGAGGGCATATCCCTTCTGGATTTGTGGAACTATGCTAATTCCATGTTGATCTGTACCTCAAATTATGTCCCATTTAACGTGCGACAGAGTGGAACTTTCACTCCATGTTTGGCTGGAAAATTCATCCAGTGTGGAGCCGCGAAAAACGAGTCTCTTGTTCAGACCTCGGTGGCCACTGTGGAGAAACAATAGTGTGTTAAGATGGTATGTTACACAGTGCAAGTCCATCTTTATTGACATCCAGGGGTGAGTGCTTCAGGTGTTCGTTACTCTGCAGGGACGATCACTCAAACTGGGAAAATCTGTTGAAATGTGTTGAAATAAATGTGGTCTGTCTATCCTGCCTCTTTCCAAAGAACAAAAGGCTCAGGTGTCTTTGGAAAAAAACATGCTTCATGATGTGTACAGATGGTACGCATCATCACTGAACCTCCACTATGTCAACTTCGAGGAATCAAGAAAAATGACTTTTATTTTTAGCTTGATGGCAGAGTATTTCTCATGTTATCCAAAGTCAATTTGACTGGCTTTCATACGGTCAGACAACAGTCTCAGTCCAAAGAACAATAAACAGAACGCTACATTTATCTGAAGTGAACATGAAAATCAATTTTTGCATAATATTTCATAAATGAAGCAAATATTTTAAGCAATAATGTAGTCATGTTATCCAAAGTTAAGAATAAAAAAGATTTTTGTCCTTTGAGATGGTCTCTGTGTCTTATCAGCTCATCATAAAGCACTGAATTCTTACGGTGACCTGGCTGAGAGAGATGGTCGACTAACACTGGACCCCGACCAATCAAGTTACAGCACCAGGTAGGTGTGTATGTAGTCACAGTTTTATGAATGTAAGAGAAACTGGAACCATTCATTGCCACTCGGCGGTGAAGGCATGTCCTGGCTTTTTTCCTTCCCGACATGAAATTGAAATAAAACATCCTCTTTTGATTTGCTGTGTTTACAGTTGAGCACGGAAAGAACGCTGCCTCAACCCAACCTTTGGGTTGGTGTCACAGAACGTGTCAGGCAAGTTGTCAAATCAGTGAAAGGATGAAATACGTTTTTTTGGGGGAAGTTGTGAAGCGTCCCAGATGCTGCGTCGATAGTCGTCCCTTGTTGCACCTGATCATTTTTGTCGTCCTGTGTCTGTTGGGCAGTTATCACACTGTTATCTTGCAGTCTGATCACAGAATAAGACGACTCTGAAATAAATGCAAGGGTTGTGTTGGTGGGGCGCGTTACTTCAGGTACCACTGAGACATTGAAGTATGATCTCCAAAGTCCAGTTTGAGTGTTAGGTTTATCAGACACCAGAACATTGTCCCATCCCTACAGAACACTGCACAGTGATTTATTATTTACTCTGAGACAGAATTTTACAACTGTGGATTTGCAAGGTAAACGGCAGAAATATGGTTTTTTACATTACAAAGTAATTCATCTGTGTATTTGATTGGCCAACGCAGCACCTCGCTGGTCGAGGACGACACTGCGTTTCTCGTGCCTGCACTGCGGCTACCTCAAGTGGAGCGGTTCCACTGAAATGAATGAGGGGTGCTTTTTATTTTTTCCACACAGGGCTAATGTCAGTCTGAACTGCATCTCTTCAGCTGGTAGGAATTCCATATCTTGCTGAAGGGCACCTCAGCAGGGTGGATTCTGGCTGTCAAGGGGAATTGAGCCCAGGCCCTCTGGCTGAAGCGCCGTGACACCAATCACAACACCACCCTGCTGGTGCAGCCAACAACAATATATAGTCAAATGTGAGACTGGCACGACACAGAGCAGCACCTAAATGTTTGAATCAAGGGATTTTTCTTAATAAGTTTGAAAGAAATGTAATGAGACAGTGCTTGGGTCATTTCTTGGTGGTAACAGACAACGTTCTCTCACCGGATTGCCAGCAACAAAAATTGTATGTTGGAAAAAGTAGCTGCCTCATATTGAGAAGCACGAAAGCGTTGATATAATGTGAGGTGACGTTAGAATTCCTTTCTCTGTCCAACACAATGTGGGCAGTGTGGAAAACCTGGATGGTGTGATTTTTTTCAGAGTATCCATCACAGCGTCGGAAACCCTGCAGATCTCACTTATAGTACACAGCACTGTTAATCAAAACCAGGCTGTTCTGGGGGCTCGAAGGTCATCAGCCAGGGAGGAGAAATTATTGATGGAAATAAAGGTGCTGGACTGCCCCAAAGGTTCAACCTCTAAACATGCTAGATGTGGCGTTTCGAGACAGGCTGCGTTATGAACAAGGCAGACTTGTTCACATCTGATTTAAGGGCTGCTTTTGTCATGACTTACGCCAAAGAAGGGCTCATGCTTTTATTGGCTGTTTAGTCTATTTCCATTTCTTGACCTCCATTGAAAGTCCACTAAAAGTTAATAAGTCTTTAATGTTTTCTTACTTTGAAAATTGCCTATGGACAGAGCGGAGCCTGTGATTTACGGAGTTCAGCCGCTTGAGCTGCACATCAAGAGCATTTTTTCGTGTCGCGTATTACAACATATGAAATCACTTACAAGTAGCCACTAATTCACAGTGATCTGTCAAACCTTTTTAATCGAGACATGGACTCATTACAGACTGTGATGACATTGTGTGTGCGTGAGGTATGGCCCGCTGCCATAATTTGGAAAGAGAAATGCTGCAGAGAAAAGTGTCACAAAAGAAGAAAAGGACCCACGAGGTCAAGTTCCCGTGTGCAGGCTGTTGTGTGAAGTGTCTGGTGATTGCCAGGCCGTTCGGAGGACGCTGCTGGACAGGGAGGTGAGAGGCAGGTTAATTACTATACTGAGAGGGAAGGGTGAGATGCTTTACAGAGCCCTTTGTGGCCTGCGGTCTTGGGTTTCCAGCACAGAGAGGTTTCAGCAAAAGGTGCTGCTGAAGATGGGGCGACGCCGTATGGGCCAAGTCGTCACATCGATCACCGGCGACAGGAGCTGCGAGTCCTGTGTGAAAAACATGACGTCACGCTGTCGGTCACACTGTTGCAAAAATCCATGTGGAAACCGAGAATAGTACACTGCAGGTATCCGGATAATTAGTCTGAAGTGCTACTTCTGTTTGAGGACGGCCTCTTGCTCTGATAGACGTTCGGTACCTTTCATCTACGTCGGCTTATAGCTGCAACATGGTCGTTCTTTGCCCCACGTCAAACTGTAATATTTATCTGTGAGTGATTGCCATGAGTCGTTTACATTCCTCATGTCACTTGAATTTTTCTGTCTTTTTTTTTTTTTTTTGCTCGGGCACAAGAAGATGGCTGCTTTCAAAGTGGAAACATCTGGAAACATCTGGGGAAACGTCCAGTGAGTTGTCAGAGAGAAATCTCTTATGTGTGATCTGGTGTGGAGGTCAGGCTGCAGTGCAGGGGGAGTCTTTACGCAGTGACGGACCGGCGGCTCTTATCCACATGGTCTGTGTTGCAGTTGTGGAGCACGTGGTTGGGTATACTGTACATGGCCTGTCTTCCAATGTGAATCATGTATCCACAGAATTTTTATGATCTTAATTCATTATTTACAGGAACAGACAAAAGGTTGTGTGTATGTTACAAAAACTGTAGTTGCCTGAAATGTCTGGAACACGACCAGGCTGTTAAATAGTAATTTTATTTATGTGGTTAGAGACTAGAATATTGTTTGGACCCAAGCAGACGTCACTAATTACGCTCGACTGAGTGGGCTGCATTGGAGAGTGGACTGTGTGGACACTACTCTGACTGTGAACACTGAATAGGTGATAAAAACAACTCCAGGATTAAATATTAAGATCAAAATCTGCAGTTCATCAGCCAAGAACTATTTTAATCATAATATTTGTCAAAAATAAAATGCTGTTAACTTGCCGTTTTTTTTTTTTTGGCTTGTTGGGGACAGTTAACTCAAAAATGATATATTATCACCTTTTAAGTTAATATAACTTTGCTTATTTATTATGGAGCAACTGTCCAGTATTCATTTTGGTCTCCACTAACTCCTGAGGGAAACATCTGTCTCTTTAGCAGCTAAATGCTCCCCTATGTTCACCAGACAGAAGCAGTACAGAGCTTTTTTTTTTTCTTTTTTTTTTTAAACAATACCAGAGTCAAAACAGAATCAAAACAGTACAGGTGTAGATAAAAAAAAAAAAACAACAAAAAAACAATGAGCTGAAACGCACTGTAAAACCTCAAACAGCTGATCGGAGCTGCAGAGTCTGTGATAATTCTCTGTGGGTTTTTCACTACGAGTGACTCCTTTCACATGTGAGCAGTTCTGTGATCCACTGCCAGTATAAAACCTTTCATTATACTGCAGTAGCTCTGAAGTATCCTTCATTCAGATTATAGTAAATATTCCATATATATAATAATACCAAACAGCAAAAGACAAAGACCCAAAGCACAGTGGGAGCCAGAACATGTGTTTGGCTACAGGACAACTACAGTAGGTGATTAGAAATGAGCTGCACCACATGGGCTCACAGCTGATAGGAGCTGCTGTATTTGCAGAGACCTCACATGCATTAGTCTAAGTATAGAGCACCTGCCCATTCAGCACTACAGACCCATGGCAGAACTCCTTCCCTTTCAGTTCCAGTTTTTGCACCACTTGCACAAATTGTCATTTTCCTCACCAGCTCTGCGTCTCACTCACTCGTGCGCACACACGGAAATATCATTAATACAATCCAAATGGTTTCTTTTGGATATTTACTTTATTCCTTATTTTTGCCCTCGGCCTCATGAATCCCTTCATTATTTTTCCAGTGGAAGGCCAAAGGGAGGAAACACTTGATTTACAGTCCCAGAAAGCCGCTCCAGCCTGTCTCTGCAGGTAGATTAACAAAAGCATAAATGCTGATATTTACTTTTTACTATTGGAGTTCCATTAAAGGTTTGTATGTCTTGAGACCACTATGTTATGTCTTGGTTTATTTTCTTGCCCCTGAACACAGTGCAGTGTTTTTTGGAGTTCATTAAGTAAATGAACAGGTGTTTCCCCCCTTAAGTCTTCATACACAGCTAATGAGCCAACTTAAGTGTGTTTAAATTATTAGGCAATTAGGGACGGGAAATGTAGAAAACGCTGAACACAGGAAGACATTAGGTGTGTGTACATGCGCTGCTAACTCGTACAATGTGGAGTTTTCATGTGTGATTCAGAGGAAAATCAGCACAGCCTCTTTTTGTGTGTTTTCAATGCTAAATGTATCATTAGTGATTATGCACTTATGAAAAATGGCAAAGTTGGAAATGATGTTTATTCTGCTCCAAACTAACCGCAGCCTCATTCACGTTAATTAACCTCTTCATTAATGTACAGCTAATGAATAAAAATAAGCTGGCGGGGGCTCTCTGTGAGAGCTTTGGTTATTTGTGAAGCAAAAGCTGAGGGAGAATAAATACACTTGTGGGGAACTTAATTTTAGTCTTGTCTAAAGGTAAAATAGAGGATTATTGTTGCAACGATTTAAACCCTTTTATAGATGGGCTGCTTTCAGTATCATATAAATAACAAAATATGATAATAGAATAATCACATGAATAAATATGTGATATAACCATGAAACTGTGAAACCACCAAAACATTTAAGTCAGGTTAGAGGCTGTAGGGATGGTAAGGCTGCACTTCTCAAAACACTCAATGCTAGCATTTCATTAGTCTGACAGACACCAGGAGTAGACTGCTGCAGATTTGCATATAGATGCAGTCGGGGGGTAAGAGTAAACAGACCTGTTCCACATGTACACTGAAGAAGAAGAAGAAGCTCTTTCGGCTGAACAAAAAGAAAAAGTAAAAAGTAACAAGAGAGCAGCTTAAATGGCCACTTTGTGAGAACAGGACCAAAGTTGGGGAATATAGTGTTTTGGATGCTTGTCCAGCGCTGTGGGAAACACAGTCCGCTGTCGACTCAGATGTAGCAGCCACGACTTGGTCTTTACTCTTGTTTCATGTCATTTTTCTAAAATCTGTTTGAATAAAAATTCCTTTTTAATCCCAATGAGCAAGCAGAGCCTGTTATGTGACTGTTGCTTTGGTCTGAGTAGGTGCACAGCGAGTCACTGGCTCCGCTCTGATGGACAAGAAAAGTGTCATTAATTAAGAAATAAATACTGATTTTGGCCTTTTGAAATAAAACAGACATTAAAAAGAAAACTGCTGTAATGAAACTGAAACAGGATAAATAACATTTCATGTGTTCATTATTTCACAATTGAATGTTTATATCATATTCTGTGTTGTGTCAGTGTTTATTCACTATTGATATTGAACACTTTCTGTTTCCATATGTTTCTACTGAGTGAGTTTGTTTCATTGTGATCTTTGGGCAAAATAAGGTCTAACCACACAATTAATACCTGAAAGCCTTGGCTGATGAAACCTTGTGTAAGCTAAAAATTTTGCTGTAAAAAAAAAAAAAAATGTTCCACTTAGTTCAGCGTGAAACACGAGACATTTTTCTGAGAAGCACTTCATTAAGCTGATTTAGTTCAAAGAAACACAAAGAAAACATTTGACGTGCTCGCTGACAGAGACGCGCTGGTTGGCACTTCATCAGCTCGCCGTGTCTCAATAATTCACCACAGTCACAGTTGGCGAATGAAAAAGAGAAACTATGTAGCGCTCTGGGAGGAAAAACCTGATCTGTCTCCTAACAAGGGGGAAGTGTGAATATGACAAAGCCTTCCCATCTGAAACCCAACCCAACAAACAGCCATCTGTCATCATTATAAGTGGCGCCTGATGTGCTGCACTTAAGAGGCACCTTGAATCTTTTATGCTCCACCGCCAATTAAACTGGGCCAATTATCCTGTGAATTATTGAGTCAAATTTGGAAACCCAATCACTTATTCATAAACAGACCAATAGCTGTGTTTCATAGTCAAAGGTGGCTCTGATGAAGAAGCTGCAGAGCACCATCCAAAGTGTCTTCTCTGTGTTACTAATTCATATATTCTGATGAGCTAATCTTGTCTTAGTGTCAGCTCCCTGCCAACGTCTTCCCCCTTCAGCGACGCCAACTCTTTGGTTATTCATATTCCTGGCCTCGGACAATGGGAACCTCTTCAAACTCCATAACAGATAATCCTCCCGCTGCAAAAGTCACCTGTCTCAGGTGTATCGAGGGAGAATGTCAGCTGAAACATTATCGCCGTGATGGACCCTGCGAAAAATATTTTCGTCCTTTTTGTCGGTTTGACAGGACTTAACACCACTTACAGCCGTTCTGACAGCTCCAGGAGTTACATTTTCCACCATTGTGTTCAGGGGTGTGGAAATTAAATCATGCAACAGGGGATTTGATGACACGTAATGTGCATTTTAACAGGAATCATTAATATCTGTGGTATCCTGTGACTAATCCTAAAACTGGCACAAAGAAGCAGGGCGGAGGGGAGCTGTAAGAAGAGTTTTCTGTGTCCATCTCATCATCTGCCTTCCTGCACCAGAACAAATTCACAGGAGAGCCCTCTGAAAGAAATTCACCCCACTGGGAGGAACATGAACAAAATCCAGTGAGACAACTTGACAATGGTCTGCAACAAATTTCATTTTCATGTAAATAAAGAACCTCTTTTTCAGAGCTTTTGTTTGCACTGATTTACCGTCATTGTCGTGCATGGATGTCCACTATTCTACCACAAAGCTGTAAAGCATCTCTACTACTGCTCCAACTCTGCAATTGCAAGTAATATAATCTTAATTTGAAAAACAAAAAAGTCTTTTGCCAGCAACTGGAACAATAGTGTGCGATTATTGGCTTTTTGTGCAAGGAAAATGTGCATGAACTAATGATGGCACCAACAAATAACCAGCAATTTGGTCCTGGATGTGCAGCTAGGACCGAATTCCACACAGAAAATAAGAAACATAAGAACATAATGGTGCATAATAATTTCTCAAAATAGCAGAAGGTAAAACTTAAACATAGATATCACTTTATCACTTTAACTTTTTTAAAGTACGTTCTGAGCATTTAATGCTTCTGTTAGAGATCAGACAGTCATGAGGTGACAGGAAATGGGAAAAACAGATGCAGTCAAACAAGGATGTTGTCATTACGTGATCAGCATCTTTAACCTCTTGGCCACCGGGCTGATTATTTTCTAGACTGATAGATTTATTGTTTTGTTTATGAAATGTCAGAGTACTATAATTTCTCACTGTCCAAGTCGACGCCTTCTCTTGTTTTGTTTTGTCCAACCAACACTTACAAGAAAAGTATCAAATCCTCACATTTGAGAAGCTGTGACCAGCAAACTTTTGGCATTTTTGTATCAAAAAATACTTAAATGAAAGTTAAAGTTGCTATTTAATTTTCTGTCTGTCCACAAATTGACTAATCGCTGCAGCTCTAAATCACAGGATTAAATTGACTGTTTTATATCTGATGTGATATTGTAAATAGCCATCCTTTATTTCCTGTACAAAAGTAGACCAGATATTGTTCAGTGGGATTTTATTTATTATTTTTTCTGATATAAAAATCTTAACCCAACTATTTACTTTTTTTCTTGATATCTGGAAACCTTCTGTGTGGTGAAATGTGCTCGAAGCTTGTTCTTACACGGTGTATTTACAGTTGCAGCAGCATCTTGTGACACCACCAGACATCAGAGTTTACAGCCTCCACCATCAGCCGATCCAATAGCAGCAGTCCAGCAGCTGTGAAAAGTGTTACCCCGTCCAGGTCTGGCTGCGCTGCTGCTGGTGACTGACAGCGGGTTTAATATTTGATGAGGGACTTGCGATGAACCAAAGGCTGGGCTCTCAGAGTGTGTGATGCAGGGAACACCCAAACCCTCAGCTATTGTTATCCCCCCCGTCCTGCCCTGCTATTCATAGAGCGGAGGATAGGGTTCTGCGCTTCCACTCCGAGAGTTTCACTGAAGAGAGAAACACAATGAAGTCAGAATAACAAAGGTTGCTGTGGCCTTCTCTTCACTATCATGTGAGCTCCTCCATAACGGGATTGCAGAGTGATGGACAGTTTAAAGGCTCGGCTAAGTTTCCTGCAGATATTACTCTGCTCATGCGGTTGCAAATTTACATAAAGATAATGCACAAACACTTTTTATAATTTTTATACTTAGAGTGTAGTGATGTTTGATTCTTAGCACACAGAGAAAAAAAAAGGAATCTGTCAGTGCAGAAAACAAGCAGCATGTAAAAGAAGAAGAAGATGTGCAGACGGCTGGTGGATTTTTCCCAGCTCTTAAATGCAAATGTTAAAACTGTACAGTAAATATACAGCATGTTGCAACTCTAGCAACATTTTGTTTTTTAATGGTTTGATAAAGTCACATCAACAGATTAAAAACACTAGAGAAAAGCACACAGCTGCTGAACTAATGTAAGCTGCACAAAAAGAAGACTGTGAGTTTCCTCCATAGAGATGAGGAGGTGGCCTGGTCGTCTCGTTTTGCATCTCAGATACCTAAATTAAACTTCAAAAAAGGTCAAATTGAACTGAACACACACAAAGAAAATCTATTTTATAAATACAGTAATTGGTTTGAGACCCGACAGCTTCCTACATTCACAATTTGTAATTCAATATAACAGTTTAAGATTATGATGCCACAGCACAAAAGAAATGCTGCTTGAAAATTGGACAATGGTGCAAAAGAAAATGTCTAAATTGTCATTATTTTATTACTTTAAAAACTGACCAACAAAAAGCTGTTTTGATGGTATATGTCGATGCTCCTCAGCAGCCGAGGCATTTTGTGGAGGAGTAACATCACACAAGAGAGTGATGATAACGTCTTCTGCCGGGTTAATGCTGAGCTAATGCTCAACGGTGGTGATGTACCTGAGCTCAAAGACGGGGGCGAAATATACAGTATCATATGTCCTGCAGGTGTCTCTCTGTGGCTCAGCGTGAATCCGAGGGATTTACTGCGGGACTTAGAGGAGCACTCTGCTCATACCACCTCTGGCAGCGTGCCTGAAGGAATCAACATCTCCGGCTTTTTTTAATGACTGTCAGGACATCCATGAGGGAATTTTGGCAGGTTGGAAAGAAACACTGAAACTGATCCTCCTCTTTTTGCCTTTTTCTGCTCAGCTCTTAATCCATAAACCTTCCCTGAACAGCCCTGTCTGGCAGCTGGTCTCCTCTCCACTCTCAGGCTTTTCCTCTCTGTGCCTGTGATTTCACTTTGCCCGTCCATCTTTTATGGTTTTTGGATCTCTGTCTCTCCGTGTTCTCACCTTTGCTTTCTTCACACCTCTGTCACATTGCCAGTCAAGCACAGCGGCTAAATTACCAGTTTATTTACAACTACACCATCATCTCCCATTGAGCTGCAATGATTAGTCGATTGACATAAATTTATTTGTCAACTATTTTAATATAACTTGTTTTAGTCATTAAATGTGAGGATTTGCTGGTTTGTTTTCTTTGTCATTTATGATAATAAACTGAAAAACTCCTGACATCTGAATCACCTCAGACTCTGGGAAATTACAACCAGCACTATTTTCTGATATTTTTATAGATCAAATAATAAAACACTTAATGGAGGAAAATAATCAGCAGTAAACTGTATAATGAAAATAAAGTTTCAGCCTTGATGGTGATACAACTCAGTGTGTGCCTAGGACCAATAAATCAGCCAATTTATCGATCAACATGAGCTTATTGCGGATACATGGTAAATAAGTTAGTGGATCAGTAGCAAGAAACTGCAGCACAGATGTGTCAAATAAATGTTGGAAGTGAAGTAAATCAGAAACAGTGTCTCCTTTGTCTAGTTTGTCCAACAGAGGGCACTGACAAGTTTATTCTTCAGCTGCAAAACGTCCATATTAACTTGCTCACAATTCTTTGATAATCAAATTTAAGGGAGCCATATTAAAACCTGTGCATTTTATTGATCAGTGTAATTAAATGAAGGCTGATTTTCTCTTATCTTAAAAGTTTAGATCCAGTTTCTTTGGACTCTAACGCAAATGTGGTGGAAAAAAGATGTTTTGACTGAACTTTATCCTGAACAACAAACCAGATGATCGACGCCAGATTTTAGACACTTTTCAGTCAGTGCCAAAATGATTCAGGTTCAATATCTGACACTAATCACTGAGTGTGACTTATTATTATTTGATTATTAACATTACATATAGTAGCTTTAAATCATGTAAACATATGGTCTCAGTCTACATTTAATTTAATTTCAGATTTCAAATTTTGATACCGTGTTGAATAGTAAGTAAATTGATCAGAAATATAAAAGCTGTCCAACAATAAAAAGGTAAATAATAAACAAAACTGGAAATGATGAAGCAGTGGAGTTTCTGAGAACTGAAGATTGTATTGATTTCCTCCTAAATATGAAGTAATGACCTGAATATGAAGGTCTGAGAGCTGACATGTCCTCATGAAGTGAAAAGGTCATTTTCCTCTGGTTTCCTCAGTCAAGATTTTTTGATCCTACGCACCTACCAATAACAACATTGTCATAATTACAATCCTTAACAACACAGAGGAAACAGATGTAACCGGGGTGATTGGTGAGTTTGTGACGACTCTGACACAGAATCCATCAGGATTCATAATCTGCCCACACACGCAGCCGCTTCAGGTGCCACTTATTTTCCTCATGAGGTTTTTTTCAAACGCTTCTTCTCCCAGGAAACATGCCAGAGTCCCGCTGCTTTCTCCTCAGCGCCCTCGCAAAGCCACAACACAAACAGCGGCGGCCATATCGGGCCCCAGCTGCCGACATGTCTGCTCAGCAGCGTATTTATTTAAACCTGCCGCTGGCCCTGGCGGCCCCGCGCAGGCCTCGCCGGGGGCCTCCCTGGCTTGTTTGAGAATCCATTCACACCTGCGCATTAAATTACTGACACTGATGTTACTAGTAATGCTTGGACCGGCTCCCATTTTTGAACCCATAAACCTGCTGGAGCTGGGAAATACTGGTCTAGGTGACAGATTCAGACATGATACAGGAGGTGTTTTGTTAGATAAGCATGAGCCTGTCTGTCCTGTGTTTTTATTTTCAGGCTTCGCTGATGTTTGTGTCTGGCTGTGTTTTTGTCACTGTGGTGTGACTGAATAATATCACATGATGTCATACATGTGGTTGGGTTAATATGTATATTTTCATTGTCAGTGGGTGAGGATGACGTGAGCGTGAAGCATTTGGATCAGGCTCCTTAAAGCCCAGCGCTCTAACAGTACAACAGAAGACACTGTCGCCTCAGGGTGGGGGCGGGCGACACATTGTTTGACTGTTACCTGGTTGCTAAGGACTCAATGGCTTTTGAACTTGAGAGGTGTGGAGGCATGAACACCTGCGCGGCCCCCCTCTCAGAAAACGCCTGGATACCTTTCACCTTGTCTCACTCTGCGGCACTCAGTGAGGGGCCGAGAAGAAAAGAGGAGTACAGCAGAGAAAGGAAAGTATCCGAGAGTTGTCAGTCGGGGGTCGAGGGTCAAAGGTCGGCACGGAGGGGGCATGTCAGGTGTTAAGTGGAGCAGACAAGCCAATGGAGGGCTTGTTAAATGCTTACCTGGCGACCTGCTAACCTGCGGCCAGGTGGGAACACAAAGCACCAGGGTTTAGTACAAGATTACCCAAACAGGATGGAGATCAGAGGAGACACACCAGATATGGTGAAAGGTGTTATTAATGGAATCATAGTCCTGAACATTCAAGAAAGAAAAGAGAGAATCAAAGATAATATGTAACAGTGACAGGGAATCGCTTTAAGCTGCTGGTGAGAGAAAAAAAATTAAAAACAGTCACTGAAAAAAAAATGTACTTGGTTTTTACTCTGTTAATCAGAGTAAAAACAAAAGTTACATAAAAAAAATAACAAAACCTTCATTATGTTTGACATATAGGTTTTTAGAACTGCACCAAAATGTGATATGATTTTTAGGTTCATGGTGATTTTATCATTTTGATTTCATTTTGTTTGTTATTTTCTCTAAATCATTTCATTATGTGCTGCAGGAGCATTTATTTACTCGGTTTTATGGTTTCCTGCTGGTGTTTTTTACCCATATTTCTGACTAAACTATCTATAGTATATATATTAATATAGATATATAATAATCTTAATGCTCTTCCTGTGAGCACCAGAAGAATATTTCATTTTGTCACCTCAGATTTCTCTATGTAAGGACACAAGTTTTCTACAAAAAGGAGGAAAAAAATGGTCTCAGCTGATGAGGAGAAGTCGTGATTCTAGATACTGTTATAATTCAGATTTATCTACATACACACAATAATTCTTCTGTGATGCTCAAGATCTCACAGATACAATCCTCTCATTCTGATGCCAAGTTCACCAAAGAGTACAAGAATATAAATGAACGACTCAAAAACAAGACCTTAAAACGTCTGTAAAACATTTGCTGGAAAGATTTTCAGTCCCTCTCCAGTTTCCTTGTACATGCTGTTCTCTGAGCAGCGTGAGTTTAAATCACAAAGGCATTACAGTTAAAGGTTAAACACGGCATCGCAGCACTAATCCGCTGTGTCAGTGACACGCAATCGTCTGAGCAAACAGTCTGGGGCCAATTTAATTAGAAATGCAGATTACCAGTGTGATACTGGTCACACAGTGTCCTGCACTGGGATGTTTATAACCGAGAATCTGGCTCCAGCCGATGAAAAGGCTTATTTGCTTTAGTTCTGTGTGTGTCTCTCTAAGCCGAGACAACGTTAATGATGATCTGTGACAGACAGCTGAGGGGGGAGGGAGGGCGAGGAGGGGTGAGGAGGGAGGTCCTCCTCAGTGAGGTGAGCATTGTGTGGGGTTGGCATTCAGCTCTCTGTCCAGCTGTCTATTATTTATTGATACCTATTGTCCTGTGGGCACAGCATGGAAACACACACTGTTGAAGTGAGAAGGTAACACTTGTGAGGCTGCCTGACCATCCAACTGTGTGAACAGGTCCACAAAGAGATCAACTCCAAACTGAACCAAACAAAGAAATGTCAACGCGACTTCAAAACCTGAGCTCAATAATAACATTTTTTAAAAACTGTACTTCTGCATGAAATAATACGTCACATGAATCCAGACAAAGTAGATCTACACTATATGATCTGATTACGCGGTGCATCAAATCAACCCGACAAACCAGTCGGTTCAGTCTCTTCACCACTTATTAAAAACACTTCTGACAGCTTCACCTGCATCAATAACATGTGCAAACACTTTTATTGTTTTGAAGTCTTCGGGCACCAGACTGGTGGATTTACAGCAGCGTGCACCTCTAGATGATCAGGGTCATTTTATACTCACAACACATGTTTGTCAGTTTGTCACGTTTATGTAATTTGTTTTTAGGGACCAAACACAAGATAAGGAGTAGACATCGTATCATAAATATCACAATATAACACACTGACTCTGCAATTAATACCATCTTTGTTAACGATGGCAGAAGGATGGTTTTCATTTGACCCAGCTGTTGATGTTTGTGTGTTGTTACTGGGTTCGTTGTGGATCAGCCGTGTTGTTTTATCTACTTCATTTCTGTTCTTTTGTTTGGCATTTGTTTAGAAATTGCTTTCATCATCTTATGGATGGTTTATTTGGACATGTGTGGATCCACGGAAGAAGAGACTATATGTAAAACCATAAACAAACAAATAATGTTGATTTGTCTCCATGGTCATTTTTTGAGGCCAAAGATTCTGAGGGTTTCCATCTGATCTCATCATATTGAAAATTATTGTACACTGTATGTTTTTTGTCCACTGTATTTCTGTAGCGGCTAAATAAGAGGTAATAAGTAAAACAGGACCACAAAATATGAGCGGAGTCAACACTTTTCTAACACAGATCCAAAACTAAACATTATAAGGTTCACAATTTTGAAATCAAGTTGACTTTTTGTCTCATTAGAGGCAGTGCCTGTCTCCCTACCTCCATTCAAACACACAAAATACATGTAGAGATAAATAAAGTAAAAAAAAAAGTCAGAAAAAGGATAAAAAGATAAACAATAAATACAAACAAATACTTTTATCAATTAGTTAAGAACCAAGAAGTTCCAACTACACCTGAAAATCTCCAAATGAAGTAGTGTGAGTCCTAATACTGCAGTAATGCTGTTTGTGCTATGGAGCTAAACTTCTAGTCCTTTTTATAATCATTGATGAGTTGTGAAAATATGCGGCACACTAATCAATACTGCAGGACTATTCGGCTGCTTTATGTTGTACAATTATGTATCATCATGTCTCCACACCTCATGTGTTTCTCATATTATCACCACAGGAACAAAAGCAGTTTGCACACACGCTACTCGGCCTTGTTCCTCTTCCTCTCAGCTGATCAGAAACCTCTTGGACGGGCTGCAGGTTGATCTGCAGGTCATCTGGTTCAGCTTTGATTCACTTCTCTGCCCTGTTTCCCCAAATGTTACCAACTCTCTGATCCATACTCAGGAGCGGTTTTACTAAGTGAGCAGCTATTGTTCGTGTGATTGTGGCCCCCACTCTTAAAGTTCTTCAAACCAGGAAATGTTTAAACGGGGCTAATTAGCCGTTATTCCCTGCAGTGCGTGGCTCTGGCAGTTCTTGTCTGTGGCTGATCTGACAGGAGTCGTGCCCTCTGGGGTCCTGCGTATCAATTATGGGGCCTTTCACAGTTTGCCGTTTTGGAAACATTAGACAAGCTCAATCCCAGGTTTGCCCTTCAGTGCCTTTGTGCACGACTTCAGCTTTGAAATCAGACCAAAACAGTTGTGCCGTCTTTAGAAAGGCATTAGACTTAATACAACAGATGATGGATAGAAGAAGCATTTACTGGGTCCAAAGACAGGACGTGCAGGTTAGTTTTGGAACAGAGAAGCTGTTGGTCTGTACAGAGATGTACCAAGAATCAAGTGCCACAAAAACACAGACACAGACACACACACCGATACACACACACAGTGCCAGACTCCCTCTGCTGCCTCTCCTCTGTAAACACAGGTCCTCCTGTCTGTTTTTCACCTCATTGTACAACCAGAAGTCTGCATCAGCTTTTAAATCAATCCACTGCCAAACACATCTGGAAAAGTGAAAATCAAAGCTGTAATTACTGAAACACTAAATCAGTTCTCAGTGTCACTGTTATTATTACAGCACACAGATTGAAATGTTCTGACTTCTGAATAAAATCTACCTGATCAGGTGAACCACGAGTGGAATTTTAGACTAATGGTATGAAGGTATAGTGAGCAAACACAACAACACAACACAACACAACACAACCAAAATATATCCATCTTTTTCTAAAACTAAAAATCTAGGGACAAGCACATGAACCAATGTGACCATCCCCAGATTATTTATGACAACATGACTGATCCTGGTTTAAAAACTGGTACTAGTAATAGAACAAGTACTAGTAGTACTAGTAGAGGCAGCAGCACCTGGACTAACTACAACCCTAAAATGCTGCTCACAGGTTAATGCACCAGTACTTTGCAGCTCTCTGACGGAGGCCATACTGCATAACAAGTACTTTTAAAGTATATTTTACAGATAATACTTCAGCACTTTCACTTAATACTTGTAATTGTGTACTTTTACAGTGTGTTACTTCTATTTCCATTTACTCTTAGTGAAGCATTAGAATACATCTTTTACCAAACCATCCTCAGTACTGAGATGCTACCCGCAGTTGTTCCAAGCTGTTTGCAGCCTGTTTGCAGCCTGTGCAAATCTGGCTGGGAACCTTTTTGCCATTACCAATCTCCCTCTCATTTCTTTTCAGCACTCTACTATCAACTCTCTCTAAAACAAAAACAAACAAAAAAAAAAACACATTTAAAAACATATATTTGTAGTTTTTCAGTTTTGAGGTAAAAACTTGAGACACCATAGTGAAGTAACAGCTGCACTGGTGTGAACACGAAGCACCAGTTATCTTTTTGCATGAAAAAAGACATTGTGCTGGAGCTTTTCCAATTTTAATTTGTCCTTGTAGAAAAAAAAAAAAGTGTGCCTCAAATTATCTAAAATGTAAGATAAACAAGAGTCAGACATGTGTCACCTTTTTACCAATTATCATTAATAAGAGCCGTATTTTGAGGGAGAGGCTTGAACAAAAACACTCGGCGCTGCTCCTCACTGATGAAATTAAGTTGTCATTGGAGCGTCTGCCTAAATCCTGCACGCTTACGGAAAAAAAAGACCATTCTGAGTTCAGAGTGCCATGTAACATTCAATTACAATTTAACAGACGGGTCTCTATTAGTCGGTGTCCATTTCAGGGTTGGAGGCGCAAGGTCACGACCGGCTCCTCTGTAAGTCTCAGGCAGGTGCTTATGTTAGACTCCATTTGAAAAAAGTCCAACCAAACAGAAAGATTAAGTCCAATGCAAAACACACCTGGCCGACGCAATCTCCACATCATCCTCTACTGGAGTTTGTCACACAAAAACACTCACACACACACTGGAGTGGAAATTCAAGCTGACAGTCAACATCTCAAATAAATATATTTCTCCGTCTTTTTGTTTTAAGATATTAAAGTAATTTCTATAATTGTTTGAAACAAGTCCACTTTTCCTAATTCCCATCTGCGTCCTTGACAACGGGGTCACAGCCGAGCCCTCTCCTGGCAGCTGCGCCAGATGGTGAAGAGAGAAAAAGAAAGAGTGGGGGGAAAAAGGAGAGGAGAGAGGAGTTCTGTCAATGTCAAACAGAGAATTAGAGTTATTTCCCAGCCTTTTGACTCAGCTTTACCTGTCCACTGCCCTAAAATGACAAGCTGATACCCCCGAGCAATAAAAGTCAGCAGCAGCAGCAGCAGCAGCAGCAGCAGTGGTCGAGTGAAGGGCTGGAAAAAATCCATAAATAAATCCTGCTTAAAAAATAGTTTGAACTCCTAATTGTGCAGCGCACTTGACAAATCAGAGGGTGTCAGACAGGAGGTCTTGTCCAAACAGGAGGACAAGACAACTATCCTCGGCAGCTTTGGATGACCAGGAGTCAAGATAAATAATGCTGATAAAGAGACTGATGAATGACGGACAAGGGGAGCTGTTTGTTGCCTTCACACACAGGCAGGTCTGGTTTGTCTTTCTCTGACGCTGAACAATATGAGATTTAGTTGTGGTGGTGTTTTAGTAGGTTGACAGGAACATTTGGCACTCGCACACTTATACGTCTGTGGTTCCCTCAGAAAATACTTTAAACAAGTGGGAAGCTTTTGTCTAAACAGCTGCATTTACAAAGAGAATTGTCACCTGTATAATCTGTGACTAGGCTGCAAGCTTTCAAATACAAACATCAATCTGGACTCTAGTCGTCGGTCTGTGCAAACTGTCGGACATGTTTCAGTGGTTTTATTCTTTATTCTTAATATACAGACTTCATAGAAAGCAGAAATGATACTGACTGTACTAACCTTGTGAAAGTAAACTGAATTTTGTGTTTGCATCCCTGTGTACTGTGTGTAATAACAGCAGTGGTGGAAAGTAACAAAGTACATTTGCTCAAGTACTCAGTGCAGTATTAAAGTACAACATTGAGTGTTTCTACTCTTCTACATTTCAGAGATAAATACTGCACTTTAAGGGCTTAACAAATATATTTACTCTATCCTGCAATGAGTATGATGCAATGCTAAATATTACACTACCTAAATGTACAGTGGTGATATTATAGTAGTTTGATGAGCACCAACGTCATCAACACTTTAAAACTGTTGTAGTGTTTAAAGTACATTTTAGTCAGTGCCTGAATTCGACAAGGTACATTCACTCTAATTAAGTATAACTTTAAGGTATTTGTACTTTACTTGAGTATTTACATTTTATGCTGCTTTACACATCTACACTGTTATTTTTCAGAGGAACTAGACTTGTTACTTTGCAGGTTTGGATTCTTTATAGAAAATATAATCAAATAAATAATAATGTTTTATTACTGATTAAATTACAGTAATATATAAAGTACACAAAAGTAGCCTCACTTTTACCAGCAGCATTAAAGTGACATACACATTAATGTACCAGCAATTATAACACAGTAATATGTGTTATTGTGAACTGGGCCATTCTGCAAAGTCAGTACTTTTACTTTTGGTACTTAAATAAATTTTGTGACACATAATTTTTATTTTAGTGTCACATTGAGAGCCTGGAAACTCTGATTTACTCTTGGATGCCGTGCTATCAGCTCAATAGTGGAAACATGTGCACCTGAGCATAGATATTGTGCGTATAGATATATCTACATCATCACATCAGCGTCTCACTGCGGCTGCCTCTTCACCGTCATCCTAACAAGTTGGGAAAAGGTGGATGGATCGGATGAACAGGGCACACAGCTGAGAGTCGAGCTGATAACTACATGAGAGACACTGTCCTCCAACTTTTATCAACTATGAACTAACTGTCTAATTCATTTTAAGAAAGGCAACATCCAAACCCAAACCTCCTGTTTGACTCTGCTGCCGTTACCTTCGCAGTGACAACAGTGGAAATGATCCTCAGTGTGAATCCTCCTCTGAAATGTTTTAAATGTGTTTAATGTTGAAATAATCTGGAAACTGGAATAAATTCTGTTGAATAATCCAGTAACTGTCAAATGCTGCATTATGTCAGGCTGTGTGCAATTTTGAATAATTAGCTATTTTGCTTGTGGAAAAATTTGTACGGGAAATGAACGAATAAAATAAAATAAATAAATGTATAAATGATTCGGCAACGTGGCATGAAGACAACACAGGACAGGAGCTGACATCTAACAGCATTCAACACAAGTTAAAAAATGTTTAAAAGCCGAACATCCTTTTGCTTGAGGAACAAAATTCTCTATTTTGTTTTTAGCTGGTCTGTTGCTGCTGGATAAATGTGGTATGATCTGTGTAAAGCTGGCACCCTCAGAGGCAGCACTTTGGGACTTTACAAGAAAAAGGGGATGATAACGGCGTAAGTAGGTGTCAGAAAATATTCCATAAATAAACAGTGTGAGGCTAACTGGAAACATTCTCCACACACACTCGTTAAAATCAGGCTCTTAAAACAACACTGAGGCTGTTGGAGTCGGCCCACAGACGAAGCAAACCAGAATAGCTCTCCCTCTCTCTCCTGTGACAAAGCACTTGAAAGGTAACATAATAGGGGCAAGCTCGCAGAGATAGAGCAGACTACACAGACGTCCCCAAGTAAAGACGTTTCTCAGCCTCTCTCCCAGTCAGAGTCCTCTCACCCAGTTGCTGCTCGGCGCTACAAGAGTTAAATCTGGTTCTTATCTTGCAGAAAGTCAAATGTAACCAAACAAGTGCGGGGAAAAAAAGTGGGCACCGGTCTGCACGTGTGCAGTCCCAATAGAAGCATGAAAAATAAGCAGGCGGCGGGCTGACGACATCCGGAGCCCCCCGTGGGGATTCCTGAAAAGGTCTAACCACTCCTGCTGGAGCTGCAGTGTCAAACTTAGGAAGAGGAACTTGAAGAAATCACTTTGCTTTCTTTAAGTTGGTCTGAATTCAACCAGGTCAACCTCAATGAAAAGAAACTGACAAAGTGCAGTGATCGTTTCTGTGCAGAGCAACAGTGTCATTTAGAGCTGGTGCCCATTTCCCACTGTCTACACTTTAAATGCTTTTAGCTGAATTTCTCATTTATGTTAACTTTCAAGGTTTTTGTTCCCCTGAGCGACTGATGATTGATGTCATTATTCATTCATTATTGTCTCAACTGATTATTTGTTAGTGAAGCTAACATTATATCATATCTTGTTCTGTCTGTCAACATTACAATTACAGAATTTAGCATTTTTGCTTTAAAAATGAATCAAACAATTAATCAATCACACCAGATGAAGTCACATTCGTTCTTGTTATTTACCAGATAAACTAGTGATTTTCCCTATTTTTTTATTATTGTCAACAAAAGACCAAAACCAATAATTTGATCCCTCTGTGTTCGTCTGTGTAGCCAAAGTCTGTTTATTCCTCCGTGCCACTGACCTTCACTGTTATTAAATATAAAATAAATACAAATAATTAAATATTTAAAATATATACATGAGCCAAACTGTACTGGCTGAAATGGCCACTGTAGCTTCCTGTAGCTCAATCCCACAATCACTGTCCTGCTCTAAATACTCACTAGAGAACCAAAGGTGTATTAATCCGCCACTGAAAATAGTCCCTAACATATGCACTATTTACAACACTTTGAATAATATTTTCTAAAAACTGCAGAGCCCAACTGATTGTGGAACGTCTTTAAAAGTGAAAGTATATATTTATGAGCTTATTACTGTACAGTATTTTTCAGCAGTTACAACTTCTCCGGTGCAGACATATTCTATATTATCAAAACTGTGTTTTACTATATTGTCATTCATTATCTGTTTATTCACTAACCTCCACTAATGTGTCCATAGGAGGAGTCATAGTTGTTGACAAACACATTAATAAACATTAATGTCTGCTACATTATTGCTATAATGTAGTGTGTAATCAACAATTTACTGAATGTTTATATGATAATAATGTTATACTGATAAATTTCAGAGAATCAGAACTTCCTCTGAGTGATTTAAGTTATCAAAACAGTTGTTTCAGATCTAAATCCAGTTTGTATCTGTCATTTTAAAAAAGATGTGTCAAAATAAAATCTGCTGAAATTCAGATGGCCTTCAGTTTTCCACTTCCTCTCCTTTTGTGGCCCCCCCCCACCTCTCTGTCTCTCTCTCTCACACACACACAAACACACACGGCGTCAATGCTGTGACTTGTCATACTCAACCAACGTCACCTCCTCGGCAGCTGGCAAAAGTCTCCTCCATTCATCACTACATCTCTTCTACTTGTAGACCTCTCCCTATTATCAGTGTTAATACAAGGCCAGAGGACATGAACGGAAACGGGCCTGGCAGTGCTTAAAAAGCCCAAATGTCAGACTATGACATGCCGCCAGCTGCCGGCAACTTTGATATGCCGGGGCTGGATGATGCTTATTTGATCGTTTCATTAGAAAATTTGGTCTAGGTGTCAAAGAGGTTCCCTATGTCTGTGCTGCAGCTATTAGGCTCAATTATAGCTGCCAGAAAGAGGGAGAACTGAGCTGGCTCTGTGCACCACATTCAGAGAGGCCTTAAAGAGCACAGAGAGAGTCACAGAAATTGCTATTCATAACACTTAATGGCTTATGAATTAAGTTTTCCTTCTAATTATTCATAATTACACATGCATACTCAAAGAAAAAAAAAGAAGAGGTAATCACATATTTGGCTTCAATGGAGAAATTATCCTCAAGTTTAATTTTGAATGAAATATATTTAAACTTTGGTTTAATTCATTTATGATTAGAGCAACAATTAGTTGATTAATTGATTAGCCCAGCGGCTCGCTCAGTGGCTGTTTGTGGTACTGCAACAAAGAAGGATTTCCCCCGTAACCCACCATCTGTAAAACTGCAGAGAGGTCACCTCCAACTGTAAACAACCATAATCGATTACTACTCTGTATTAAGATGTGCAAAGCATCATGTATGTATGTATGAAACATGCTTTTTGTGTGTGTGACGTCAGCTGGGGGAGAGGTCCATAGGCTGAGTGGGACTGCACGGGTGGACAAACACTAATGAGCATGTGCAGTGTATTTGCACGGATGAAAATCCGTGAGCTAGAAAATTATTTTGCCTTATGTGCTTAGCGATGTATTTTCATCCAGTTTACAGGACTGTTGTGTGTGTGTGTGCAGATTCTGCTCTGTTCAGTTTGTCTCTACCTGCAGGGCAGCTAATGTCCATCTACAGATATCAGGCTGTACTGTAACTGTGTCAGGAGACATGATCAGTACAGGCAGATGAAGTAGTGTACAGACTTTTCAGATATCTGTGCTGACACCGATTATTAAATTGGATGTTTCTTCTGTTTGGGTAAAGCATTTGATACTGACAGATCAGAGCTGTGTGGGGTAACCATCGTTTGCAATAACAGTCAACTGTCTTGCATCTGATATAAAATTGAAACGCCCCAAAGCTTGAAAAAAAAAAAAAAAAATGGTAACATACTGATTTTATTCTTTGTCCATAGCATTCAGGATTGAAAAAAATATATTTCTGCTTCATAAAATGATGTTTAATCTTTGTGTGTGTTTTAACGTTTGCTTTTTACTCGTGACTTTCTACGAATTTTACCTAAAATGAAAAATCACTCTCGCCCAGTCACTGGTCACAACTGATAGACATATGCAACTTAAGAGGAGGCGTCACAATTAGAAACTGACTAACGGGTCCAAAGGGTTGGGAATGGACAGGAAATTTGAGAAGCGATTAATTTATTCTCTTTTCATTTTCAAAACAAACTGTAGGTTCCAGATTCTGAAACTTTAGAATTTGAAGCTTTTCTTTATCATGTATGAAAGTAAAGTGAACATCTTTGGGTTTTGGTCTGTTGGTCTGATAAAATGAGCACTGATCTGGCAAATCATTTTCATAATTTCATCGCACTTGAAAGACAAATCGATTATTCGTGACGATAACTGACAGACTGACAATTGTTAGAAGCAGCTCTGTTTCTGATAAACTGCCAATAAACAAATAATACGGACTGGAACACAATTATATGTTCGCACTGTATGTAATACAAAGAAATGTTGGCTCCTGTCTCTGCTGAGTTTACACTATTTATAATCTGTCCACCCCTGAGGAACAACAGTCAGGGCCATATTACCTTTTCAAATGTCGATTTTCAAAATTGCCTGCATGACGTATGTGCACATACATGCAGCTCTTTTTTCAAAATTTTTGAAACCACTTACAGATTAGATGTAATAGACGTGCCGGGAAATGTGCAGCTGAAGGAATGTCGACCACATGTTCAAAAATAAATAGACCTATGAGAATTGAAACAAGCACTCATAAGGTTAATCAAACCTAATTTCTTCATGGTTTCTCTGCTTTGGTCCGCCAGCATTTTCCCTGTCATTTTATTATTCTAGTTTTCTTTCTGGGCAACAGTAATCCAGGCATAACTAGGCCCTGCCACACTTAATTTAGCTGCAAACAGACGTAGAACAGAGCGAGAGTGTGCATTTCTCACCTTTTGCATAACACTTTTTTAAAAAAAGGCAGCATACCAGCAACGCGTTGGGGAAATTAACTAATTAGAAAATGGAGGGGCGGTGGTTTTTGGACTGGCCTTGAATTACACAACATACTTTTCTCCTAATGCTGTGTTTCTATGGCCGGAGTGGTGGCGGAGAAATCTCGCTTCATCTGGAGAAACTCTAACCTCCGACTGGTCCAGAACAAAAGGAATGAAAGGTTAAGAAAGGAGGAAGAAGAAGAAGAAGAAGAAGTGAGGTCTGAGCCTTTTCCTCTGTTTTTTCTTCACTCCGGGTGGCGTCTCTGGCATGGCACAGTCCCAGGCTGAAGGAGTGTTAAACCTCTCAGGCTGTGGGGGGAAGAAATGACAGGACTCCCTCAAGCTCCCCTCTGTTCTTCTAATGGACTCCTCTGTCGACATGGCGGGGTTAGAAACATCATAAGTTCATATTCCCCACATGAGACTTTTCTTTTTTTTTTTTTTGCCTTCCCCCCATTTAGCGGTGTTGCCTTTCAGATTCCTCAATGGCTCCATCTCTTTTACCCAAAGAATCAGAGTCCTATCAGTGAAATCAAAGGCGATTACACAGCTCACTAGTCATTTAGGATCTCTGTGGCTGTGGTAAGTATGTAATGCAGGCCGCAGCCCCAAAGTCTCTGTTTATTCAGTGAAAGTGCTCTGTAATTTATTTAAAATAATCTATTTTAACAAATAAAGAGGTCATTGAGTGAGTGCATTGCTGCAGGCACACATTTAAATACCTCTTTAAGAGTCTGACTGGCTGACAGGCTGCCGAGCTGGCTGGACCCAGAGGACGCAGAGGCAGGCCTCCTGCTCTGAACAAAGTGATTCACCAAAATCTGAAGAGCAACATCACATGGTTCACGAGGGAGTACTTGCCCTCTGTTGATCTCTGAGCACTGATCGGCACGGTGAAGCCTTTTTCTCCTCTTCTTATTGAGACGTTTGATTCGGATCCAGAGGGCTTGTTTGAAGAGGGGGTGGGCTTAGGCCGTTGCAAATTTTTTTTTGAGGGGGGGGGGGCTGGAGTAAATATGACAGATGAGATTACAAGGGAACCCTCTCAGTGATTTCGCAGGGCTTGAAATAGAGCTGGTTTTTCCTGCATACCAGTACATCTCCCCACTTGCTCTCTGTGGTGGCTTCAGGAGCTCAGGTGCACTGTATCTACGTTATGTCTGCCTGTCTGATGGGCTGTGACTGCACCACAGAGCTGGACGGATCAAAGCAAGTCAAGGAGAGGAGGCCGGTCCAACTGTAAGAGGCCCAGTTATATAAATGGAGCCAAAGTACTTTGCTTTATTTGGACTTGTTTGGGCTTATTTGTTTGTACACCACACAGCTTCATACTTGGCGAGATGCAGAGCACAGTTTTTCCTCCCACTTTAAATACCCACAGTATGCAACTTGTTGATGCTGGGTTATAAAACAACTTATTTCCATCATTAAATCTTATACATTATGGTTTTGATATTTTAGCCAACAATAGTTTCATCAAAGACTACATGAAACTTTCAATTTATAAAGAAATGTTTCCATGCCATATTCTGGCAAATCCATCCTGGACTGCGAACGCAGCACACTGGCTGACTTACCCACCTATGAATCACATACATTCAGTGGATGTGTGAGGTTCAAGGGCTAACAAAGTGGCTAATTTTTGAGCATATATATACACTGAGGGGGAGAACGAAGAAGACTGACATTTCACCAAACTTCTCTACAAAAACATCAGCGGACCATGACTGGCATCTGGTGCAATAAGTGGTCGGTGTGTAGCGAGCCTCTTCTGTTCCGGCCAAAGAAAACCCGGGTTAGTGTAACCGCCGTTTCCTCAAGCAGCTCGAAGAGAGGCAGGAGAGAAGGTTCGAGAGTTTCGCAAGATGTTGTCATTCCAGTACGCGGCTTCATCCTTATGTACCGCAGCTCTTCGTCTGAGAAAAAACTCAGATCTTCGTCTTTGTTTTCTCGAGAGTCCATCCGTTGTCACTCATTTATCTGCTATCTGTGGGTTCATCCTTCCCCCCGATCCTGACAGATAAGGCCTGTGTTACCTTCTGAACAGTGAATGGCTCCGTCTGTACTGGCTGACATTGTGGTTTGGGTCAGTGAGTCAGGGTTAGGCTGATGGATTACTTTACTAATGATTTTGGCCTGAGAGTGAGCTTGTTTTAAAAGGCAGACATTCGGCGAGTCAGTTTGAGTTTCATACGATGTTATGGATTGGTGGAGTTGTGTGTAGAGCTCTTCTTCAACGGCCAAAGTCGACGCTTGATTATTTAATGTTCTTGTTTTACAAACCGGGCTTAATCTGCAGAGCAAAGAAACAAGAAATTCAATCGGCACTGCTAATTTTAAAGACTTAGAGTGGGTTCGATTTTTTTTTCCACAAACAAAACCCTGCAGGCCGAATGGTAGGCGCTTTCACCGTAACATAATATACTGATTCACATTTGAGATGTTTGCATGTACTGTACCACCAGCGGAAGATGTCCTCCGTGATTGAGCCCACCCAGACTGCAGTGTTGTGAGGGAGCGTGCCCCTTACCTCCCATTGGGGGCAACAAGGTCCTGTGTCCACAATTCAAACAGGGCTGTCACTCACAGTAGGGGAGAAAGGGTTCTGTCTTGGGGTCAACACTTATGTTCTCCAGCTAAGAAAGCAAGGCTGGCTCTCAGAGGACAGGCAGCAGTTTAACACAGCATGCTTTGTGTTGCATCTATACAGGTCAGAGTGGAGGAGCTCAGAGATGAGCAGAAGGGATGTGAAAGCTGACAGTGAAGAGGAAAAGGACTCTCTCACTTTGTGGTAAAAAGTTACAGGGTTGAAGTTGAATGTTTTGTCTGCAGATAAAACACAAGCGAAAAATACCAGCACAAGTCCGTCTTAAACATGGACATGATGGCATTTTGACCACGAATCCTTTTCCCCCGGTAAAGGTAAAGGTTTCTGTACGCTTTGGAACAAACTAGTTCTGATGAATCTAAAGCCAAAGTGTGACCACACTCACCGAAGGAGCAAAAATCCCATTCTCATAAAGAGAGACAAGATGCTCTGAACCGTACAAGAAGGGTAACAGGGACAGTCTCATTATGTCAGTGTCATGGCTGCCAATCAAAATAATTAGAACATATCTTATAAAAGTAAAAGTGCATTTTCCAAAGACACCTCTCTCTGCCTGAAGAAGGGTTTGTAACCTTGTGACCAATAAAACATTCTTTTGGGTTATTGTGGACTTTGTTGTATATCCTCCTTCAGTCCAGACCATGGATCGATTTATCAACAACTAATTGATAAAAACAAAAAAATTAAAAAATAAATAAATTCATCTGACTTTTTTGGCCACTTGGGGGCAGTATCAGAGGATCAAATTAACAAACAGTCGCTGGTTCACACATCCAGCAGACACAGACCAACATTATCATTCATTTGAAGTTTGTGTTTGTGTTTACCTGACAAATCTATGTGTGATATTCACTCTGTGATGACACTGATGAGAGCGCTGAGAGCGAACCACAGCAGTGAAGCTGTTGCTACAAACTCTCTGTGGAGCTGCAGGGAAGTGCAGAGCTGGATGATCATTTTCTGTGGGTTGATCACTACAGGTGAGACCTTTAACATTACAATACGAAATACTGATTAGAGCAGCTTCAACTCAGGAATAATGTCATATTATGAAGTTGTTCTTAGAAGGTTTAATGATCTGTAAGCCATGAAAAGTTATTTATTACCCAATAATAAAGTTATTTGTTAGAACTTATAAACGTATGCCCCAGTCAAAAGTGGTATTTCTGTCGCCAGTTCGACTCCCGACTGGCCCGACTCTTTCCTGCATGTCATTCCCCCTCTCTGCCCTGTTCCTGTCACTATCTACTGTCCTATCAAAAAAAAAACAAAAAAAAAAAACAACTTAAAAGTGGTATTTGTGTATTTCATAATTTCAGGCAGGTTGCAGCTCTTCTCTGCACTTGCGCTGATGATGTCATATGTGTTTCACTAAACAGCAGAGAGTCTGGTGCCAATTTGTCCATCTTTGAAGCTGTAATTGAGTTAGCCAGGATTAGCACGCACAACAGTCCTTATATGAGTCTCAAGAAGATAAAAGACGAGGGAGGAGTGGAAGAAGGCGAGCGGTGGATCGACACATGTTTAGGCCGGTGTCACCTCTTAATGTAATTTGGCACATGCTGCTATGTGCTTCTTCTGGTGTAGAGTTTCTTTTAAGTGGCTAATGCCTGCGGTGGGTGAGCACCCATGGGGGACAAGAGAGGTCAGTGTTTTGGGTGGAACGTGTGGAGAAGGTGTGGGGGATATTCCTGTCATTCACCACTCATTCCTCTGAGCGCTGCCGACCTTTGACCTCCAGGCAGACGAGCCGACGACCTCAACCTCGTTGACTGAGCAGAGCAGCGGGCTGCGTAAGGAAGCGTTCATCTTTAAAGCTGGGTCGGGTTGTGTTTTCTCTCCTCCAAGGTGAAACTGTAGCAACCATTTTTTCAAAATTGAGAATATTTTAATAAACAATACAGAAACAATGAAGACTGCAAATGTCAGCTATTCTAAACATTACTAATCTGCTGATTGTTTTCAGGAATCATGGATTTGTCCATAAGATGTCAGAGGACAGTTAAATATGTTCACCACAGTTTCCCAGAACCCAATAAGACGATGTCTTAAAATTGCTTGTTTTATCCAACCAATGGCTGAGAAGATATTCATCAAACAGCAGCACTTTTCATTTGAGCAGCTGGGACCAGTTAATGTTTGGCATTTTTGCTTGAAAGATGACAAGTAATCGATGATGAAAATGAAAAGTTCCTGGTGGTCGAGTAACTGATAAACAGACTTATTATTTGAGTTCTACAGACAAGTTGGTTTCACAAAACTGGACACCATTTGCTCTTTATGTGTCCACAAATGTTTGTGTTGTGGAGGTGAAGAATCCACGTCACCCTGACAGACGGTTCACATTAGTCATCCGAGGTACGCGGGAAAGGTTAAGATAATGTCCAAAGTGGAAAAAATTGAGCCGTTAACTTCAGACTGATCCTAAGCAGGACGGCCAACAATTGGTCACCCCGGGCGTCCAATGGCTGCCGCTCAGCGCCTCTTTGCTCCAAACTTTCCGTCTCATTTATTCCTCCTCTCTCTTTTCTTACAGATGTAGGGGGAACCTTCAATCAGCTTCACGATGACACAACCTCTCCGTTTTCATGCTCCTCAGCCTCTGTCCAACGTGACACCACATGCACACCAACACACACATGCACAGACACAAATGCACGTGCACGTACACACACTTAACACACTTTGCCCAACTGGCAGACATCTGTTGATAATTATTGCCCAGTCTCAGCAGAGAACTTGTGATATTTAATATTTCCTCACCACTTGAACAAATAAGCTATAATAACTGCAAGGTACTTGACCACAGGAGTAGAGGAGATGTGCAGCATGAAAGGAACTGTGTGCACTTTGGTTGAATCTGCGTTGTTTCCATAGTATTCTACCCTGGGTATTTATATATATATATATATAAAAAATAAAAAAATCAACTTGAAAACCCACCACCCACCAACCTTCACACACCCCCAAAACCACCAAAACTTAAACAGTGAACAAACACTATAAATCCCTGCTTAAAAGAAGATATAAATAGTTATAAATACTCACAAACACCACTCGCACATACTGTACACACACACGGACTCACACACGGACTCACACACACACACACACACACACACACACACGGACTCACACACACACACACACTTAAAGCTGATGCGCTGCGGAGGTGTTGCAGAGCTGCAGAGCATCAAGAGACATTCACAAAACACTCATTAACTTCCTTTACAAAGCCGCCTTTGTGACCTGCCAGACCCTTGGCTACTCTCCCCTCTCTCTCTAACACTAACACTAACACTAACACACACACACACACACACACACACACACACACACACACACACACACACACACACACACACAGAGTTTCTAGCCCAATGAGAAAGTACATAAACACTAAATGGGATTAAAGTTTAAAGTGTTATAGCTACCTGGGCTTTTTTTCAGAAGGGCTCCAGGCAGCCTTTTAAGAAAAGAAATAAACTACTTTTGCAGCAAATACACCGAATAATGTTTGACCTGTGCCCAAGCCCACCATGTAGAAGCGTGAAAAGACTTATATTAAAAATATATAACATATTATTTTTAGGGCAATTCCATATCATTAAATTGGTTTCTGAGGAGAAAGTCGATGGCAAATAACAAAGACTTGGATTCACACCTCAGCCCTCAGAGATAGCTGTGTCCCCTGAATCAACTGGACATATTGGCTTTTTATTTCCTCATAAATTACATATTACACTAATCTTATACAAATTGTACTCTCAGTGCATGACTCCCTTTGCAGTGGATGACAAAGAAAATAATGTCTGAGTCAAGGTTGAGCTTAAAATCCAGTAATAAAATGAAAAAGAAAAATTAGCACCCAGAGGTGCTCCAGTGTCTTAAAATGTGGTTGAAGTAAAATACATTAAATTAAAGTCAAGTACGCTTCATAATATGAAATGCACCTCTGCTCCTCCAGAAGTACAAGCCAAGTTTCAACACTCCACGGTGGTTACATCAGTTCCTGTGCAGCAGTGAATAAGGCAGCTCATTTACGGATAATTTGGGGTCTATTTTTGTACTTTATTTCTATTGGTTATGATAACATTGTGCTCACCAAAGTAACTGCTGAGATCTGGGAAAGCAGCGACATTGCTACAGTGAAATCCAACAATGCAAAAAGCACAATCAGATCACAGACAGATATAAAAATGGACATAGACTCTGGGTCTGAAAGGTGAAGCCAATGCTGTAGAGCTTTAAAGCTGCATTCTATCTAATGACCATCAGGGGGCGACTCTGCTGGTTATAAAAAGAAGTCTGATTGTATTGAAGTCTATGGGAAAATGTCTCTACTTCTCACTTGATTTATTACCTCAGTAAACATTTTCCTAACAAGTTTATGGTCTCAATCACTAGTTTCAAGTCTTCCGCAATACAATATGATGTTCTTTTTTTAAATTATGGTCCCATTTAGACGAAAATCGATGATACAGCTGGTGATGCATTAGGGCGTGGCTACAGTGTGACTGACTGACTGTACCACACACAGAGACCTGCCTCACAATCAGGACAGAGTACAGAGCAGGTCAGATCCACCCCTCACTCCTCCTCAGCTCCACCTCCTTGTCCAAATATGGTCTCTTCCTGGTTTAAAAGAAAAAAAAAAGATGGTGACGGCCAAATCGCAAACTCAAGTCTTCAAAATGGCAGCTCACTAACCAATGGGCTGCCGCTTGGATCAGACAGATTGTAAACAAACCAACTGTTCAGCCAGATTATCTAAACCGTTAAACTAGGAAGTCCGTCTATAAACACCAGATAGATGTTTAAACTACATGTGTTTCCTTCCCTGTCTGATGTTTTGTAAGCTTTGTCTCTGCATTCCCAGATCTCAGGGACACGTATTCTTGCAGTCAGTTTCACAATGTTCACCTTATGAACAGTTGGTGGCAATAATGCACAAAAAACCAGAGTAATGCACAGTCAAAGACAAGGAAGAAGACTGAAAAATAGTGAATATGGATGCAACAATGCACGAGATTACAATTATCATAAGAATTGGCTTTGGAAATGTTTTTTTTATGAGGAGGGAAACACATCAGATTTCAAGGATCCACACAAGGCCTTTTGGTTTGCTTAAAAGAAAACTCCAATTTTAGTACTGAGTTGATTGATATTGGTTTCAAGAAATTGTGATGAGCATATTTTCAGATATTTTATAGATAAAACAATTAATTGACAAGAACATAATCTGTTAAGAAAACAATAATTAAGATGATCATTAATTGCAGTCTCTAGTACAACATCATTATTAACTTGAATGATGGTGAAAGCTATGAAAATAAGTTCTAATAAACCATAATAAAATCATCCTTTAAAGATGAAATTGTTTGGTCTAACAACATCTGAATCAGCAGATTCTCCCCCAGCAGCAGCGTGACGAAGCTGCTTTTCCACAGTAATGAATTTACCACAAGGCACGTCTTCCTGCCTGCCCCCTCATCAAAGTGAGAAAGCTGCTCGAGTTTCATCGGCCGGGAGGACCAGCCGTGGTAACTCGGCCTGTTTCACTTCCAGCAGATGAGTGGAGAGGCTTGGGGAAGAGGTCAGCAACACACCGGGGGATTCCCTGACAGCAGCTTTGCCAAAGACCACCAAGGTGATGTGTAGATGAAATGACAGGCCACATTCTTATCCTCGCTCCCCGAGGGCCAAGAAACAGAGAGGGAGCTAGGTGAAGGAGGATATCGATGGCACGCTCCACTTGATTTTGGAGTTTGTTCTGTTTGTCTGTGCGAAGGTGTGAGGAGATATCTTCATGCACTCTGATATCTATATTCAATATGCCCACTGTACTGAAACGAGCTGAAGAGAGGTTGGCCTCGGAGCGCTAGATATTCTATAAAGGCATACTTGTTAAGAACGACTGGAGGAAAACTGCAGCAGAGTCTAAAGTCTCGAGAAGTAGGGAAACAACCTCCATGATGGATGATAGAGAAATAAGTATCTGGGCTTGGGGGGGGGAAACTTCTAATTAGGAGAAGGGAGGCACATGCTTATTCATCCCAAGGGGGGCTCTCAGAGCCTCGGCCTCATGAATCGAATAGTATGGTGAGGGGTTTAGGGATGGACCAGAAGTGGCACCTTTGCCAACCACAGTGGACAAATCGCCACGACTCATTTTACCACATGCAATTGCCCCCTCCACGTGCCGTGACCCAGCACATAATCAAGCCCTTCTCGCTGCCTCGCACCAAAAGAGACATGAAGCTGAATACCCCCCCCCCCCACCACCACCACCACCACTACTCCCCTCCCTCTCATTTATTGCCTTATAAAAAAACCTTTGGTCAGTTTTTGCATCTCTAAAACGAGCACGCTGGTTTTCCCCCCACATAGTGCTCCATTCATCATAAGCTGGTGTAGGGAGACCTACTGCTCTTACATTTCCTGTAATTGGAGTGGCAGTGGTCCAAAGGTTGGCATTAATATTAAAAGAAAGTAGCAAAAATGAATTATTTCCTGACAGTTTCTCGTGTTTGCCAGCTGGTATTTGTGTAATCAGTTATGTTCCAGCACGGGGGTGTCTGTATATGTCTTTGTTTGGTTACAAACCAATTTGTCACCTTTTATACTCCTGACTTCCTCTTAGGTCAAGAGGCCCCTGTGGCGCCCTAAATGTTCCCCACAAGCTTATGAGGCTTGGTGGTGAATCTGGTGCCTGTGAGGCATAACTCTCCCTGTCAAAGCAGAGAGGGAAACCATGATTCTCTGCCATGGAGTCCCACGCTGCTCCACTCTAATAAGCCAACAGACATGAGGTCATTTTTTTTTTTAGTGTTTACTTGTTAGCGTTTATTGAATGTGACTTCATTGTTTGGTTTGATTAACTTAGTCTTCGCATAAGATGTTAAAAATGTGACATTTCCAACATCAGATTAGCTTTATGTTTGTGTGTGTGCTCAGTTAAACATGAGCTGTAGGTGCTAAATCCTGAGAAGAGTCATCTCATTATCACCACAGGGCAACTCAGTTTTTGCAAGAATTTGATGTTGAGCTAAAAAATGAAAAACCTGGAAAAGCTCCTTCACGGGCCTGACCACTTTCTCAAAGTGGGCTGTTGTCCAGCAGCTACGTGTAGTCACTTCACGGTTAGTGTTACAGTACATATTGACATTTGAAGTTAATGTTTTGAAAAATTGGCCGATCATATATTTTGACAAGACAAATGTGAAACTCGTTGAGTGTTTCTGTTTTTGGGTGAAATGAAAACACGATCTGATGGTCATTTACAGTAATGTTTTCTTCCAGCGTGCGTTGCTGAGTGTACACACTGCAGATGTGAAAATGAACTTGAAAAAGAGGAGGAAAAAAAAAAAAGACTAAAAAGGGAGCTTTTGATAGAATGAAATGCACCCAGCTGTGAGCTGGACTCAACATATGTGATGTATAAATAAACCTGTATCTCATGCCAGGTTTTCAACAAACCACCAACTAAATGGGAGATTTGATTTCAAATTAGAATTTCTTCGTAGATCTAGAGATATCAGACGTAATGATAATAAGAAGTGATGGGTCTTAAATTATTTTAGCTTTGGTTTGATGTAGGTGTTGAACCGATCAGCTATAAACAGGGCTCTACTTTATCAAGTTACCCACACCTGCTGAGCAAGAGTCAACTGGTCAGTATAAATATTTCACTTAATTACATGTCAGTTATCTCTATAATATTCAAAATGGCTTGTAAATTTTAGACCCACTGAGCATCCTGCCTTTTGGCTCTTTATGTTTCTATTTGAGACTTTAAATGTTTTTTTTTTTCGTCTGTAGTAACAAACTTGTGATGAATGTGGCTGCGGCAGCTGAAATAATTCAAATCATGTTTATACTTCTCTTACACTCTAATTACGCACTTATGCATTTACATATTTGCACGAAAAGTTCAGTGGGCAAGATGAAAGTCACATTCAAAGGCCTTTTTTATTGGCAAATTGGAATAAATACCTTAGCTCTTGACCATCACACGCATTAAGATGTTTTCTTTTTCTGCGCAGTCAATCATGTGCTTTGACATACAAAAATAGACCAGGACACTTAGCAAAGAAAACCTCATTTATAACACGCTTCAGTGAATATATTACACATATTTAAGAAACACTCGTGGATGTTGTGGGACTGCTTCAAGAGGCACTTGAGGCAGTGTTTGCTTTAATTAATGAAATGGAAATGGCTATTAAAATTAACACTTCAATTATCTTTGGAAACAGAGCGCGCCTCATGTGGGTGAAGTTTAACCTCGAGTCAAAAAAAAAGAAAGAAAAAAAGAAAGACAGAAAGAAAGAGTCCACCTACATAGAAGCGTGTTAAGAGCACAGTGGTGTGGTGCGTCAAGAGACTTTTTCTCGTTTACTTTTAGCCGGCTGCCTTTTAAGAGTGATAGAACGCAGGTTTCCTTTTCCATTCATGCAGTGTGAGTCTTGGATGCTGCGTACAACATGAAATATTTGTGTGGGAACATCATCATGGTTCGAATATATTGGCAATGGCAACGGGGCATAAGGGCTTCCCTATTTGTGCCACAAGATGAGAGGGTGTTTCTTTTGCTGGCGCCAGTGGCCCTGTGAACCATGAGCTGATTAAAAGGGTGACCTGGTGTTTGTGCTGACAGTGGCCGTCTTTGAATGATTCCCTCAGTGTCAGAGACAATGTGCGGTGGTTGGATTCAGCGGGAGGAAAAACTGAACGGCTTGTTTGTGGTGTGAGCTCGAACTGACCATTTGTCAGTTCATGTTCTGTACAAATGTCACAGACCTCGTCACTGGTTTGGTACCTGTCATGGTAAAAAGAGCCGCTTGGAAAATCCTCTTAACATCCCTTAATTCTTGCCGCTGACATGTCTAAAAGGGTCAGTTCACCCAGCAAAAAACATTTTCTCTCATTAACTTCTAGCTGTGCAGGCAGTTTCAGTGTTGGAGGAGTTGGTGGAGACCAAAATCAGAGCTGTAATTTTCTGAAGTGACAGAAATTAAACTACAAATTAATCATTTTTTCTACTGGATGTGTAAAATGTGCAAACACATTAGCTGTTTAAAGCTTGTTTCTGTTGCCCCTACGTGCTAAAAAAATCAATTAATGCAGGTAAAAGCACAATGTTAGTGTAAAAGAATAAAAGTGAGGCAGAACTTTTATCATTTATTTCAGCACAACACTTTCCCTGATGTGAATCCCTTGAAACTTTTCACCTTCAGTCCAAGTAGCTTTTAAATGGAAGTCAAGATGTTGAAATTTCCATTTTTGGGACCACTTTTAGGACGTGGACTGTGCTGGCTTAAAAGTTAAATGCTGACCTTGGAAACGAGTCGCTGCTCTGTGTTCTGTTCTGTTTGAATATTTGATTTTTCCTGACATGTTACTGCTTGTAATTGTGCAAACGGTGACTGTCCTCTCTCGGTAGCAAAGATAGAAGTAGTATGACGTTATTATACCACCGCATGAGGTCCTGAGAGACGAGGTTGAGGTGGACGGTTGGGCGTACAAAGCGTGCGACAACGACCCTGGAGACTGTGGCTCCACCAACACTCAACATTGGCTCCTTTTAACTATGAGGGAGATCTTTTTCCTAAAATGAACCAAGTACTTTTAATTGCTTAAACTTAACCAAATCTTAACCACAAGGGGGGGGGCAGATCAGAAAACTCTCGTGAGTCATTTGGGACTGGACTGAGGATTACATCACATTCATGCACACTTGTGTCCAGCAGTCACGACTTTAATCCAGGACACATTCCTAATATTTTAAAGCATTCAGACATTGTGCAGAGCAGCATAAATCTGAATGAACACTGATGACTCATTACAAATGACAATAAATATCATGTCCTAAAACCTCGCCGACAACCGCAGTCATCTTCGGTCCGGCCATGGCGTATGATATCTATTAACCGACATCATGTTTTCCATATTCAGTGTTCCTCTCCGTGCGAGGAGGGAGCAGACATCCAAAATCCCTTCCATGTTGTATTTGTTCTGGGCATGTCGCTGTGATTCCACATCAAACGTGGCCCCCCTTTTTTTTTCTTTTTTTGGTGCAAGTCGTCATTACAGTAACAATGTACTCGTGGTGATTTACATCTGAGGACAGTCATGGTAGATATAACAAAGCAGAACTGACAAAACATTCCAATTGTTCTCCAAAAGGAGTGATTATCTCCTACATTAACCCTCTGTGTAGCTCTGAAACATTTATGATGTTGAGCATGCAAAAAAAAGGCGTTCTTTTGGGTGCGCAGCGGAGAGGGAATTTAACTTTTCCCCACTCCATTCTGTGGTTATTTATCACCCCTGACGGTGGAGCCCAGGCCCACAGGAAGTGAAGCGTAAGTGCAACAGGAAGAAGAGAAGGTGGACGGTCTGATCCCCAGCACGTAAATCAAGCTTTTTTTTTTTTTTTTTATGAGCCTCGGCCACCCTGGAAGATGAAGTGCTCTTGTTGTGAGAGAAAACAGTGGAGCGGTACACATGTCATAACATTGACACCTAGGAGGGGGTCGGCTGGGATCCATCCTCAGGCCACGGCTCCCATGTGCCCTCTTGGCCTGAAACACCACCAACACCCCAACCTCTGGAAACCCCTAAAAGTAACTTCTCTCCTCTCTCGCACACTCTTACGTCTCGTCCACTTTCTTTTTCACCTTCCCCTGCCCTCCCCCTCAGTCCAGATCTGCCTCAGTTGGTTACTTTCGACATCTTTAAGAGCACAGCCCGGCTTCTGTCCACCAAAACACTTTCTCAAACAATAAACAGAGGGCCTAGGTGGTCCTGTCAGAGCTGCTGTCTTCATAGAATAACCAGCTACCACAAGAATCTCCTCCTCTGCTCTCTGTCGATGACCTCCACACTCGTACTTGCACTCACATTGTGTACTCCATTGTCCAAACCTCCTCAGATTGTTTGGCCACAGATGTCACAGCATAAATGACTGCAAATTGGATTTGAGGATGTTACACTTAGGAAATCTTACCGAATATGAATTGTTAATCATGTTGCCAGAGGTCAACCCTTGTCTCCTAGACATTATATAAATATACTACTAGTTTGTTTTGCAAGTTGCATTACAAGCAGGGGCAGATTAACTTGCTACTGGGCCCTGGGGTAATAATTGAGCTGTGGGACCGCACTGAGCCCCCTTTTATTCTAAAAATGTATTGATTTATGGATTAAACACAAATTTAAAAATATGTGCCATTTAAGCATAATATAAACTGAAATATTAAAGATATTAAAGGTAGATTTTGTCACAGGTTTCCTCTTCTACACAGAGCCTCAAGATTAGGTCTATGTGCAGGAATTTCCAGTTTCAGTTTATATTCATCAATTAACCAAATTAACTAATTGATCCTGAGGGTTTGAGGACCTGGAGTAGTTGACAACTTTGCCCGGTTGGTAATCCGGCCTTGGTTAAGAGGGAAATGTTTCTTGTATTTTAGTGGGAAATTTTTCCAGGTGCTACGTTCTGTGTTTTAAAAGGTTGTCAGGGTGGATTGTGGGTGTTCAAAATGCAGGACTCTGATGCTGGAGACTGGGAGGGAAAGATCAGGGTTTTGGTTAAATGTTATGCTGCAAGTCACTGTTGACTTTTTCAATATTAAACCAAAACCACGAGCTTTCATTAATCTAAACCAAGTGCTTTGGTTTGGCCTGACCACAGCCATAAATGTTTAGTCATTCTTTAGTTACTAGCAGATATTAAAGGAAGAACAAATAAAATATATTGTCCGTGAACATTTTACTGATGAGTTCAGTGTTACCAATATAATTACTGTTGCAAATTTAACATTTAAACATAATTTGTATCAGAAGCAAGACTTCAGAAAGGTGTTTCCACAAATCCAGGGTATTTTTGGTATTTTACGTGTGAAAATTGTTGTTTTTTTTCCTTACAGAAATCCACTCACCTCCATAAAGGAATTCCTCTGGTGTGTTGAATGACCTCATGGTCACATCAATAACATGCGTGTGTGCTGGTGGGAACACCGTGGTGTTTGTGTGGAAACAGTTTGTCACTTTTCATTAGTTCACGTTGACCACTTTACATGGTGCTTACCCTGGTTACATCCACTCGCAGTGTGGCTCTGTTGGTATTTATACAAATCTTCAAGACACACTTTATTAATTGACCTTTTCACTGTAGTTTACTCTCCTCAGTGTGCTATTGGACAGCTTTGTTTTCACTGCCATATGCTGCAGAGCTGGCGAGATTTAGGGCTGTTGTGGCTGATCTAATTGCAAGAGCACCAGAAGTATTTTGCAGGAAGCTCTGTGTTTACCTCGAGTGTGTGACAGGAGCCGAGGAGATGGCTGGCATAATGGGGTTTATTTACGTTCACACTCACTCACACTGCCCAGTGTCTGGCACTCTAACCAGGGGGACACGTTCCTGCTGAGAGACGTCATTGGTGCCTCGGCACATAGAAACTGTGTTCACGAGCCGTGGGGTCAGTCACAGGGATTATTCAAATTGAATGAGCAGGTCTTGTGAGACTGCAGTGCAAATACCTGGCATTTTATTTTGAAAAGTGGCTCAGTGGATTCATCAATTATGAAAAGAGTTGCAGATTAGTTTTGTTTCAGCTCCCATAAATATAACAGATACAGTATTACTGAGCTACATACAAAAACAACAGAGTAAATTTAAATTATTCCACTGCAACACAAGTTAAAAGGGCTGAGCCACAAAACCATAATATATTTAATATAATAATATAATATAATAATTCTGTTATTAAATCAAATTTTAAACTATGTAACAATGTTGAAATGAGGAAAATATATATTTTACACCAGCTGTAAAATTAAAATTGATTTTGTGATATCATGTGATTAATGAAGATGTTATTTTTTATCTGTCCAAATGCAGATGTGTGTCTAGGAAGATTTAGAGACGTCACAGTAGTGTATAGACGCACAGACGAGCAGTATTTGAATTTGAAGCGACCAGTATATTTGGAGTCACTGTATATTTATGCTGGACTGTTTAGCTTGGCATCTCTCTGTTGATAATTTATGACACATCTGGTGTCAATCTGCCATCACCTTCCTCATAAAAGGTCCCCAAATCATGAATATATTCTTCAGATGGCAAGAAATGCTCGTTATGAGCCTGGGCTTGATTTGTGGAGTCTATCTTTTTCACAGTTGACTGGATATTTGGGTACGAATCAATGTGTCTCAGAGTGAGTAAGTGAATTTATATACTTGGGAGTGTCTCCACGGCCAGTGCCGTGGCCAAGTGTGGGACACATGCGGCACCACAACGGAAACCAGGAAAACGGCATTAATTGAGGGGGGGAGGGGGGGGGGGGGGTGAACTTCTTCTCCTGTAGTAATTCAGCATCATGAAACTCTATACTTCCCCTTTCCATGCAAAAATATGTGAGGCAAGTGCTAACCAACTCAGAGGTCACAAAATAGAAAATGAAAAACTCATTCTACTGCATTTTTAATCAACTTCAACATACATTATCCTTGTTTGTGTTGTCTATACTCTCTACTTAAGACATTTGATGTTATTCTAGTTTCTTTAGCTGTTTCTTCCCCTTGGGGGGGGGGGGGGATTACCACTGAGCAAGAGATAATGCTGATTTTTGCAGAAAGGGCTGTCTTCTCACTGCCGTAGCATACATGGTTAGTGTGACCATGCTTTAAGGAAACAAAGGCCAAAACGTACAGAATTTTGCCTCACTGCTGAAACACTTTCCCTCTCATTTTCAGTCACAAAAGATCTTGGAAAAAGACACTTTTTCTACATGTAAAACAAAAACAAAGTGCGACCAAGTCAGCTGTTTTTCTTCACATATCTTTCCATGATGCTTTGGCTAATCTGGACATTATAACAACTTGTAGAAAGGTTTCAGTCAGACTATCCTCCATGGAAGCGAACGAGAGAGGAGGCTGGAAGGAGGGCCGGTCAGTGAATGTTTCATTATATCTAATGTTGCCTTCCCTGAAGCGCTCTCCAAAGTAAGCGAGCTGCGTGAGCTGGGGCTCGAAACGCTCAACCCCCTTGTGACCACTTGGAGCAAAGCAACTCTCCACTTTCTTATTTTCGCCCTCAAACGAGAGCCTCTGCATGGATTATGTGTTTGAACACAGTGGTGCTTTTTATTTAACTCGATTTTCGCTTGCATGTTTGAAAGCGTAGGGTTTCTCTTGCTGAGAAGGGGGCTTGATGTAATTCAGACAGGGGCAATATTTTTAGGATGATGAACAGGCAAAGTGTGGCAGATATTTTTAAAAGGGACACTGCCATCACAAACATGTCTAAGGTGAATGTTTTGGAGATGATTTGATAAGATTTTTGGCTGTGGACTGTGACATTTGCATGGAAATAGAGTTATTTGCTCATGAGATGAACCAATATCTCAATACATGTTATTAACTAGCATGCGTTTACATGGATGTGGGAAAAAAAACATGTACATTAGTCACTATTAAACACATGCAGTTTAGAAGTGAATGAATTTTCCACCAAAACAGTGTGAGACAACATGAACAGTTGTGTTTTGTAAAAGTCGGAGTGCACTACACACCGATCCTCCCTCCAAAAATAAAGTCTGATCATAATTGCCTCTATCATTTCACTAAATGGTTAATGACAGTGATTTAATACACACAGAGCTGTTTGAGTGTGTGCACCCTCTAACAGCTGTGTGTGTGTGTGTGTAAGTCATGGTGCTCAGCCGGCTGCAGGGTCTTTTGCTTTGATTTCCCTGCTCCGGCATGTGCGAGGACTTAGCGGGCCGAGCTCCCAGACATCTGTTGAATATTAGGGGCAATAACAGCTGGGCAGACCTCAAACATGGTCACCCACTTCACCTCACTGTGTCTCTGAGGATAACCCCAGCTGCCTCACACTCCAGATGACAAGTGCCCGTTCACCGGCCCGCTGAGATCGACGCCTGCCGATGAGCCAAGCACCCTCGCTTCCAAACAATCCATCAGAAAGCCTCTCCTCCTTCCCTTTCCTTCCCTCTCTGACTTTCTCCTGCTGTGCATGGGAACAAAGTGGGTGGTATACAGTGATTTCACCACGATAATATCACACCATGTTTGATTTCCCATAATGTGTCAGCTTGTTGTTGAAATAAATTCTGGCTCCACGGAGGTTGTCCGTCATCCGCTCTCCCGTGGCGTCCTCCTTTGAAAGATCGAGAAAGAGAGAGAAAGAGCTCGGCCCGAGAGGCAGATGTTGAGGTCACGCTTTTGTAAATTAAGAAGAAATTTTTTTTTTTAACTCTACTAGAGCCTGTTTTAAAAATTCAACATATTGTTGCAAAGAGACTGTGAGACTTACACAAGAAGAACTAACACATCCTTCCTCCTACAAATTAAAAGTTGAATTAATTTACAGTAGAACACACCCTTGTTCAGAGCAATACACCCAGCAGTTGTGCTGCTACAGCCTTAGTTGGTCTGGTAAGACCATTAACTTAAAGTAGTTAATGTTAGCAAACTTTAGATATAGATAGAGTCAGCTTGTTAAATGTATGTATCCCCTCTTGTGATACTGTTACCATACATTCATGTGGTTTATGGGAGCATTTTGTGGCAATTAAAGGTGATTTGTTCACCAAATTTTCCATCAACAGAGGAAACTGAATCACAACTTAAATCAGAAAACCTGCCTCGTAAACAGAAGCTGTTAAAAAGCTTTTCGGAATAAAGGTTTGTCGTCTGCACCAGCTCCTCAAGGTTCAAAGTTAGTGCAGTTAGTTAGTAACTGCTGAAAAGCTGAATCAACTGACATAGCTAATGTTAGCTTGGTTATATATGAAAGTTCAAACTGTAAAAGAGGTAACATATGATTAACATATCTGAATTCATCAAAATGCTGTTTGGTAATAATGTAAATTAAGAATGTTTTCCCCCTGAAACCAACAAATTAATAAACATTAAGCTATTAATGCTATGCTAACATCGGCTAGGTCAACGTATATTTCCCATTCACTCTAAACTGCATGAGTAAAACTAACTTTGAAACATATTTCTCCATGTATGTGAATTACAACTGACACGATTAGTCGATGAATCAATTAGTTGACTGACAGAAAAATAATCAACTACTTTTAATCCTTTTAGTCAGAGAGGATTTCCTGTTTTTTATTGTCATATATCATTGTAAACGGAATATTTTTGGGTAGCCTGTTTGGACTTCGAACATACATCTGGAGTTGCATTCAGCTCAAAGTTGCAGCATTTTTTTTTTTAAATTTCTTACTAAAGACTTTATTCACTAAGACCCAATTTAGTTCTTTCACAAGATAGTTTCTGGGAAGTTGGGAAGGACTTTACACACAAACCTAGTAAAAGATTTACGAATTGCTGGTGAGTTCAAGTAGATGGTGCAGACCCAGAGGCCACTCTGAAGGCAAGCATCAGTGACATGAATTAGATTCAGTCAGCCATGGGATGCCAGTGCAGGTCACTGAGTAGCAGAGTGACATGTTCCCCCTTTGGCTGATCGAAGCCCAAACGGTCTGCCACATTCTGGACTGTCTGTAAGGGTTTCACTGTGTGTGTGTGTGTGTGTGTGTGTGTGTGTGTGTGGGGCACTGCAGTCGTTTTTAAATTAAAGTAATATTTAAACCGTTACATCTCGCTACCACCTTTCAAGATTGCCTGAAGCAGCTTTAAAACCAATTTATGAATCCATATTAGTAACTAAATCAATAACCACATTCATGTATAACTGTCACTTTCTGGCGTAAACACTACACCGAGTCCAACATTTTAAGACGTACCCTCACTGCATTCTGGGTGTCGTTATGGAGTCACATTTTATGACCTTGTGATTAGTGTTTTTATGGCGGTAGGGAGGTCTGCAGATGGTCTATGTAAACTTGTCACACTGAGGGGCTCTTGTGGGGCGGTGAAGGAGAGAAGGAGAGCTCTGTTAAAGCTGGAGGCGTATAAACAGAGATGGAGTGCCCTCTTCTGGAGGCTTTTACCTGCTGCACTGTGGATGACGTTCAGTACAGTAGCTGATGGTCTTGTTCAGGCAGGGGCTTGAATCAGTGTGACAGACTGAAGTGCTTCACACTCGTGGAGCGTGAATTTGTACACAGGGAGGTTAAAAGAGGTTGAGGAGGTGAAGAAAACGTTCAGATGACAAACACTGATTTCTTATTCATAGTTATTGTGATTCAGTTGACATAAATCCCTGCAGCTTGGCAGCAATGTCAGTGTGAAAGTGGTCAGCAGGGGCTGAACCGGTCCATAGCTCCTTTTCTTACACTTTTTATTTTTCTAAGCTTTTCATTGTTATATTGGTTTATTTTGTGTTTTACTTTCAAATTTTCTGGTCGTCTCATTATTTTGGCACTTTTTTATTGTTTACTCTGTTTTATTGCTAAGCACTTTGTAACTATTTGGAAAAGTGATACAGCATATAAATAAAAAATAAATAAAAAGTTATTATTATTAAAAGTACATTATCTTAAGCACAAGTTTGAGGCTATTATTTCAATGTTGCACTCAATGTTTTCAGATTAAGATTTTACATTATTTAACACACAATGATCTTGGAAAATACAGTATTAAAGGTCTATAATAATATCTCAATGATAGGTATAATGTTTCTGCAGAATGAGTCCTCTGGTGATAATTTAAGAACATTTTGCATTTTAAAGAGCACTGGAGTATTTATATATTGTTATATTGTTATATATTAAATAGTTTACTTTCTTGATTTATAACAAACCATTGGCAAAAGTTTTGGTTTTATTTGCTCAGGTTTTAAGTGCTCTATCTGTGCAGTTTCTGCTGACACCTCAGTACAGTGGAAGTGAATGGATTACATTTGTGATAATCACAGCACTGAAAAACAGAATCTCTGTTCGTGTGAATAATCCACTGAACTATTTCCCCAACAGAAAGTATTTCCAATGAGTCAGAGTGATTTCTGTGTATTGTGTTTGACTTTCCAAACACACATGCAGAGATTCGAGGGATTTTTTATTTTTTATTTTCTTATTTATCTGTGATTTGTGCAGGTGCATCTTCTTATTAAAATTTCATCACTGAGTTAAAAAAAACTAAGACTCCTCTAAGTGTGTGTTCCCAGATCTGATGATGACTGCTTTAAACAATGCTGCAGTCCCGGCAGCTGGATGACAGAGGTTCTGTTGTCTTGGAAATACTGATGACCCTTACATCCTGCACAGCAAGCTGGCATTAACAAGCCATGTGTTAAGTGTTTTGCACATTCTTTAACTTCCAGGCTCCAGTTTCAGCCTTTTGGTCTCTGTCTCACACATGAACCGAGCACTGTAGTAGTAGTTTGTGGTGATGATGGTGAGGAGGAACAAAGGAAAATGAGGTTTCATTTGGAGGTGAAATTTATGAATGTACATCAGTTTTAAAGTCACAGTGTTTTTTCTTTGATTGTTTTTGCCTTTTAAAAAAAGTTTATTATACAGTTATTTAAGACTTGATATCGATGTGGAAACCTTGAACTTTTGAACAAATTGAAAGTGATTTGAGTGCAGTTCTCTCATTTATTCTCTTGTCCTATTTATTTGACTGTTATTGTGTCATTGTGTTGAATTGTGTCTCTACACAAACCCTGTGTCTCTTTAACTTTGTCTGCCTTCTAAGACAGAAACCTCCTTTCTTAAACTGAGCAGAATATGACATCTGCTGTTGTGTTTAAGTGTTAAAACACATACAAAGATGACCAGAGATTTGCTGTAAACACTAAATATACTGACAGAATTTACATTACTTTCTAGATTATATAAATTTTATAATTTAAGTACAAGTTTTTCATTATTTAAACTTTGGTTCCTTTTGTGCAGTGTTTGATTTGGGGGAAAATTACAAGAAACTTTCTCTACTCATATTCAAAGTTAATTTAGCTGTCCCGTGAAAACCTTGCATCTCTAAAATGACAGTTTTTCAGAAGCTAACAATACTTTACTCAAATACATTTTTCAGATAATCCAGTGACATTTTTATATGTTTTATTTATCTTAAGAAACAGGATAATTTTCTTAACTCCTATAGGAACATTTAACCTTTCAGTTTATCTGAAAAATTCAAAGTTACTAATTTATACTAATTTTTACTGGTGTTTTACAGCAAAGTGACTGTATGTAGGTCAAGTGCAAATACTACAGTGTCAAATACTATTAATACTGTTTGCTGCGTTTATAAATGCTTTTTATTCATTATTCCATTCTGTTACAATCGGACATGCTTTGTTTTTACGACTGCTGCACTACCTCATTTCAGTGGTTATATGAGTTCATAAAACTGTTATGCCGAATCAGATTTCATTTTACAAATCATTACTTTCAGCTCCCGCTGTTTCATTTGCTGCCCGAGCAAAACATATCAATGAAGATGTAATGAACTTTGAGAAACGGACGGGACATGTACTGTAAAATGGAAAATATGTAACAAGTACCATGAAAATGCTCCATTGTGAGCTATATTGGGAGTGAAATATATTTCTGGATGGAGTTACTCTAAATGACGCACGCACACACGGAGGATTAATGGAACTTCAAACGTGTTTTTCTTTGTAATGCATCATTATGAAGCAGTGAATCTGTCAGCGAGGGGAATCTGTGCGCTCTGGTCACTGAGCTGGCCCTGCAATTATTGCAGAAGCACTTTGAGTCCTTTCACTGAGGGTGGAGGGACATATGGAGAAAAGATTGACCAAACAAAACTCAGACAACAGGTGTTTTACTGAAGTTTCTCACCACATTTACATGGACTCCTGGCATGTCAATGTTTTTTCGGTTAATTTTGATGAAAAGTTTGGTTTTCGTGTTGAAAAAAAAAAAAATTCATGTATTTGTCGTAGGTCAGTGTTTTATACTTTAATTTCTAATTGTGAGATTTAGGAAATAATAGTTGACATTTTGTGAAATATGCTTATTGAAGGTTGGATAAGAATATTAATAACTCTGATATTTGTCTGGTAAATATACAGCTACAGGCAAGCAGCCAGCTAGCTTAGCTTAGCATAAATACTGGAAACGGGGAAACATGTCGCTGGGCTTTGTTAAAAGGCAACAAAATCCGCCTACCAGCTCCTCTAATGCTCACTACTTAACAAGGTATATCTTGTTTGTTTAATCTGTACAAAAACCAAAGAGTCAAATGACAAGTTGCAGTTTTACAATGGGTTCGGGCCAGACTATTTCTTGGCTGGGGCCAGTAACTTCCTGGAGTCCGCAACTTGCTCCTACACGCAAAACTAGGTATTACTTGTAATTATCTGAACTACAGAGATGCTGTTGGTGACTTTTATCCTCAGACAGAGTCAGGCTAGCTGTTTCCACTTCACTGTCAAAATGAAAAAGATGAAAAAAATAAAACAAATAAAAGCAAATAGTGCCAAAGTCTTTTTGAGTTTACTCAACTTCAGGGTCAGTTTGTAGTTAGTTTATCAGCCGTCTATGTTAGCACTAATTTAAATTAATTAAATTACTACTCTTATGAACTATTTTAGATAGCTTGAACATTTTTAAAGTAGACAAACTTCAAAAAAATAAGTAAAATAACATGTTTGATTATGTTGTCAAGAGTTGTCAGACTTGATTTCCTGCTGTATATATTATATTTCACTGGACTTACATGTTTGATTCCCACATGCAGCCCCCTAGTTAATCACTACACCCAGTGAAAAAGGAATCAATGAGACAAGTGTGATTGAAGTGTATTTCAAAGCCATTTCCAGCCTTTATGCTAATCTAAGCTAACTGGCTGCTTGGCTACAGACATGACAGTGTCTGTATCAATTTTCTTCTCTAACTCTCTGCAAGCGAATTCATGTATTTCCCAAAATGTCAAAACTTTCTTTAAAATTGCAGGAATAATTACAGTAGTTTGAATGTTGGGGAGGAATCAGCTTCTCTTCATTTCTGCCTGACAGGAAAACACAGATCCATGTTTTTGCACGACCACAGTGTTTGCGAAAATGTCTCAGTATTTAGAGAAGGTCAGATTATTAAGAAATCAGTCCATGTGCTTCTGTTTTCTGTTCGTTTGTTGAGCCACTGTGGGATTTTCCTGAACTCACCAGCACTCTACTCTGCCCATTTTGGCCACAGCTGAGCTCGGCTCCCTCCGTTACCCACTAAGTGCTTAAAAGAAACCTGCTCTGCTTGTCCAGCACCTTTCAGACTGCCAATCACAGCAGCAGCTCTCAATGTGCCCAAACTAATTAATAACAGGATTAATCTCTCATAAAAGCACCATTAAGAGCTTTGTTTCAAATGTCGGTGTCTTGCCACACTCTGCATATTTCCCTCAGTTTTTTACGATCGCTCTCTGTGGTAACCATCCTGTAAGAAAGACATCTTTAATTTGTTTGGATTCAGCTGAAAGGGAGGGATATTACATCTATATTTAACTCCGCAGTGCCTCCACTTGGACAAGCCAGCGGAGGCAAGCTTATTTTTTCAGGTGCTTGTACTTTGGAGAACGGTGAGCCACAACCTTGGAGATTTCCACTCCGCAGAGCCACGCTCACTCCAGAGCACGGACTTCTGGGAAGGCAGTGTGTGTGTCGGCGGTGGTTTTGGCCATGGAAGGTGGATAATGATGTAACAATTAATCACGACATGGTCCGTTAATTCTGCGGGGCAGGACAGAGTGCAGGACATGGAAGATGGCGGTATGCAAATAAACATAGATACATAGGGACTCCTAATTTACAGTGGCTCGTTAACACCTGTGAGGTCATCAAGTCAGGAGTTAGTCATGCAGTGGCTCTACTTCCTGTTCATCCAGGCGCCCTGTCATTCACTCTTACTGTCATTCATTAATATTAATGTAGGACTGCTTCTAAAACGTCTTATTAGCATTTTCTTACACCCAAAGTGAAACACAAGCAAGTGAAAATCACTTTAAATTAAAACCTGTGATCTGTAACCACTGACCCACCCAGCCCTTAGCTTTAAAAGTAAACTGAATTAAGATTCTGTCACGTTCTTTTCTTACAGTCACAATTTTCACATAAACAGAGTAGATAATGACCAAATGTGCTCTACATGCTGCCATTATCCCACATGAAAATATACATGCAAGCTGAGAAGATAAACAAGTAGACAATGTTAAAGGTCTAAAGACCCAGCAGTGGCTCCCATAGGCAGCACCGCACCATACAAACGATTTAAAGAACTACCAGAAGGTTGTAAAGTCATAACTTTCTAGAGTTTCTAGACCTGATATGATCCCCATCAGAAAGGTCAAGGTGCGATTAAGTTGATTAAAATGAAGGGAAAGACTGTTGTCATGGTTAAAGGAAACCAACACTGACTTGTTTCTAGGAGATGGGATATGAATCATGGCGTGTGATGTTGAATTCAAACGCACCCATCCGTCCAGCCCGACCTCGTCTCCATCCCAGATCGCAGGAACGAAGCTGGTGAGTAAGATGTGCTGAGAGGACTTGCCAAAATGACAAAGATCCAGACTGTAAAAAAGTTTTATCATTTAAAATCAAAACTAGATATTGAGGCCAATAAATGAAATCCTCTGTAGCTAATGTTAATTTATTTCCTAAAATCAATAGGAAATAATTAAAAGTGAGTTTCTGAAACAAAAGTCCTCTCTATAGGGACTCCATAACTACTATCTGGAGATTTAATAAGATATGATCAGTTTTCTTTTATTGCTACATATCATTATCACATCTGTAATTTTTATAAAAATGAATAAAATCTCTCTGGTCTCTGGTAACATGCTGGGGACAAATTATTGATTCTCTGTAAAGTCGTCTTAATTGTGGCCTGAAATTCACAGATCAACAGGGCTGAGACTATTGCTGCCAGATGTATTCTCCATTAGTCCATTAGTTTGTTTGGTTTCTATTCATAACAACAGAAAACAATTAAAAAATGTCCACTTCAATTTCCTACAGCCCAGTGCAATTTCATGTTTGGTCCAAACCACAGACAGTGAGTTCACTGTGATGTCCAGGCACCTGAAAGCAGCAAATTCACACGTGAGAAGCTGGAATCATGATTATCAAGGTAATCACTGATGCACACTTTTCACCACCTGACTCCGCTCTTTTACATTAATAAACATTGTGACGCTCATAAAGAAGCAGGACAGGACAAACACCCGGCTGTTTTTCATGCTTTTCATTTTTAGGCTGTAGTTCCCTTGACATCACGCAACTTCAGTGAGACAGAAATAAAAGCCACTGTCAGACGTCTCACGTCTGAATAAACACTTTTCTGTAAAAGCCACGACAACAATTTCTCTATGTTGGATCAAGTAGCATCTGCATATCACACTGAACAAGTCTGAATGAATGCCGTCACACTAATGGATAGGAATGTACAGCATTAGGACATTTTGATGTTCAAGGTTTTTATGTACCAACAATCACAGCAGCCACAGAAGCGTCGCAGAAAAAGCTGCAACCTAATCCCAGAGGAATTGTTTTGGATAATAAATAAAAAAGCAAAAATATTCAGCGAAAATAGTTGGAAATTAATCCGGTGCCGAGATAAGAGAGCTGCTCTCCCTGAGGACGATATAACCAGGCAGCTTAACGCCGCCATTTTAACGGTTTGATGGTTTTTTTTTTTACCTACTCCATGTTTGAAAAGAGAATAAAATGTGATACAGGAGAAAGATGTTCCAGTGATGTGACAGACTGTGAATGGAGCAGACAGACGGACAGACAGACGGACAGACAGACGGAGGTAAAGGTGAAGCGGCGACTCGGGCAGAGAAAGAGGGAGCGAGAGCCGCGGTGTGGCAGCATGTTTGTACAGCTGAACACAAGCTGAAGAAGCCCAGGCCCCTCTCTCACACTCCATTAGGCCTTAAGCTCCACGGAGTGCTGCACTCAACACATAAACAGCCTCCTGGAAAAGCTCCGGGATGTATGGGAGAGGCAGGGGGGGGGGGACGCCAGGCTGGCCGGCAAGAAACAACAACTGCCTTTTCACATCAGCACAATGCCTCCAAATTACAGAGAGAGAGAGACAAGAGATGGAGACAGAGGGAGCTGGCAAGAGACCAGGAGATTCGTTTGTGAATGTGTCTCAAGCTCAGAGTTACAGCATGAACAGAACCAAAGACAAGGACTGGATAAAAATCACTGTTGATTTGTTTCTCTGATCACTGTATATCTAAATCCTCACTTTAGCCCAAATAATGAACTGTATTTCATGTTTTTCTTTTTTGTTTTTAACATTTTTCAACACTTGATGAAGTCAGAAATGTCAGGAATCACATATTCCTGAAGTAAAATAATTAAAATATAATTTATGCAGCGATTTTATTTGAACTTATTCCACACTAAAAACAAGGATAAAGTTCAACCATATTTCTGTCAATGAGACCTTGCGTTTGTCCTCTATACACCAGATGATGCTTGAATGTCACAGCTTTATTGTACACGTGCATCCACATGTTGTAAATAAACAGTTTCATTTAGGAGACGCAATTATCACAACTCTTAGATAACAATCATAATCTCGATTCCCAAGTTCGGACTTTGTTTTTCAGAGGTGATGACACTGATCCATTGAGAGTGAATTTGTGTTCTGTTCTGTTGACAGATTTCACAGGTGACTTCTTTAATATTCACTTTAATATTTAAGGTGGAACTCTGGAACTGAATAAACAAACAAATGAAGAGGAGAAGAAGAAGAAGTTTTGTTAGTCTTTTGTGTTCTTAAAGCTGTGTTAAGTGATGCGTTGACACTCGGGGCAGTGAAACAAGCTGAGAACACAACACTGACATATTGTCAACTTCTATGAGGGAAACAAACCGTTGCCTTTTTGCACATGTAGCAGTTTATGGAGCAACGTTAGCATCTATTTGAAGTGGAGTTTTTGGACACCTGGTGAATTTAAGTCCAATACTCACAAAGTTGACAGGAAAAGAGAGGAGAGAGAGAGACGGGGAACGAACCCCCCCCCCCCACACACAGTGCAAACAAGCACACTGTACATTAATATATGCTCACAAGCATGCCTCCTGTTGCACACACACACACACACACACACACACACACACACTAACAACCCTCCATGGGGCTCCTGTCAGAGCGGCAGGCCGTATAAACAATGTGAGTTGATGTAAACAAGCATCGCGTTGCTCTGAATGTTGGACGCTCCGTGCAGTCAGACTGTAAGTTGTTCGGGTTCTCAGAGCTGTGAAATTTCAAAATAAAAGTGGTTTTGTTGAGCCTCCAAATCTCTGATACGGATCAGCTACTAATTTTCTGATTTCGATACAGCTGATTCACTGTGACGGTTGCAGTCATCTGCAGGTTTTTTTTAGAACAAAGATTTTTCTTCCTGTACAGACAGAGCTTGTGCGTGAAGCTGGTTGTGATTGTGCTGTTGGTTTTAGCGTTATTGTCTCCATTGTATTTTTTTAATCATCATCATTATCATTATCATCAGTGTTGCTGTCGGTGGAGGCATTAATGATAATGATGATTTAAGTTACATCATTACTATTTTCTGTTAATGGTATTGACATTATCTGTATTATTATTATTAATGTTATTGATACTGAAAAAAATGAGAAGAAAAAAAATATTTAATGTTTATTTATCTTTAATACATTACATCACATTTTTTGTTGTTGTTACCAATTGCACTTATTATATTACTATGATTATTAGTGACAGTGGTGTTAGAAGTGTATTAAGATTACTGTATTATGATTTCTGTTATTAATGCTGGAGCTACAGTATTGTTATTGTTGATATTGATTTTTAATATTGCTATATCATTTATTTTTAAATTTGTTTGACTTTCTTTTTTGTTACATTTTTCTCTTAAACCAGACGACCAATCACTTATTTCCAGCGCTTAGAGAGACACACACACACACACACACACACACACACCTACCTACATTCTATTCTCAACTAAACCTCAGTTTCATTTTGTTTTTTTCTATTTCCCTGTCTGTCTCACTCTCTTCCTCTCATCTCTAACCACTACCCATCAGTCCCACTATCTATGGACTCTTGGCCCAGTCGACCCTCTGAGACTTCAGGCCGAGGGACAGATGCAGGGTCCTTGGGGACAAGGGTGCATGCAAATGGCAAATGGACAAAATAAGCACAGAATCAAACCAAATCATATTCACCCATACAAGCACAGACACCTGCAGCGAATAGCCCTCCTCCTTAGGGTCTGGGGGCTATTCAAGATGGGACAAGGTGCAGAATTCCTCCACCGGCAAGCACCCTGCTAAAGGTTTGGTCTACAGCAGGGACATCCCGGCCTAAATCATCGACAATGAGTAATAAATAGACCACGATGACCCGACCTCTGCCCCCTCCTCTGGGCTTATCTTTGCCCTTTTCAGCCCTTTAGCTGTGTGCCTTGGCATCCAATCCTCATTTCCTTATGATACTTGCAATACTGGAAATTTACCTCCTCAAGACTCATCATCACCTCAGAGGGAAAACTCCCTGCTCACAACTCATGACCCCACTGAGACCATAACCTGCGTCACCCTGGACGTTGCTTAATTTTCAAGATAAAGAAAAAGTTTGACACGTTTCAACTCTCTGCAAGTTGATATTTGAAAGGACAGGGATTAATGGAAGCCAGTGGCTGCCTGGAAAGTAGAAGAAACAGATTCAAAAACCTAAAAGAATTCTCTGGAAAACATTCAGCAATAATATCAAGTTTATATGATTTCTAGTAAATGAGCTAAAACATGCAAAAACCCAGATGATCCCTTTTACAGGGAGTCTAATATTTCACGATCAGGTGCATTAATTCTTGGCCTGGTTGTTTTCGATCTACAGGAGTTAAAGCCAAACCAAGTGCTCCCACACCTCCACCCAGATGAGCTCCCCTGCTTCTAGGTCAAGTGATGTGAGGGACCAGATAAGTTTGGGCCGGTGCAGGGAGAGACTAAACACTCACCGAAGGGAATGTCATTGTTTTGAAGATCTTCAGCAGGGTTTTTTATGTACTCAGCTGCTCTCTGGCTGCAGCAGAGTATCAGTGCAAGATCCCAGTTACACAGCGTTTACTGCTTTTCTGCACGATCAGGTTTACACCACACACACAGAGATATGAGAGATATTTTTTTAAGGCTTTCATGGATATCAGTCAGTCTTACTCTATTGCACTTTATCTCTTCTGAACTTTTTTTCTCTGTGTATTCCTTTATTATTATTTCACCCTGGTAAAGTATTTTGTGTGTAGTTAGTGATTTTATGATACTGAAAGAATTCTTCAACAGTTTTATTTCTACTGACAAAGAAATAAAAATAAAAAAAAAACAGCTGAGAGCAGTGGAACACACTCGATGGAGATATGTGCTCATCAAGAAAAACAAAGCAGTTGCAAAGAATGAGAGTGAACGTATGATGATGCAAAATGCTGCAGAACAGGTTAAAATTCTGCATCTGGCTCTGTGGCAAAACAGAGAGGGATCATCGTGAGATGGATACGTGCAGGTCAGTGGTGAGAAAATACTGAAAATGCTCAAAAATTTGGTTCCATGTCAAAAACTTGGCACTTGCTCCTTGAGCCATGCTTCTATCAAAATGAATTTAAATTTGCCAAGTTTTTCTAACTAGACTAATTGGTCTATTCACCGATTAGCTCATCAACAGAACAGCGATTGATAACTCTTTGATAATCAATTATTCCTTTAAGTCACCTGTAAAGAAAAATGCAAAAAGAATTTCTTGGTTCTAGCCTCTCAAATGTGTATGTTTTATGATATTAACCTGAAAATAATATATATATATATATATATATATATATATATATATATATATATATATATATATAAATAATTGTTGGTTGGACAAAAGAAGCTGTTGTTTGTGTCAAAACTGTGAGATCATTTGTTCCCCAAACAGACAAATACATTTCTGCTTAACTAAGTGACAAAGTCAGGTGAAGTAGTTACAGAGGAGGTCGGGGCGGGTGGATGGGTCCACAAAACATCTGACGATCAACTTTTCTCTTTTTTAAAACATGACCACGATTGTTCCCTAACTTTAACCATGTGTTTATTATTGTAACCATGACGACAAAGGTCCCTAGACATTAACAAAGTAGTCATTTTAACCCAAATCTGTCGTTTTTCTTTCTTTTTTTTTTTTGGTGCTGAAACCAAACCAAACCTTTACCACAGACAAATGATGTTGTCAGATCAGAAACCATTTTTGTGTCGTTCTAGAGGGCCTGGACTACCTGAGTATTTTATGGTGTGATTTCAGGACTTCTTGGACCAAACAACTAATCAATTAATCAAGAAATTAAGGGTTGGATCAATCAAAAGAAACAATAAAAATAATCAAATCAATTGAAACAGTCGAACATGTGACTGAAAATATAAGAAACGTTAATGTGTTGAGCTCAGTGCAAATGTTTTACACAGGACAACCTCCCTGGATACCAAGACACCCCCACCCACCCCCTTTTTTTCCCACAAAGCAGTGCAAGAACAATCAGTGGAACAGGGTGACAATGGTCAGTTGTTAAAAATCATAAACAGACCAAGTGCCTCTTTCACCACACTGGGTATCGAATTTTAAAGAATTCCATTAAGAAACTGGCACCCTCTCAATCTGTGCACACATGTCACATCTGCTAAAAAACACATATCCATCACTGGATGGAGGCGTCCTGGATACGGGACCCGTATTGCCACACCTAAAATATTGGCCGATTTGTTATGGGTGTACGTGCAGGCCAAGGCAGTCATATTTTGCGGTCGGAGTCAAACAATGCCGCTTTCAGACTTCTCTCATATTGTAGTGGGTTTGATAAATGTTGACCCTTTGGCACAGCAACAACATATGTGTTGTAAATGTGCGCTTAGCATGCGAGGTATGTGTACAGCAGCTCCTCCACTTGCAGTGAAAAGGCACCTGAAACACACCTGCACATGTTTTAGCCAATAAATCTGAAAATCCATCAGACACACAACCCTTGAGTCCGTATCCTGGAGTTTGGTTCCCTCAGCCATCAGAAAGGTGTAGCGACTGGAGCGACATGATGAAGATGTCGGTGGCCCCACAGCTGACCCTTACACCCTCCTTCTCTCTTGACACACAAACCCTCAGGACGCCTCCACAGCTCTGAGTCCGGCACTTCCAGCTCCAGAGCCAGACATGTGATGTGCCGCAGCGTCACTCAAGTGTGACGGCCAAAGAGATGACTGTTTTCCAGCAGCGTCGGTGGAGTTTTTTAGACGCTGCAGCGAGGACCACACAGGAGAAATGGCTCCTCTCCACCGGGCTGACTGATGATTAAGCGAGACGTAGTGTATTTTCCTATGGCTCCATAAAGACACAAGCTGGGAGAGCTGTAAAAGACGGTGCAGAAAGACAGTCGGGCTGGAAATAAATAAAGCAGAGCGGGAAAAGAGGGGCGAACACTTTGCTTCTCACCAATAAAATCTGAAAACTGGCCACCGTCTGCATTTTTTCTTTGCACACTTATTTGTTCAAATGTCGAAGCTTGTTCGTCATCCTTTGTTAACTGGAAGTGAGTGTGTTTCATTTAAGTAACGCAGCGAGACAATGAATCATTGAATTTATGCCCCAGTATTTGCTTTTGACTGAGATCAATGCAAAAAAAAAAAAAGCGAAAAAAGGAAGATATAAAGGCTTATGTTCAAAGGATTATGAACTTTCCTTTACATATTCCAGCAATGATAAAGTGTTGTGAAATATAATGCGCCCCTATGAGCCAGCTCCTTCCAGTTCTTCTTCAGATTAATGGGCCGTGTTGGGAAAAGTGTGCAGCGAGGCATAGAGCATAAATAAGGTCTTTAAGTAGGCAGAGCTATGGCGGCTGTGGGCTCAGTGGACGGCTCTGTCTACACACAGACAAAGACCGAGCAGTGATTTACTGGCCCAACAATACAGCTCGGCTCATACAGATAAAAGGGAAACGCGAAGAATGCGGTCCATGACTGCATGTGATCTTCCACAGTTACATAAACCCCGAGCAGTGTCAATGGAAAAGTTTCACCTCAAAGTCACTAAAGTACTTGGAGACGTTTTGATGCTTACCCAGACTGTGTTTTTCTTTTTGTGTTTTCTAAAGCTCACAACTAGAAACAAGGTAATGAATCCTGTAAAGTGGCTTCTTTGTTGGTTGGATGATGTAGACCGTCTGGGTCAGAGTTTGGCCTCAGTTGTAACCCAATCTTAACCCGTATTTTTACTTTCAATTTCAGTGCAGCTGTGCAACTTAAGCCAGCAAGAATAAAAAAAAGACCTTCGGCTGGATTCTTCACAACTCTCCCCCATACAGCAACTTATGATATTATGAACTTACAGTAACAATTGCTAAGGCAGAAGCGTTGCCTTGATATTATTATTATTATTATTACTTTTTTTTTTTTGATGATGGAAAATGTGTCTGTTTTGGATTTGTAAAATAAATGGATGGCCTTAAAAAACCTTATTTTGTAATTTAAAAGGTAGAACATAAATTCAACAAATTCAGTCTCTGCAAGAGCTCCGTGATGCAGCCGTGTCTCCTTGTAATCTTTGGCTGGACCACAACAGTGGGGTCAGCCTTATAAACACGAAGGTCACTGACTGACTGACTAAGGAGGTTTCAGCTTTGGGCGGCTGGCTGAGTGTTGGAGTTTCTCCATTGGTTGTTGCACTTTCAAAATGATTTGGTGCAAACATGCAGCGCTGCCAATTTAGTGCTTTTGTTGCTAGAGTACCTTTCCAGAGCCCTTAAAATACCAATTTTATTTCAATCAATCTAGGAACTTTTTGGACAACTCTTAGCTACTCCCGATAGAAGAGAGTTGCCAGGATGACCTGCGAGCGTGAGGCTGGGTGTTCCCTCCGCAGACACACCTCTCTATGCAGACTGCACAGCAGCTGATATGAACGAGCCTCTAATTCTCTATCTGAGTGATTATTTTTACAATTCCAGCCTAAATCAGAGCCCAGCCGTTGTCTTTAACTTCTGTGTTTGGTGGGTTTGTTAGACGAGTTGCTGTTAGAAAAATCTAAGATCTGCTCAAACTATTTAAAAATCTATCTTCATATTTTGCACTGCACCATAAGTTTTAGTTTTTTATTCCTCTTTGGATTCAACTTTAGCTTTTTGTTTAATATTTTATCTTATGCTACTATATCTGTCTTTTTATATCACCTTTATATCTATTTTAATGCCTTATATAAAACCCTTTAGATAAAATGCCTTGTTGTTAAAAGGTGTTTTACTTGCCTTGCCTCATTGTGATTATGCATTTTGAATGGTGTAGAAATGTATGGCTCAGGAAGTGTACATATACTGTTATTATAACAGCTAAGGAGGATCTAAATAAACACAAACAATGAGGTGGTTGTAACATTTTAACAAGAGTCAAGAGTCAGAAAAGTTAATGAAAAGTGTAAATGTACTGCACTAGTGGGAGAGATCCCTGAGAAAATGTTTAGCAATAGGGGTAGAAACTACAAAGTTCCTCCATGCGAGTGTTTCAGATTCCTCGAGAGGGAGGGGAGCGCACAACAGTGGAGGTAATTTAGCATTAAGAGCAGGTCTCATTTTAAGTAACCCTGAAACACTAAGAGCAGATGTTCCTCAACAGCTGGCTGCCAAATAACTGCAGAGATGTTAAGAGGTGTAGGGGTGACTATATTTGTAACATACCGCAGTGGACAGGAGTCAGTGCACTTGATCCATGAATTTAAGGGCTGAACAGTGAATACCACCCAGCGAATACCACACACAGCTCACGCATCAACACGCCTTCACCAGCAGAGCGATATCAGATTCAGATCCACAGATACCGAAGTGCTGGTGTTGAACTTGTGTAACCCTTCACACAGGAGAAGAGGGGAGATGCTAAGTGGTCTAATCCCCTCTTTGTGTGGTAAATATATTTATCACAGCCCATATATGAAGGCCTGCTTTCAAAACATACAGCACCTTGTGAGGCCTGCGAGGTTGTGTACATGGCATTATTATCATGCCATTCAGGTGAACGGAAAAGCGGAATCAGACAGTTGGACCCCAGTTTGACATTTTGCTTATTTGCTTTCATGCCAAGAGCGAAGTGAGAAGACTGATATCCCTTCTCGTGTCTGTATATTCAATATGAAAAAATAGTCCTGTACACAGCCTCCCATAAAACCACAACTTTACAAAAATATAATGAGTTAATTAGTGAGCTTTAAAGGGGACGGTAGGTGGATTTTGTTACCTTAAGATAGAGTCAGGCTAACGCTAAGTTATGCTAACTGGCTATTTGCTGTAGCTTCATATTCCCCACACAGACATGACAGTGATATCAATCTTCTCATCTAAAATAATAAATACATCTAAAATAAAGTGAATTTCCCAAAATATGAAGTTATTCCTGTAAAAACTGAAGCTCACTTCTATGTTTTTACTAAAGCAGACCTCTGAACAAAGCAGTGAGACCTTCTCCAGAGTGATATCATATGACAGGGAATGTCTGCTTTTATTGTAAGTAAAACATTGCTATAATTCTTGGAGGCAAAACACTGTAAATGAACTTGCAGTCTGCACCGACTCCGATTCCACTTTCAAGCGATGTTAAAGAGTCAGTCATCAGCACCACAGAAGAAGAGATCTGCCAACTGAAGCAGGTCTTGATTTAGTAATCAACTGAAATAACAGTGGAGGGCCAAACAAATCTGCGTGTTGATGGATCACTTTAGCGAGTGCCATGATAAATGAAGATGGTGATGAATGCTGCTGAACTTCCCTGCGATCGCTTGCAGGTCGACTCGGCTGTTACAAATGACCTCACTTTTTTTTTTTTTCGCGGGACAAATATTATTTTTGCAAAGTGGAATGCTTACAGTGCAGCAGCATCAGCCGTGTTTTCTTTAGAAACGTCTTTGTTGGCAGAGCGGGCTGAGGTGAACGCTGAATGATTCAATGTCGACAAAGCTCAGCGAGGTCAAACTGAATGTTTTTGCAGATATGTCCGTGAAGGTTCTCAGTCACCCAGGTCATGAGATTTCTAAGTTCAATATGAAAGCAACTGGACCTGAGAGTTGACGGCTCTCAAGGTGTTGGCGACCCCACATGAGGTTAAACGTCTGGGACTCCTCACCTGTGAGTTAGAACTGAATGAGCCTTTTGGATGAGAGAAGAAGTGTCTTCAAAAGCATCAAGCACTTACAGGTTTTTGCAGATATTGAGAAATGATTGGATTGAAAGCTGATGTTCAGTTAAAAAAAAAAGACATTGATAGTTTGATAAAGGCTTAAAATTTGTAAAGAACAGAGAAGATGTAAACGGTTAACACTCTGTCTTTAAAATATTCAAATTATTCAGATCTTGTTTTTTTTTATGTCTATTCCAAGTAATTTGGCATCATCTTTTCCTGTGATGACACTACACCAATACAACCCCTCACATGGGTATTTAACAGTGTTCTCCAGCTGCTCTCTGATGGTGAGAACATCATCAACACCTGGGAAGTGGAGTTAAACATTAAGGGAGGCTTCTTTGGCTGGATTTATATCAATAAAATCATTAGAATAAGCTTCACATTAAACCTTTTAAGTAAATTAAATCCACGGGCATGAGTCTCTTCATAATAACAGCTTATGTTTATGAGTGTGTGTATGTGTGTGTGTGTGTGTTGAATGTGTGTACGTGCTCAGGAAGCTCCTTGTTGTACAGTATGTTTGTGTATTGTGAGGTAATGAAGTTACATAAGGATGGTTAAGCCAGTCACATTACTGTCTCACTGTGTTAACTGCACCACTGTCTGTGGAGTGGTACATTGTCGCTGTGGGAAAAAAACAACGTGAGCAGTGACTGTTCTGTATCTGTGTTTGCTGCAATGTCTACATTACTGTTAGTGCACATTTTCTATGGTAATATATAAATATACACAAATCCTATGATTAACACTGACAACAACCATATTTTGAAAATCCAAGGTGCCACAGTTACTTTCATTTAGTGAAATCTAGGAGCAGAATATTTGGAACAGTTCATTAAAATGTCCTTTCTTCCCCTGTTTTCCTTTATCTGCTCACTCCTCTGTGTCTAATATTTCTACAGCGTCACATGTCCACCCTTCTGCTTCAGCTGGGATTACAGTAAACAGCTCATATAACTGGGAATACTTCAGTGAATACAACTGGACTTTAAATAAGTTAAGTTAATAAAGTTGAAGGATCTGCAGGTTCTTTATACTTCTGCAGAAAGAGTATGCAGATATTTATGTTATGCATTTACACTGAGCTGAAACTCTTCCAAGTGTCTTTATGTGTTTTATGTCTAAAAAATGACATAATAACAGTGACTTTTACTGGACAAAAATTAAAAGGGAAATTAGGCAAATTGTGCCAGCCGGTATTGCTTTAATGGGTTACTCTCTAATTGGGTTTTTATAATTGTATACAGTGCAGCACTGTGCTTTCCCTGCTGTTCTCGTCTAAAACAAAATCCCATTACTGCTTGTTCTAACTTGTAATTGCCTTTTAATTCAGGTCTCTGGATTTAACTACAGAGTTACGTAAACCATACCAGAGGAATGTTTGCAGTCAGGGATTAATATGTTGCAACACAAGGCTCTGTTAGGTTCAAAGAACATAGAGTATATTGTATGGACCTACAGGGATCCTGTGTTTTAATCCTGGGTGGGGTGTACACACACAATATGATATCTGGCCACAAGAGGGGGCCACAACACTCAGATTAGCTTCTGTCTTCACATGAAACACAGAAATGCTCTTAATCTCAAAAACAGTTTTATTTCATTCAGTTCAGATGAATGTGTCTGGACTGTGTGGACGTATCTGACAGGTTCACCTCTGACTATAAGAAGGTGCTGAAGAACACACAGCTGGAGATTCACCTCAAGAGAGACTTAAAAAGTACAAAGACAGAAAAAAAATGATGCTCTGGTTTGGCCATTTAACTCCCAGTGACAGTTTTTGTCACTCCGATGATGCAGGAGGAGGTTGTTCCTCAGACAGCAGAGGGAGACAGCAGCTGACAGCAGATTCACTCTGTCCTGACCTGACAGAAGATCAAGTGAACATAAACCCTGACAGGCTGATCGGTCTTCCACACAAACATAGTCTTGAAATGTCTTTGAAATACAATACTTCCATTCGTTTTGAAGATTTTAAATCATTAAACTCACTGAGTGACATTTGTTTTCTTAAATGTGGAGCTAATGTGTTTTGTGTTTGTGCTGAACATTGTGGGTCTCTAATTTCTGTTTGCCTGTGCTCACACTGTGCATGTTAAGTAAAAGAGATGTTGATCTCACTGTCACCGGGATAAACTAACTAACGTCTGTTAACTATAAATAAATCATGTCAGCGTCTCCTGTACTTTCCAACTGTCTTACTGGGACCAACACTGCTACAAACTGTTCCAACACTATTCTTCAGCACAACATCATTATACCATTAACTCCAAGTACCAGTGAACGTGTACAACTGAACAGCAACTGTACTGTTTCTACTACAGCTGCTGAACTAATACTTATTAGAACCTACACCACTTCCACCTCAGATACTTATAATACTGCAATATTGGCACCAGTACCACAGCTACTGCAAAGGCACTAAGATGACTACTATTACCAGTACAGCTAGTGACTCTAATGTCGCTACTGTGACTAAATGTAGGGGAATCAAAAAACAAAAAGAGAGGACATGGCATGCTTTATATGTTCTTTGTTTGCAATGTAACGTTATTTGTTAGAAATTATGGCTGACAAATGTTTAACCACTGCAATGCTTCAGTGTTTTTGGTGACTCACTGTATAAATCCATCTGTGCACGACACAATAAATAACACAACGAACTAACTGCCACTATTACTTTCACCTTTCTTATTATCCCTTGAATACGACAGCTGCTGTAGTGCTACAAATATTTGTACTACTACTACTACTGTCTGGGCAGTAATAATGATTTAAATAATATCTTCTTTTTTTTTTTCAAGCTCCACAAAGGCTGCAGTGACTGATTCAGATCATCATTAAATAGAGATAAGAGAGGGAGGCATTTTTAAATTTTTAATAGACGATTAAATCTGACTCATGAAATGTGCTGCGTGTCACCCCTGCAGTCGCTCTGCACTGTACCATTACACCGTGTAATCAAGCAGAAACACCAGAACAATCACCTAAAAAACTATGCTGTGCTGTGGGCAGTGATATAATAGTGCACAGAGGCACTTGCCTTGTACACACTGAGAAAAAGTCCCTGTTTTGCATACAAATGGATCTGATCCAGACACGAGTGATCAGATAAAGGAGTGATCTGCAGATTAGGACAAAGAGCTTAAGCGCTAACCCCAAATGAGACCGTTTGAAAGCCTCCTCATCACAGGACACCCTGGGCAAAGAGTTGCCTGGAGTGGAGGGAGACGCGGAGGAGAGCGCAGCACAAATCTAACAGATTCCTCTGCCTGTGAATGTCGTGAAGCGTTAAGCTGGAAATCTAATCTATTCAGCTCAGCTCAAACCAGTGAAACTGTGTTTTATACAGCTTCATCTTTGCACACATATTTTCATTATTACCCATAGTTGCTGCTCTTTAACTTGTCTATTTAGAATTTGTAAGCAGTAAATAAACACTTAATAAGTTGGACACTCAATAATACATAATAACATACTGTAAGTTGTACATTTTGAAAGGGAGAGTTCAAAATTTAGGAAGTTCACTTATTCACTGTTTTGACTGATAACACTGGTGAATATGAAGCCAGAGGCAGCAGATGATTAGCTTAGCATAGCATAGAGACTGGAAACTGAATAGCTTCGTATTTAACCGTAGATAAAAGAGTGGTATCGATGTTCTTAAGTATTCTTAAGTATTTTCCACAATGTCAAACTATTTATTAATATATTTGTTCACCAATTACAGCTTCTTCTGCAGAGCATCTGTAAATGTTCTACGATGAATGACTGACAGCACAATATAAATCAGCTGTAATTATGAATATTAGTATATTATTATATGTTCAAGTGAAAAGTTTACTGATGAACTCAGATGTCACTAAGACGTGGTGAACCTGAAGGTTCCTTCTTGACAAAAAAAAAGTTAAACTCAAGGTCAGCTGAGAATGCAAATTTTTGTTTAAAATTCAGTTTCTCACTAGTGAGAAATCTATTTGAAATCATTGTAAACTGAATATCTTTGTTTTGTTTTTACTACTGATCAGACAAAACGAGACATTTGAAGACATGAACTTGGATTCTGCTCAGTAGGGAATTGCAAAATGAAGTGTTACCCTGATGGCTTGCAGTACATGACTTCTCCCCGTCGTTGCAGTCTAAATAAGTGGGGAGTGACTCACCTCAGTGTGTTATAGCGTGAAGAAATGTTAGACGTGGAGAGCCACATTGGGCCAGAGTGTGTTTGATGCTACTGAGTCCTTTGGAAACCTTGAAAACCCTCTTAACTCGACTAAAATGACAGTAATAATATCTGACCGTTATTCTGAAATGAAAAACTGCTTTCAGCTGCTTTCGGACTAAAGAGAAACTGCTGTAAAAGGAGAACACTGTCTCTCTGAGTGCTTATTGACATATAGCTGCTTACTTTATGTCCTCTGAAATGAAAGGACTGTATTTATTAGGACATTTGACACTCAGCAGCCTACACACAGTGTTTTCATTGATTTCAAAGGAGCATGATAATTTTCTGGCCTTAATACTGTTGAGTTTGCCAAAAAAATGCTCGTAACCTCTGTGCAAGAGCACCATTTCAGCCAATTTGGTGATAGAAATTTAACAGCCTCATTTTCTGTACTACAGAAATTTGTTCAATTATACAACACAGCTACAGTGTTTGGACAGAGTGTTAATGTAACCCATGTAGCTAATTGCTGTATTTACTGCTAAAAGCTCAACATGAGCACTTGTCTCTTTTTTGTAGAAGCAACTTAGATGTTTGTGATTGATTTTGGCTGTTGGCTGCCAATTCCATCAATAAAATAAGTGCTTCTCTGCTTTTTCCACACTAACCAGACGTATTATGGAGGACACAAGTAGAGTGTCCACACACTGGATCATGGCTCCCAAAGAAGTTTTTATATTTATATTTATAGAAAAAGGCATCATTTCGACATTGATTAGGCAAAAGATATATAGATACACATGGACACCGAGCTGGTTACATCATGCTGATGTCATAATATGTACATTAATGAAAGGACTCGATACATAATCAATATAAAATATAATCAGTGCCTGAAAGAATCACAAAAAGAGTCCTAACAATACCACAAAATGAACCCAAAAATATGTTGATCACCTTTTGCGGAAAAAAAAATATTCCAGAAGATTTTTATAGACAACATTCAAATAGACAAAATTTAACAGACCCACTGAATCAAAAGAGGAAGAAATGCATCTTCATATAAAGACCAACCAGCCACATCAAGCTATTAGAAAACTTTTATGTTTTTTATAAAACTGTATTTCTTCTTAGTTCTAATTATTTACCAAATTCTGTTAAATTAAACTTTCTCTATTTGGATTTTGCTTTTAACTGTTATGCCCCACCCTTGGGTTGCCCTAAGGGGCGCACAACATGCCACCAGTGACCCACATCAGACCAACAAGACACTTCAAAAACAATCAAAAAACTACAGAGTTTATGTAATACAAATACCCAGACACCAAAATCAAGACTACAGACAACAGAGTAAGGACACAACAACCAAGAACAACTAAACCCCAGGCTGAGAGGCAGCAGAAACAGCCGTCCCCATGCTGGGCCTCTGGCGCTTGATGCTGGCACCACAGCTTTTAAACCCTCACTGGCCAAGCGCATCTCGTGGAGGCTTGACTGGGAACAGCCTGGGTGGAGCCAGAAGGGAGACAGGAGAAGGAAAAGACAAAAGAGGCACTGGAAATAACATGGTGCCGTGACAAAAATATTATTTTATATTTTTCAGGACAATTTCTTTTTTCATAACAAATAATAATAATAAAAATGATTATGATACGTTTCAGATATATTTTGTGGGACTGACATGACCGTTTGTTTTCTGTGATTCTTGACTCATGAGTCGTAAATATGCTGTAAGGGTCAAAATACTGCTTTTTTCAAGTGTAACTTTTTTTGGGAGCTATAATCCAGCGCGCAGAGACTCTGGTTTTCTCCTTCATTGGATCTGTTGTCGTAGTCTAAACGGAGGACAGCATGTACGCACAACTACCTCTCTGCCAGCTTCACTATCACCCTGCTCTGTGCTACCTGCAGTAGCTACACTCTCAGTAAATACACTGAGCTTATCAGCACGCTCCTCCAGCTGCCTTCCAGTCAGGAACACTCTCTAAGATACACCCTTGTTTATTAACACACAGTTTCAGGATATTCATCGGTGCGTCAAGCTATTCAAAGTCTTTACCCGACTGATGTATTTTTTTCCACTTTGAGCTTCTCTTGCTGTGATGTGCAGCGAGCAGATAAGTGAAACTTATTTGCATCAACACACTTGATATTTTGATAGAGGGCCATTTTCTTTTGTCTCCCATCTCCAGGAGGATTAGGTTTCAAGGAATTTTCATGAAACACCATTTAAGCAGGGCCGATAAGGCCTCCTTTGGACAAAGATAAGAGCCTATCCACGCAAATTATTGATCTTCCCCTGACCTGTTTGTGGAAGCAAAGCTGGAGGGGGTAAAGCACTTGTCAAACAGAGAACTGTACCCAGGAGAGAAGAGGTGGGGAGAGAACTGAACAATATATGAAAATGAAGAAGAGACAATAGATGGAGAGGACAGAGAAAAGTGTGAGAGAGGGGGGCACTTTTTGTATTAAATCAATCATTTCCCAAGGTTATGTAGTCAAATTACTTGTTTTTCTTCAGGCTAAACTGAAAGGTATTCATTGTACGATCACATATGACCAAGAAAATCATCAAACGTAGACAGCCGGTCAATATTTGACATTTTTGCTTGAAAATGACCTAAAACAATTAAATGATTGTCGAAATCAATTGATTAACCACACATTCACAGTTTCTGATCCGTCTCGGAGCTTTGATTCCTGCAGCAGCCACTGTGTTTCCACCAGAAAGCCTTTCTCTTCAAGCAGCCCACTCGGTCATGCTTTGATTCTGAAGGGCTGAAAAATATAATAATCCAACATCTGCAAGACAAGTTAAACTAAATTGCCTGTGTCCTGAGCCCATCCTGAGTGTGCCTCGAGCTCGATGCACAAAACAATGAAACTGGCCCGTGGCGACGGCTGAAGCTGGGGGAAAAAAAGCGTTGTCGTGTCGTGGCATGCCAACAGTGCACCCTTGCTGCGTGCTAGATGGCAGACACACACTGGGGGCCGATGCACATGACCTTCTGCTATCAGAGCAGACACGCTCATTTATCACCGCAACCTTGAATCATTGTTTTACCCAGCTTGAGCCCTTATGCTTCTGCTCACGCAAAAAATAGAATAAGTGCATTTTGGTTTGAGGCAAGAGCAGAGTCAGGCAGCGGGGCTCCGGAGCAGCTCTAGCTCTCCTTCGGTTTACCACCTCTGTTACTGAAATCTCCTACATACTATGTCCACAAAATGCGTTTCGATTTCCTCTCTTGTGTCTTTTTTTAACAAGGCTTTCTTTATCTGGCTGCACCCAGAGACAAAGAACCATCACACCTAGGAGGCTCCTTCTTTGCATTGTTTAGAGGAGATTGGATTACTTATGATGTCGCAGGGTTACAGCTCATAAACCTGATGAGGATGCTTAGGTTGTGTGTGTGTGTGTGTGTGTGTGTCTGCCTGTGAGCTGCATCCAAGACAAAAGAGACAAAAGACATGGAAGTAGAAGTGGGAGCTGACAGGTCACCCACTGTTTCACAGATCTGCTGTGGAGTTATTGCATGATTTAAAAAAAGATCCTGTGCGGGAATGAAGCTCTATCCTTGCTCAAATTTGCTTGAGCAACACACTAATTGTCCCAATTCCATACTACACACCAAAAGTATGGACATTGATCCAAAGCAGACCTCAAAATCCACCACGAACTGCTTCGAGAAACACAAGCTGAAGCTCTTGGAAGGGTTCACACAGTCTCCCGACTTGAACGTCATCGAAAACCTGTGAGTAAATCTTAAAAATGCCGTGAATGAGACTAAAAATATCTCAGAAATAATCTGCAGGAAGAGAGAATTCCTAAACCAAGAAATGAAAGAGTCTTAGCTGGATACAAAAAGCATCTGCAAGCTGGGACTGACAGTTTTTATTAAAAACTGAAAAATTAATCCAAACACAGAAAAAAATACATATTTGAGCTATAATAATCTGTTCAAGCTTCATATCTACCGTCAACAAACACATCGGGCTGTCTGAAGAAGTTTGCCTTGTAGTCCAGCAGAGGGTGCTCTTAAAATTCACTATTGAATGTTCTATTGGCCCATCGGTAAACTAAATTGATCAATAGGTCTGATGGAGGACGCTGGCAAGCAAAGCGGCGCTGACTGGATCATCACGACACCATCTGAGAAGCAGCATGTGGAAGTATCTTCACTGCAGAGGGAAAAATGACCAACAAAGGTGAGGCTGTTTGCCAACCTTGTAAAAAGCGCTGCCTGACTCTACAACAACAAATCAGTCCATCACCGGTCAGACAGCAAGATTTATACATGACATGAGACTAAGATGATACAACTGTATGCTGTTAATTCTCAATTAGTCGCTTTTAATGACCTCAAATGCAATTTATTTAGAGCGAACCTATGTAAGAGCTAGGATATCATTTCTAATTCTCCCTTTTTATAAGTTTATTTTATGATCTTATACGATAATACCTAATGGTCAATAAAACTCAACATTTCCTGCCCCAGTGTTTCACATTAAAAGCCTTCCAGCCTTTCAAAGGGTACAACCCATCGGTTTCTAGTAGGCTTTTAAATTGAAACATCTGCAAAAAGTGTTAGTCAATCACATTAATCAAACTGTAACCTAGATATGGCACAACCAATTAAACCTGACAAAGAAACAAAATTATCATTTTTTTTTCTCCATAGAGCTGATTTATCACTTTCTACAGTTTTTTTTTTAACCAACTGTGAGTTGTTCATCCATTTCCTTTTTGCTTTGCACTGTGTCCTGAATCTGTCCTAAAACTAATTCTAAGCAGGTTTCGAGTTTGTAAACTCAAAAAGTTTAACGTATGCGTAACTGTTGTGCATTGCAATGTGGAACAGCAGAGTCCATCAACAGCACAATCAAAGAAAGTGGGGAAGCTGTTCACAGCTGGAAGTGATGGTGAGATGATGCTGGAAAACAACAATGTCACGAGTTTCGTTGGCAGTGACATCCTAAAGTTTTAGTGTTCAGATCATTTTTTGTGAGTGTAATGCTAATTCTTTTGTGTTTTAAATACACAAACAGTGTAGTATTCAGCTTAATGTGTGGCACATACTGTAAACTACAGGTCTGTGGTATAAAACTGTGACTCAGCTGACAGCACACTCAAAAATCAACCATGTACTATACATGCTGAATTTGAGGATGCTTAATTTAGTAACTTTATAAACACAGCACGATTTCAAAACCTCCACTGAACATATACAGAACTGGGACACAGCTACAGTGTCTCCTCAAATCTCAGCTGTAGGTGAAACTGCCTCTAAACCTCCCTTAAAAATACAGAAAGAGAAGGTTTCCCACTGTACCAAAACAAAAATGATACAGACCAGACTCAATAATAACATGTCTCCTTACAACATCAAATCAACTGTGTTTCTGTCCTGTTTTAATTCACAGCCTTTGAGGAGCCTGACAAGCAGAATAAAGCCAATTTTAACAGCTCAGTGATTAATAGTGTAGCCCGTGAATAGGTATTTCAGTGTCAGCCGAGCGGACGTAAAATGATTGCGTTCCCGTACTCGTTCTTCCTGAGTGACAGACAAACAGCCCACTTCAACCAATCACAACCACTTACTGTAAAACGCTCCAATTTGTGCACATGATTCACTCGACCCATCACTGCAGGAAAATGCAGAAATGATATTCAAGGTTGCACTTGGGCATGTAAAATGAAAAGGTTTAGCGTCTGGTGGGAGAGGAGAGGTAGCAGAGGGGGCAGAGAGAGAGAGAGAGAGAGGGAGGAGGTGATGGATAGTCCAACTTCCTGCAAGAGAAAGGTTTGATTAATGGCCGTCCACTCGGCAAAACACACCAGCTGTGAGGGGAGATAAGTACCAATACAAAGAGCAAATTACTGTCTGTACTGTAATAATTAACCTCAGAGACCAGCACACACAGGAAGTACAGATTCCCTTCGTAACAGCCTCACTTCCTCTATCTAACAATAACGCCTTCCAAACAAACAAACAAACAAACAAAAAAAGAAAAAGATCTCCTTTAGCACTGAATCATTGTTTCAGCTCCAGGATTTAAGGCTTTTTTATGGCTGGGTGAGCTGTTCCCAAAGATGTATGGGCAAATTACTGGCTGGAGTTATTTGAAAAGCGGGAGTCTATTGTGAAAATGACTGTCAAAACACGACTGCCAAGCTCATCCCCTGGTGCAGAATGAGTATCCAAACAGTCTTCAGTGGGATATATGGAGTGGAATAATTGCTTCTCACGCAGTGGGCAGAAAGGGATACAAATAAACTCAACTTTGTTTTTTTGTTTTTTTTTAGGTTTTGGACTCGCAGTTGTGTTTGGCTCAAGTGTTTGTGAAAGTCTGGATCCAGCTGGAGGAGCACTAGAGCGAGATGTTGTGTGCGAAAAATGTGCTGCAGCAATGTTCCTCCCTCTGCGGGCCGACGTTTAAAGGAAAACATTTGATCAGCCTGTAGAAAATACAAGCAAGTTGGAGCAGGAAAGCGGAAAGCATTCCACCTGCCTGAACCACTCACCGTGAATGTACATAATTATTCTTCATGCCTCAAGTTCCCAGTGGTTTTAAACCCATAAGCCCCCAGAGTCTCGGCGCACTAAAGTTAGTCTTTGATAACAGCTAATGACTGCGGCGGTGAATTCTTCAACCATAATATTATTTGAAGCCGAGCTGATTAGAAACATGCGCCTGAATGTTTGAGTGTCAGAACGATTTATGGGTCTCTCACTGATGACCTTTCCACTCACTTCATACACCCGTGTCTTACATCACTCCGGCGGACTCCCCGCTGAGACATCGCCTCTATTTTCTACAACACACTCAGAAGCACAGCTCAATTACATCCTGCACAGCTTTCTTGCTCAGTTGTTTTGGAGTGGTGTGTATCAACAGACTTTGTGTATGTGTGTGTGTGTGTGTGTGTGTGCGCGCGCTTACATACAAATTTAAGAATGTATTTATTACGTAACAGAAGACAGAAGTCCGTTTGTTGTATGTTAATTGGGGTGAAATGGATTTATTGTTCTGTAAAACGTGTAATCAAATGTCAATAACCTTTCGCCGAGCAGCTGCTAATCCACTTAAAAGAGCGTCTGTGGAGAGTTTTTCAGCCCAGCCTCTGTTAAGCCTGTTTCAGAGGCTTTTCCAGCCTGTGACAAACACAAATCTCATGGAAACACTCAATCTTTGGTGTTTCTTCGGAGAATACTTGAGTGAATGAGCAACACTCTCTAATAACAAAGCTCCAGTATTGGTATCATCACCTTTAACAAGCCCACTGTTGGTGTCATTAGCTCTTGTTTCTTGTTTTTTGCACATTTTGTTATTCTGTTTTAACAGAAAAACTTTTCTTGTTACAGCAGCATAACTGCTTTTTGCATTATGAGAAAAGAGTTGAGAGTTGAAATAACGAGAAAGTTTCCTCTTATAACAAGATAAAGTGATATAACCAGAGCTGTTATATGATGTATAGTTTAGTAATAATGAGAAAATGTCAGAACAACATCAATAATTTCTCAATGTGAAAAGGATCTTGTAAGAATAAGAAAAGTTTCTTGTTATAACGAGAAACTGTGCAAATATTTTTTTGTCATGGTGGCAGTAATACAAGGCCATAAAATTACTTCCATTTATTTCTGGAAATTTCAGCCTGACCAGCTTTTCAAACCCTGTTTAAACCCCTCCCTCTGTATACAGCACAACAATATGGACAAGGGGGGAAACTGAATCACGGACTGCTCATTTATTTCCGTGAAGGTAAATAAGGTGCATTTATCTCCTCAAAGGTTTTATTAGATTTCTTTAGTAAATTGCACAAGTCCAAGAAAATTAATCACAGGCAATTAATGTTTGCTGCCCAGAGTGGAAATACCACAACCAGCCGGATAATAAGAATGAAATACTGCAATTTGTTTCATTAAATGCTATCAGATGCTCTTTGCTCAAACTATTAGTGCACATTTGTATTTCATTGATGTGATTTCTGTCATTGTTTCCTTTTGTCTGTCAGAGGCTACACTGAGGTGCAATTTTTGACACTGATGATGACATCTACAAACTCTGATGACTACAGTATATGTATATTGACCAAAATCCCTTCTTGACACAAACAATTAACATTTCCAATGTTGGCAGATACTCCCCAAACTTTAAGAGCTGTGACAAAGATATGATATTTCAACAACAGTCTTTACCAAGACGACAATGATGACAACAGCAGTTAAAGCTGCCCTGTGGAGTTTCTGATTATGGAGCAATGTTTTTACGAGTGGTTCCCTGCTTTGTTTGTTTATCGTGCACGTGCACTCAAGCATGAGGGAAACACGATTTGCAATACTGCTGCCGAAGACAAGGAGGAAGACTGCAAGGTAGCAAACACTAACAAACTACACACAGTTTCACTTTAGGAAAAAAAATGGCTTTGCAAATGTTTTATGAGGAAGAAAAACGTTTGTCATGTCTCGAGAATAAAAACATTGCAGTCTAGTGAGCAGCACTTCATTTAGACACATCCTCCAAACTCAGCTTCAGAGAGCAACTTTAAATAAAAGATGCTGACACTGAGAAGCTAATTTTGAACAGGTACATTGAGAGTGCGAATGTAATAATTATATGTGACTACAAATAAAAAAAAAAATATATATATATATACATATATATACTGTAGAGGTCAAACAATTAGTCAACTAATCATCAGCTAATCAGAAAGTATTAGTGTTGATTAGACTTTTTTAACGTCATTTATTGAGCAAAATCACTAACTTGAGTTGGTTCCTGCCTCTTAAATGTGAGGATGTGCTGCTGTTCTCTGGATTTTGCATTAAACAAACTGGGTTTTACACTGTTGCGTGGACAAAATAAGACACCTGAAGATGTTGACTCAGTCTCTGGGAAATTGTGATGAGCATTTTCCACCACTTTTTGAGATAAAAGCCAAAGATTAATTGATAGTCAATAACGAGAACAATTGTTTGCCTAGTGTGTTACAGTTTCTATCTGCAGATCTCACTACATACAGTATAGGCTGATACTCATGCATGTGTGCCAAGCCAACACTGGCCCACAACATGGTCTCACTGATGTATCAGTTGGGGTCTCGTCATTTACCCGTTATAAAGAGTAGAAGGTATTTTTGGGTAACCCAATGAAAACAAAACAATATTTCATCCTGTGAGGTTTCAAGTACAAATTTCCTTTTCAGGTGGATCCTGTTGTGTTCATAATTTACAGGAAGCAAGAAATTAAATTCAAAAGCGCAGGTGAGTAGAAGAAAGGCTGCAGCAGAAACAAACACCAGCAAACTGGAGAAAAGACAACAATTAAAGCCATAGATATTGATTTTGATTTTCCAACAAGAACATTGCTTTGATGATAAAAAAAACCCCATTTCATCAAACACAGTTTCATAAGGCAACAACATAAGGCATGTTTCTGATATGAGACTGTTTGGAGTGGTCAGCAGAAAGGAAGAAAAAAACAATGATTGTGGTCTTTATATTTGAGGCTATCTGGCGCTAACATATGCCAGCTGAGCCGCAGGGAGACGTGGACGTAAAACAGAACCGTGCGCGTATCGTGAAGCCGAACGTTTGAAGTGGCGTGGACCTCGTGCACTCGTTCTTAAAGCCTGACCTTTACTGCAGCCCACCAGCTGCTCCATGCACACCCTGCTCTCTCTGTGTTTATAGAGATAATCACCTCACAAACATGTGTCCGGCCCTCCACACACAGTTTCTTTTGGATCACACACACATGATAAATGACAGGCCTCATTTCACTTTATTAGCCCACAGAGAGACTGGGGCAACTTAAAGACTTTCTTTTTTTTTTTTTTATTCTCCCCCTCATTCTTGTGTTTACTGTGGTTTCTCCCACCACAGATTGGGCGGTGGATGTTATTATGGAATGTGGGGGAGGGAGGCGCCCCCCCCTTCTTCGTGCTGGTTTCCTTACAGTCCTCTCTTATTAATGAGAGCCTCTAAACAGCTGCCTTAGCAGGAGGGGAATAGATTTCAGCAATGCCCCAGCAACTCTCAACAGCATTCTATCAGGAAAAGACACGAGGCAAATGGAGATAGAGGAAAGGCATTAAAACTAAAAATAGTGCAGCGCTTTTCTCCCAAAGTGAGGCAAAAGTGGGTTTCAGCCCTGCATGGAGCACGGTGACAATGCAAAAATCCTGTTTTAATATATATATATGCAGAAAAAAAGTTGTTATTCAACCACAGTTGATCACAGCTAAACATTGAACTGTGCATTGATGTGTGGAGTTATTTCGGAGGGGCAGGAAGAAGTCGGAGCGTATAACAGCGCAGCGGAGGCTCGGCGCAGAGATGTCCCTTTGTTTGTTTAAAGGGCAGGAGAATCGATGGCCCCGTTTTTTGAGGCATGGCTCTGACCTCTCGCAGTGGCACCTGTATCAATCACTGGCCGGCTTCGTTCTCTGCCTCGCTGCTCGTCACATTTGTCTCTCGTGCTCGCGACCGCGGAGGGAGGCTGTCTATCTACTCTCAAATGTCAGTCTACACTTCATGGCGGCCGTCAGCCGACGCAGAAAAATACATATACAGTTTTAAAAATGTGACAAGAATAACTCTTGGGCAGAAATCTATTGAGGGGAGAAAATGATTTTGGTGAGAGATTTAAGTGTTTTCTGTGAGGCTGTAAAGGCAGCGAGGAAAAAATGAAAGCTTCCGTTGAATAAATATGAAATGATTTAATAATATTCTGACAGCTCTTTCTTTTGAATTTCAAAGGCTCTTAAAAGTTAAATTTATTCAGGTGTGGTATTGTTTGGTGTTTCTGTTATCTTGGGAAATGCAGGCTGGGATTCATTGATTATACAGAATAAAAATCCAATTTCCACAGGAACATGCTTGTTCTTATTGATCTGCATGTGTTACTGAGGTTAGAAAACCTGCGTATTATCCAGCTGACGTGACGATCTGACAGATGTTTGTTTGAATGTCAGAGTTGACTAAGCTTGATTATCCTCCAAAGACTTATATATTCCCAGTCACATTAATTTAGCTCATTCAAAAGTCACTTAAAAGCCCATTAAAGTAGCTGTGTGCTGCACGGACAAAGTCTTCAGTGGATTATGAACAGCAGACACATGAAATGAAACTGCACAGAGAACATTAAAGCTGATTTTATTTCTAGATCTTAATGTGGCTGAACAGAAGGGCGAGTTTCTTTGCACGAACAAGAGATGCAGACAAACCTACCGCACATGTAAATGAACACATCAAAGACCAGAAGTTCCCCCAAAACTTTCTCATCTCACTTTCAGGCTACAGATGATTTAAAAGCTGTTGAATATGTATCACCACATGTAAGCACCCATTTCACACACCCTCAAGAAAACAAAGTCCGGCCACACTAAATTGTCCAAGGGGCTATTTTAATGGAACTGCATGCTAACACAGTGTGGTAACAACCCGCTCTCTGTTTTGATGGATTGGACCTCAGTTAATCTGTATGTATGGCGAAGCTTATGAGGCCACATTGTAATCACCCAGCCAGTTCTCAGCGATCCAGGGCTCCTGTCTGGGGTTGAAAGAGAGGGATGATTCCCATTATGGGGTAATTAGTCTTGTTGTCACCACCGGACCTTGACAGTGAATCCACTTGCGGGGGCTCTAAATGTGTTGGGTGTTTGCTACCGGTGAATCATAATCAGTATCACCTTTATCTTTTTTTTTTTTTTTTTTACCAAGGACAACACTGTCAAATTTAACTTGTGCTGCTCGTACACACAGCTGTGATGAATACTGTGAGCTACAGTTTCTGCTCTCTGGTGAGTCTTTTTTTTGGCCAAGAGGTACCACAGTAAAGTGTTGGCTGACTAACACATTAAGTTTGCAGCTAGTTGACAGAAGTGGCAATTTAACCAGTTTGAATGTAGTTTGTCTTGTTACAGCTGCTTTCATATAGAGCTGGTAGGAAGTGAATCTGCTCTCCTGTACGGTCCATCAACTTTGATAGCCTCAATATGTTTAACAGAGTCTTTATTGTGACAGCCGATGGCCCAGCTATCATTCATTTATTTTAGAATATTTACATGTGTTTACTACACTGAAGAAATCAGGTAACTATTGATAACCCCCTCATTCTTTAAAATTAAACCCCATATTCAAAAGTTTCTGCCCATGGTGTCAAAAAAGCATTCATATGAGTATTTATATAGTCCAAGCTTGATAAATCACACTCCCTTTTAAGTGACAATAATCAGAGTCAGGATCTCCCAATAAATCTACTTTTTTGTTCAAGTTTGTTCCAGCATACACAGAATTTCACTTTATCTGTAATTACACACAATGCCAGGAACAAATGTGCAGGAAGACACACAGACATAAAGCTAAACAAAGATAGGAAACCACAAAGATACAGATACTATCTACAGGCAGGCAGGAAAAATACTGTAGATGCATATCTCAAAGCAACAAATGGAAAACAGTATGTAAAGGCTAACGCTAACGCACAGTACAGGTCCAACTGTTACAAACAGAGCACAAAGTACAAGGAGGGGCATTGATTGCTGGGATAAATATTGTATGGACAGTGTAATTACGTACCACCGACCCTCCATATAATTAATTTCACTGACAGATACTGTACATTATATTACAGCTGCTAAAGAAGATCTAACTACAGCAACCACCCCAGTGTCTGTGATGCTGAGCACAGTTATATAACGAGTTAGATAAGCCAACAGAACTTTATTCATTTATCCAATTTATATATAATAGTTCCCTAGTTACAAGACAAGACTGTAAATCATTTTCCATCTGCTACACGACTTCGACCTTCATGACGGTGGTGAAAAGCCGTGGTCAAAGCTGGTTTTTGTATTTATACAGTACAAAGGTCTGACAAAGCTGACTGTTGCTCTCAAGTTAATATTTTCTCTTAGAAAAGCTGTAAAAGGGAAGTGTCTCACAGCCTGAGACACTTGTCTTTTTCCTCCAACCTCTCCAGTCTCTTTGTTCCGTGTCTGTGAAGTGACAGGTAAATGCCAAACACTGACTGCTGCGTTTCCCTAGATCTATACTCTATATGAAACTTTTACTTTTCTTTTAACATTTGGCAATGAAAGCTCAAAATGACGCCTCGATTAAATGATGTAGCTGCTTTAAAAATGAGTTCAATTCTCTAAACCCTCCCAAGTGGCCAAGTTTTTTGTCTTTATTTCAAGTTTTAAACTCTTGCAGTTATTTCTGCAGCATCACTCTCTGAAGTTGTAGAATATCAGTCACAGGGGTCAATTACTTGAACAGCTCTTATTGAGGTCTCTGTCTCTCGCCCGTTCATAGCTGTAATTGCCACATTTAAGGTGTAGCGTTATGTGTGAATTTATGCCTCGCTGTGGATCAGTCAATTTCCCTACAGAGTGATCACAGTGTGGAGATAAGGATTTTTTGCAGCGGGAGTGCTTCACAGCTAATAGTACTGTAGGTTCCAGCTTCACGCCTGTAATTCTCATATTGATTTCAACTTAATTATTCCTCTCCTATGAGACAAAATCCATCTGGTGCTTAATGAGAACACTTCATGTGCAAATGGTCTTGTTCTTCTGAGATATCTATGTGAGTAATGACATCACCTGAAAACTGTAACTGTTACTGTTCTGTAGACAAAGTTTGAGGCAGAAAACAAAGCAGAATGACGGAGAACTTACGTGAAAATCAACAGGAGAAGTTGATTTTGTGCCAAAAAACTGCACAAGCTGCAAAAAAAGAAATCTATGGAAAATGTTATGTAGCCCAGGAAGGAATCCTTCTCATAATTAGCTATAGGCATCCATCTGTACTGACATACACATTTGTTGTGAAGTTTTGCCTGTACACAGTGAGATCTTCACTAAGCTAATATCCAGAATAAGAGCTGAAGGAGTTCTGTGTTGTTAACTTGTGCTCCTTTTTTTTTTAAAGCTAATTGTGTGAGGAGGAATTTCTGTGCTTTTAACCAGGTCTTCCCGTTTGTCGTTTGGGACACAGACATGTCATTTCTTGCTACCTTCTACTAGCTGCCATTCCTTTTAGGCCAGCGTGACACACAGTAGGTAGCCTGAGCTGACAGATGCCGATGAAAATACCAGTCAGTTCACTGCTTTCCAGCAAGTTGCTTTATGTAATATTGAAAATGTCCATACAGCATGTAAGGTGTCCTGAAATGCATCAGTAGGTTTCCCTCCTCTCTGTGTGTGCAAGCTGGTCTCACTCCAGCAGGTGGGTCCTATCTGCTGTGCACTGTTGTCGGGTATTACTTCTTTTCACATGAGACTAAATCCATGACGGGGCTGATCTCAGCTACACAAAGTGAGATGATCTGTCTGGATCTGAAATACACCTGAGAGACGCTGCTGTCGCTACCCCCTGCCTGACAGAAGCAATCTGTGTGCTGCGAGGGACGGAGAGCGATGAAAACACGACCTCCAGTCAAAACACGGTTTTTCATAATTAGTCTGTCATTGGTAAATGTAGACAAATGAATATTCCAAGAGGGTTTGTTTCAGATAAGAGGCAGAGCCTTTCTGCAATGCTCTTCTTCAGGATGTATTGGAAAAAAATCTACAGCATGCAGCAGTAACTGTAACTGAACGACACCACAGGACAAAACGCCTCCTTTGAGCTAATGTATTGTATTTCAACATATCACTCATTGTGACAGCAGTTATTTCTGCTGCAGTATGGCCACATCTGCAGCCAGTCTCAAGCTCAGATTGTGTCTCTCCTTAATCTCTCAGAAACAGAGCAAAATTCAATATAACCAAACACTGATCTCTGCTGGATGTTAAGAATCAATCGAGTTTTGTTGCAAGCTGAAATCATCGTGGGGGGGTCATTGATTCCCAATAGGTGCAGGACTCACTACAGCAGCTCCTGCATGTAGCCCTCACTTCTTTCTCTAATTGTCTCCCTAGATGCTACTTAATAAGCGTAGCCATCTGTCTTTTTAAATTACTCTGGAAGTGCGTGCAAAAATAAATAAATAAATAAAATAAAAGCAACATAAGCGTGTCATCCCAAAGGCCATCCGCATTAACACATCAACATGCCCATCAATAGAGCACTGGCTAACTGTAACGTTAGATCACTGACTCCACTGGTGAGACACAGCTGATGATGACTGTCGGCAGCTCGACACGTCAATAGTTTTTTTTTACTGCCTGTCAGCTGCAGTCGATGGAATTTAGAAAGAGGGAAGACGCATTGTGGAGCAAACATGCTGTGAAAGCAGCACTGACACGGCAGCAGCTGATTTGGAGACTTTCATGTCTCCAGAATGTCATTGTTTTATGGACTAAGATGAATCATTTAAAGGAGATTTGAAATGGTTTCATCAGATGGAGATCAAACTGAAGACCATTTTGCACAACAGTCGCAATGACCCATGAATACTCAGTACTGATGGGTCGGACCACATCCCTCACTGAACTCGATCTTCATTTTGATCTCAACTACACACCTGTAAAGTTTCATGACCGTATCTTGCACAGTGCTGATGCAGTCACTTACTACAGTCCTCACAGCCAATAGAAAGGGCAGTAGCTCATGTTTTTCACTGAACACTGTTCACCAAATTTTCAAAGTATGATGGAGCAGCAGTAGCGGGGACAGTACGGCCTACAGGTTACCTTATAAGTGAAATGGAAGTTTTTGTTATAATTGACATTTGTCTATTTTAAGTCTAAGAGATTCCAAGTTACTGTGGCTGACTGAAACTCTACGAAAGGTTAAAGGTTAAAACAGCCTCCTGCAGCACAATGCACACCAGTCTCACTTGTAGTATAACCAGCTGATTGAAATGTGATTTTGCACTGGTGGAACTCTGAGTTAATGTTCACATCAAACATCCGAATATTATATCCTCATTTATTGTGAAGCATTCTGTAAACTGGTTCCGTTCTATTTTAATATTTAATCACAATTTCGGACGCCTGTCTGGAGCCTAATGAAGATGTCTCGAGTCCGGACAGATGAAGTAAGACAGGACTTTACAGTCGGAGCTGAAGTGAACTGATGAGCTCCTGTTTGTAATCCGACCAACCTGTGGCACAGACAGTGTTTTTGTCTCCAAACTGATGAAATAAGGGAGTGTCTTCGTTCATTTATGGCTAAATGTGGGAGTGGAAATGAGACTCGTGCGCCAAATTTCTCAATGAGTGAGATTTATAAAAAAGAAGCATTCATACAAACACCTTTATAATTCTGACAAAAAAGAATATGTATGCTTATTTCTGGTTTTGTGCGTACACATGGTTTAAGTCATGAATCTACACAGAGTTTTATGCATCTGGCCCCTGATCTCTCAGAGCCTTTAACCGTGGCAGGATGGTTGGCGCCAGATGGGCTGGATTGAAACTGCTGATCTCCTGAGATTTTCAAGCACAACAATCTCTGGAGTTTTCCTTTAGGACGGTTACTGACCATGTGCTTCCCTTCGTGGCCAACAATTTACCCATCTTCTGATGCCTACTTCCAGCAGGATAATGTCACAAAGCATAAGTCGTCTCAAACTGGTTTCATAAACATGACAATGAGTTCAGCGAACTTCAGCGGCCTCCCCCCGTCACCAGATTTGAAAGCCAACCATGGCGATGTGGTACAACAGGAGGTTGGCAGCATGAATGTGCAGCTGACATATCTGAAGAAATGAGATGCAATCCTGTCGACATGGAGCAGAATCTTGTAGAAATGTTTCCAGCATCGTCTTGAATTCATGCCACAAAGAACTGATGCTGTTCTGAGAGCAAAGGGAGGCCCTATCCAGTATTAATGTGGTTTTCTAAATAAAGTGCTCAGTGACTGCACAGTGGATTAGGAAGTCTTCATACCCCTTCACTTTCTGCACACTTCACTGTGTTGTAGATCTAATTTTGAATGGATAAAAACTGGTTCTGAAATAAATGTAAATAAAAAAACTGAAATCTCTCATTTACAAAAGCATTCTGAAGCCTCTGTATATCTGTTAATTCTGTCCACCTAACGGGAAAATGTACTTTATGCAGGGGTCTCGCTAAAAGGCAAAGAAGCAGCCTTTTCACACATACAGAATATGAGATATGCTCTGTTCATGTAAGACATGTTATAAATAAACTCGGCAAAAATTCAATTAAAAGAACATCAGCAGCATGAGAGGATTTCCCTGATCGTTTTTCTTACCCACTCAAAACATTTCTGCAGGTTGTTGCCTTTTAAATTCTGCTCTCCTTCAAAGCAGCCGCTTCCTTCTATCGTTAATTGTGTCCTTTGTGTCTCACTGAGCCATCTTTCTCTTGATCTCGGTGTTTGTGTGTGTTGTTTGCCTAATGCTTCTTTCAATTATTGATGGTTCCACAGTATTTTAATCTTTTATATATTAAAAGTCAATTTACAGGGAACACGAATGCATTAAACACCCGCAGTTATTCGTTTTCTCACTTTAGAAGGAAGAGCAGGGAGCACAGATAAAGCCCTTTCAGTAGAGTGAAGTGAACATACAAAAGCAAAGACTATTTAAGATTAATGTGCAGCAGCTGCTTCACCACTGAAAATATTACGGCACTGCAATAGCATGCACCTTATGGAAAATAAGCTTCCAGCTTTATCTGTGATTGTAGATTACACTGGCGTACACAGTATCTCTGAGGGATCTGCCTGTTGGCGACTGATGACACAAAAGTCACCTGATCCCTGATCTTTAGTGAGGAAGTAGAGTGACATGCTGCAATGATGGCAGATGGGCCTGTTCACAGCAGGAGGCAAAGGAAAGTTTCTCAGGGTGTAATTGTGGAAAAAAAAAGTTTCAGCCTCAAGAACACAGGATGATTCGACCTGAAGCCAGTTTATGGAAACTTTCACATTTATTGTTTCAAGAAGACGCCCAGTGACCGGCTGGTTTTTCTAAGGAAGATTGTGGGATGAACAGGAAGCGGGGCGTGTTGCGTCTTTGGCAGGAGACACGAGGAAAAGATCCTGGATGAACTGGTTCCACAGGCACCAAAGCAAAGATGTTTCCAAAGTGGACACACAAGGGTGTCACACTTCAGAGACACAATCTGTGATCAAAGCACAAGTGAAGGTCCACCTCACCACGGAGCCAAAACGAAGGACTGGAACCAGCTCCAAAAGACTCCAACAGTGATTGACAAGTTGTTTTTTTAAAGTTAAACCTTAATGTTAATATTATCATCTTGATTTTCTAATGTTATTAAAATGTGTTTGTTTCCAAAAATGATTCATGTAAAAACCCAATATTTTTATATGATTAGCTTGTAAACACATGAAACTATAAAGTTCTTATTTTATGTTTGTTAATTTAGCACAAATCAATGGTCAAAATGGTAAAGATACTGGACAATACTGGAGACTGGAAAGATATTAAGGAAAGAAAAGTAGGTACCTGCTGAATTGAAGACAAATAACCAGTGTGTCATGCATTCTCAAACATAATCGATTACAGCAAATCTGAAATGTTCCATGTTGAGATATTTGATGTGATTTTTTTTTTGGTTTGTTTTATGATTATTTTATCATATTATTTATATAACAGTTCACCTGAAGCCTGTTGAAGGACGTATTAAAGTAGAAAATGATGTAACAAAATAAAAAATGTTGAATATTTCTTGTACTCATTCCCAGACCCGTCCCGCCCCCAACACAACCTCCAAAACATTTGTAGTAATCAGTGCAATCAACGAGTAATCACACCTGTTCAATTCTGTACATACAATCTAAAACGGACAAAATTTCAGTTTTTCAGTCTACACTCAATAATCCATAATGACACAATAAAGTGAAAACATATTTTTCCACCTGTGACAAATTGAATTTGAAAATGTCAATTTTATCCACTGAAAATTAAATCCACAAGACAAAGAGTGAAATAAGCGAAGCCTCTGTGTGTATTTATCGTGTCTGTAGACAAAGATAGAACAAAGTAATCCTTTATAAAACATACTGCAGGGTTGAAACATCTATATATATATATATATATATATATATATATATATACACACAGTACAGAACAACATTGCATATTATTCCCGGTGTTCAAGTATAGACTTCTGTGAAATCAACTCTGTCTCCTTAAAATTACATTTCTATACAACTTTACTGCAACAGCAAATACGTTTTGTAGAAAACATCACTGTAATCAGATTAAGTTTTCATCAGGCAAATCACAAACACATTGATACTGAACATATCAGTAAAATATTCACAGATTCACAGATATGTCTGCAAAAAAATCTGACTTTACATTAAAATATCCACTTGCAGTGACTGCAGCTTCATTAGACTTATTTTAGGTTTCTGTTTAGCCACTTGGTTAAGGTTAAGGAAATATTGTGATCTGGTTTAATACATCGACCTTTACCAAAGTGCTTTTGTTGCATAAACCTAAGTTAAGTTGTTTGCCTTGCACAACCACAAACCAGTTAAGACGTACAAGCTTTATCAACTGGGATTATTTAAAACAGAGGGTCTGGTTTGTTGGAGCTCAGTGATAAAACGCCCGTCAACCTGACAGATGATATTCTGGCTCCGTGGTTATAGTGTGTGTGAAGCCCTCTTGAAACGATTTCCCCTCCTTTTAATTCATATAGAATCACACTCGGTCAGATGCAGCCTGTACCTGTGGCTGGTGGTGTTCATTGGTGGCTTGTCAGGATTTCTGTGATTAAATGGTTAAAGAGCACAAAAGGCAAGATCACCGTGAGCAGCAGTCAGCAGATTGAAAGGGTGACAAAGTTCATTATACACACCTCCATCTGATACCATGAGATCTGCAAAAAACAAGATTGCCCAACATCTCAGAATGTAGCGTTCATCAAAAAGCATTTGTGCACACATCTATTCAAATATTTACTCTCAGATGCCATTTCCAAAAGGTCAGAGTATGATGGTTTTTGTCTCTGCGGATGTGTTTCAGTTTCTCTCCTCTCTCGGTGATGATGAGAACACAAACGTTGTTGTGATAGAGGGCGAAAAGCCGTCGGATAGGCATTTTTCTCTCTGTGGTGCAGAGGTTTTGCTGGCCTCAGTTTACCTTATCATTCATGTAGAGTTGCTTTAGATAAAGGCATAAATCTCACAGCGGCAGAGTGGCAAAACAAAATGGGAAGGTCACAAGAAAAGTCTTTTAATGTTTAATGCATCCCAGACGTTCCCTTTGTTAAGCTGCTTTTGACAGTTTTGAAAAGACAAGACTCCTATCTACAAACATTCACAATTCACAAATCCATATATAATTTTTAATATAAATATATATATATTTTTAAGTTCAAAGTCACTTTGGCTTCTCTGAAACAGGGATGATGTGAGAATTGTGGATGCATTTCTTTCCTAGCCTAAGAAAAGACTCTCCTCAGTCATACCAGTTGACATTTGACAGCTGATTTCTCTTCAGTGTGTGATTCTGTCTCTGTGATGTTCTGGTGTCTGTATGAAGCTTTGCAGAATTTATGGGGTCAATTAATCGCTCAACCATTTCCTAATTTATGGTCAAGAAATAACAGAGTGTTCTGCCTGCTACGGATGTCAAATGTCTCTTGGCTTCCCATTTTCTGGCCACAGTGATGAGGTGAATGTGATCCTTGTGGCTCCCGTCCTTAAACAGGGGGACTTGCTGTTTTGAAATGAGAGTTATCTGTTATTATAGATTATCTGTAATTGTAGATTGTGAGTCAGAAGTAAAATATGGTAGTGATGCAATTTCAAGAGTCTTTCTTGGCAGGGGTCCCTTTCCTTTTTGGCCCTTTTAGCCTAGCATGCATTGAACAACACTGACTTCTGTGCATTAAGTGCCCTGACACTCACATGAACACTGGGCTGAAATCAAGCCAGCGGCTATGTGGTGATACAGCTCTGTGATGCAAACAAAATGTGACTGCGCAGACTCTGGCATTCACTTAAACATGCACAGAAACGATGAATAAGAAACACGATGGCTGCGGACTGAACAGGATTACATGTAATCCAACTGATTACTACAAAACCTCTTAAAAGGGAGCCTTCTAATGGGCAGTGGAAGAAGGTTACTATTACAGTGCAGAAAATTCACCACAGTTTAAATAGCTTTAAAGATCTATGTTATGACAAACTGCCTCAGTTCGCAAAGTAAATATTTTCTTACTCAAACATCTTCAGCACAGGGATGCGATAGAAATGCTAATTTATAAAATCCACAGACCTTTCATTTTCTAATATTACGGTGCTCGGTTAGCTCTAAATGAGTTTCTCTCAGGGCTCTTTTAAAGCGTCTCCTGTAGCCTGCAGTGCTCAACAAGGCCCTGCTACACCAGGGCTATTATTTCAGCTGCCGCTAACACATACCTGGAGAGTAACAATACAAGCAAAATTTCACATCAGCGTCTTTTTTTCTCCTTCCCATCTCCCAGACTCTCAAACTGTCAGTCTTTCATTGTTCCGCTTTTGCTATAATAACAATATGAGGCATTTAATTATCTCAAGTTGAATGATCAGAGTATCTAAAGTGTGCTTTGTAATTGTGCTGCAGACTTTTTTTTCCTAAATGTCATTTGCCAAAGATCCAAATGCCATTTTCCGGTGGGTGTACGTGAAATTGCTTCCTCTTTATTTTAGCCATTTATTGTGCTGTGGCAGCTATTGAATATGTCCCCAAAGGGGCAGATTCATCCATTTTTTGGGGGGTTGAATAGATGCATTGCTATTAGGCTGGAGCAGATATTTATGTGCATGACACAAAAGTTCACCTTCACTCACAGAATGAGTTGAAAAGATGAGCTCACAGAGTGTCATTCAGCCTGACGGCTTTCTTTAAAGGTTAGACTTGATAGATAGATGTGTGCGGATTAGTTATTACTGTGCTAATAAGAGTCAGTGTTTCTTATGGTTTTTTTCAGGCTTTAAAATACTTGGTATATTTTTTGTTATATTATTAGTAGATTCACATCAAAGTTACTGGAAACTGAATTTGAACTTGTGCTCAATGATTCACAGAAAAATCTTTTGCAACTGTGTAACTGTAATGGACAGTTATTGTCCTACTGTGTGTCAGCCATACTACCCACTGTACTACATACTTGAGGTTTGGCATTTCACCAGTAATTGTGCTGCTGGATGTTTCAGATGGACACAGTAGACTGAATGCAAAAAGGATTTTTTTTTTACTTTACCTCAAATATTTTGACAGTCATGTAATAAAAAGACAAAAGATAGGACAGCGTTTCAGAGAGAAATATAAAAAGTGACCCTATGTAACCCTCCCTGAGTGCTGTGATCTAATAATGTTTTGGTTAAAAGCTATAAATGATCTAATGTAATGGTGGATGTGGCTCAGAAATGCTGCTTTGCACTTGGAGAAGTCGGAGAAACCGATGCTGAATGTGAATGCTGTGCATTATTCTGACTGGAGACGGCCTGACACTATTGCAGAACTCGGCTCCCCTCTGTGAAACACTCCTTCTTATCCCACTAATTGGAAAAAATGAGAAGGAGGGGAAAATGTTTTCAGACCAAATTGCTCATTTGCCAGAAAAGGAAGGAAAATGATTGTAGGGAATTTCTTTCCCCCCCCCACCCCAAATGTTGCCTTCACATCTTATTTCCATTATGTCTTTATACTGGATGCTGGAGAGGAATAAAATAATTGTGAAGAACATGTTCTTGTTACACTTGTCAGCCCTCCTCAAACACAGAGGAGAGCTGAATCTATCAGTGAGTCTGGGGAGACGAAAATGGGGCTGGTGCTTCTGCTCAGAATAAACCCAAACTGGAATTTTATTTTAAGCGCACCACTCACGTCAAGGTTATTTATGAGGCTGTGACTGTTGACAAAGTATTAATGGATCAAAACTAAGGGACACCACAGAGTTAACACACTGCTGCTCCATATGAGCCTGCACTGGTTCATTTAACTCATACAGTAAAAGATGAAGGCCCACTAAGAAACACTGTCAGCACGACTGACTTGGGAAAAAAAAAGTTTTGAAAGTCTGGCAATTATAGACTCCTTCTTCCACATGGTATAGTTTTCTAATAAGTAATATCGAGCACAGGAATAACGTTCCTATCAGACTATGTAGCCAGGTGGGAAGCAGGCCAATGCAGAAAAGTCAGCAAGTTTAATAGGCTCAACACGTACGCAAATACAGGGACTCAGTGGCATAACAAACACAGAAAAGACTTGGATCAGCTGCGACTCCGGTTTGCAGAGAAGTACAAGCTTGAAGATGCTCCATCCAGCACTGATGGCAGCAGGGATGGCTCCCCTCCATTTCTCTTTGTGTTATCATTCTTCCAATTCTGCTGCCAGCAAACAGCATTGAATAAAACACTGAATTACATTCAGTTTTGTCTGTTTGTTTGTTTTGTCCAGCCTATTCCAAAATTCTTGATTCCTATAATATTATAAACTGTGGTTAGAGGAAAGGTTCTGACAAGAAAGTGAATAAGTATATTTCCCAAAAATGTCAGAGTTAGATGAGAAGCACTGTCATGTGGATACACTGAATATGATTCTACTCCCAGCAGCCACTTAGCTTAGCACGAAACCTTGCCTTGTTCAAAGATAATATCTCCAAGTCCTAATAGCTTTAACACATAACCCCAGTAAAGTGGCAAACTGACACAGTTTTTACACTTTAATTTTTTAGGGATTAAACAAACAAAATACAACATATTTTTGTTTACTTTCATTTATTAGATTTAAGGGTGCAGGTAGCCATTGGAAAGATCCAGACTAGCTGTTCTCCCTGTTTTCAGTCTCAGATCCTCTTATCCAACCCTCAGCAAGAAAGCAATAATCATATTTACCAAAGTGCTGAACTAATCTTTCATGGTACAGACGGGAAAATAAAATTTTGAAAACACTGAACATAATCTGCAGGAATCTGACATCAAAGTTCTTGTCTGGCAATAAGGTTTGGTTCAGAATAAAAATTTCAGTCTGTGGTTGAAAGTGGCTTAAGTCTAATGAAAGCAAGAAGACAAGCGTTATGGTGCGAAAATGTCACGTTGTATTAATGGATGTGTTAAGTGACAAGGAGTTGATTAAAAACGACCACGAATTCAGTTCAGTGAAATGACTTGAAATAGATTGTGATCTCTGCTCCGAGTAGAAAACACTGAATATGTCACGTAGATTAACAAACAGCTGTCACCTCGCGTCAGTCTGATGAGGAATGTATCTGACGCTCTGCACATGAGTGCCGCTGCTTCAACATCACGTTACTGAGGGTAAATATTCTGTGTTATAATAATATTAGCACCAAACAGGCGGCCTTAACATTTTTTATTGTGACCGTGAAAACCTAAATGACGAGTGCTGCACAAATATTCTCTCATTTCATCCATTTTAGATGACGACAGAGGGACTGTTGCTACAGCTACGTAGGAGATAATAACACAGTTGTGTTGATGCTGAAAACCTGTGCAAACCAACTTTTTTTTTTTTTCTAGACACAGAAAATAAACTGATCAGGAATCATTACAGGAAGCGACAAAGAATCGGACCCATAAGCAGAATTGATAACGGCATTGCTACCAATAAAATCTTATCAATTCCCATCCCTAAATATAATATGATGCACTTCAAATTTCTTTCTGGATTGTCTATCGCCCTAAATAATTAGAGAACAGTAAAAAAAAAAGTGTCTTGAATCCTTAATTCTGTAGATGAGTTTGGGGAGAATAGCTGGACAAACAGGATGCAGACCGTAGGCAAAGCAGGCTTAGTGCATGAAATTGAACAATTTGCAGCCACTACATTCAATTCTCACAAGATACACTGGCAATCAACGCCTAACACTGGAAACACCCCGGCAATATCAATCTTGATTTGCACGAGATGTGTCCTCTGCCTTTCTAAATTGTAGCCCAACTGGACCTGTTTGATGGAGTGCATATTGTGTTAGCAACAACTGGGCAGGTGGATTTGTTTCTCACCCTCTCCACTTAATGGCATGTGAAGTAAGCTGATTCAATTCCCAGTGCCCACACCTAGCTGAGTACAGCACAGAAGGACAGTGCTAAAAGATTTATTGGACAAGAGCGCGTATGTGAAAGTTTGCTGGTGGCTTGATGTAAAACATTTAAGGCAAACTGGAAGAAAGTATATACAAGGTGAAAGAACAAAATGGAGCTGCAGTGTCGGAAGGTTTTTTGGGTAAACAGAAGCTGGAAATGTTAACAAAATGAAAAGTTAGATACGACAGAACTGATGTGACACCTCAGGTCATGGAAATAAATGCAACTAAATCGACATATTGCATTAAAGCTTATTAAAACGGATTATGTGACAGCTGGTGTGGTAACGAAATACCTTTGAAATTGTTGTACTGGTCTTTTCACAGGTCGAAAATTAGTGAACTGTGAAGCCCAACGTGAAGCCATGTGTTTCTGACAGCTATTCAAAACCACTTTATCAGATTTGCACAAGTTTTACTCAACATGTTGCAGTTACATGTCAGTTATCAGCCCGTTAATGGTGAAATATACATTACATCTGGCTGTCTCTGCAAGTAAAGTGCATTTCTTAGCGTTTCAAATGATATGCAGTGTACGGACTTGCTCCATTTAACAATAATGGACCTTAAGAGACATTTAAGAGTCATTTACAGTCCCACCCCTCCATATAAATCAGGACAGTCAAAGAAATGACAGCAGTGTCAGAAAATGTGCTTTGTGATGATTAACAGTCCTCCTGATTCAAGGCGATGTCTGTGCCACCGCTCTGAACTCTCGGTTGCCATGTCTCATTATCCCCACCCTGCTAATGGAAGGAGGAGACAAATAATTCATCTGCCCTGATGGTGACATGATGCATCACAGGTCTCCTCAGGGGAAGACTGAACAGCTTGTCAGTCAGAGGATATTCCAACAACAGCCAGTAAAACACAGGTTTATATCAGACTGCGGTTTATCATCTCAAAATTCTGACTAATCAATACACATCTAATCTGCATTTCTCACCTCCCAGTTTCCTTTGTTGTTCTTTGCTCAAACCATTGCTTGGTGTTTGTGTGAAAAATATATTCAGAGTAAAAACCACTTACTGCCTTCCACGTGTGAATGAAATAAACTGCAGGGAAGCATTTAAAAAGTCAAGAAAATATCACAGTACTTTGAGAGCACCTTCCAGCTGAATTTGCCTGTAGGGTGTCAGCTGCCAACTTCAATTCTGCTTGTCGTGTTTGAGTCTTATTTAAATCCTGCATATCTGCAGATTGCAGTAGTTTTAATGCTTTGTGGGCTTCAGAAGGAACAGCTGTTACCTGGGTAGCAGCTAATGGTGAAATAAATAAATAAATAAATAAACTGGATGGAGATGCAGCAGCTGTACAAACACGTACATAATATACAGGGGAGAGTGACTGAATTAAAACTAAACAGACTTACTCCACATCCCCGTCCAAACCACATATTTTTGACCTTTTGTATGTTTAGAGTTATCTGCTTGCACATGAATACAAACATTTCACTGGGGTAGAGCTGCATTGGAGGCAGAAATAACCTGGCAGAGTTTAAACCACAGTTGTGGTGCAACAACCGAAACAAATAGTTTTTTTTTTAACTTGCTTGTCTGGAAAACTGCAGATTCTCAATACAAAAAATGGACACACAAAAAATACCAATCTGTATTCTCCTTTTCCAAACAGTGTCAGATTCACTAAACTATTTGCACTTCACAGTTTAAAGGTCTGAAGTCTCCAAACCGCTCTGCTATCAACTGTCAACACAGAATACCGCAAGGAAGTATTCACCCTCTAACCTCGTCAAAATAAAAGCCAAGATAAATGGTGGTGCCTCTAGCCCTTAAAAATCCTCACAAATGTGTCAACGCAGACAGTTTAAAAAAGGTTCAGAACAAAAAAAATAAATGGATAAATAAAAAACAACAACTAGGGAACAGAAAGTTAATTGTGACCTGACAACAGTTTGGCAGCGTGTCTGAAAGTATTAGCCTGCTGTGTAATAAAAAGCACCGCAGCCAGATGAAAGGAGTGCAACTATGAGGTTAGAAAGAATATTAAAATGAATCAACAATTTTAATAACCAAGTTATCATTTCAATAATTTATTAAGCAAAGATTATTGTTCCAGCTTCTCAAAAGTGAGCTGCAACTAATAATTAATTTCATTTTCGATGAATCTGATTATTTCCGACTGATCAATCACGTATATTATTATATCATCTATACAATGTTGGAAAATTGTGAAAAGAAACATCCTTCATAGTTTCCCAGAGTAAAATGTCACATCTTCAAATTTATTTTTGATTTTGATCAAATGTTCTAATACCAAAGATATTCAGTTTACAATTATAGACGATACATAATCTCATCAAAATAATTATTCAGTTATCAAAATAGTTGCAGGTGAATTTTCTGTTGTTCCTGATAATCGATTAATTGACTTATTGTTGAATCTCTGGTTACAATCCTGGTCAAACCTGAGCAGTTAAGGTTATAGTGAGTTACAGGCGTTTGCAGCTTTGACTCATGGGTAATTTATTATCACCCACTTTTCTGTTGGTGTGCTCACACTCAAAAACACAGACACAAAAGAGCAGCTCAGTTATAGTAAGAAAAGCGAATGCAATTCATCAGCTGTGTAATCAGCTGTGAATAGCAAATAATTCAGTATTTCTCTCGCTGGCTGACCTTTGAGGAATGATGACTTGTTAATGCAGTATAATGCACCAGGGTCAAGTATCAAACCTTAGTGAAAGAGAGATTATTCTGTTCTTGCTCCGTGTTTAAATGGCAAGAAGGAATGGAAGAAGGACGCAGACACTCTGTCACTAAAGTGCTTTTCTCCTCAGACTGTGAAAGTTTCCACCACGGAATTAACTAATTTATTTTCACACTCTGAAAGACAATTGCCTACTGAGCTTTGTGTTAGCTCTGTTGTTCTGTTCAGTGTGTGTGTGTGTGTGTGTGTGTGTGTGTGAAAGTGTGACAGCACAATCATATTTTCACACTTCATTTCTTGGGCTTCAGATTATGTGTGTAAAGGTCTTTTTCTGTACATTAATGTGTGTATGCACGTACGCTAAAAGAGAGTAATGTGAGGATCAGAAATTAAATTCAATATAATATTAAATCATTGGAAATTTGTCTCACTGCTAAATTGCTGTGGCTGTCTCTGGTAGAGTTGGGCAGAGATGTTGAAATTTTTCACCTTCTGTCCAACAACCGGAGATTGCAGATGGTGTGTGTATTCTGTTTGAACACATTTGCCTTCACCTTATTCTTTGTCTTTCATGTGAAAATCAACTGTTCTTCAATAAACAAATGAAATAACTGAGATCTGATTAGTAATAGTGAAGGCAGGCTGAACAGCTGTCTAACACCATTTGATAAAGAGTCCAATGGCGTCTGCCGCTGGCAGCTTCCAAGTAAACAAACAGGCGGGGATAACATATGCTATTAAATGATCGGGTTGAACAGCTACACATACAGTTCTTACTTAGGGATGGGTATCATTTAGACTACGCTAATGGTACTATTTTGATCAATACTACTTATCGATCCGGTACTTTAATGGTTCACTTATCAGTACTTTTTGTTATTTTGTACGAGGAAAAAAAACAACAAAAACTAATCAAGAATAGAATTAACATTGCTGCATTTTCTCATGTTCTCACTTAACATTCTTCAGTAGCAAACTTCAACAGAATTGTTTTGAATAAATCAGCATTCTAGACTAATTTTGTAATGATGGGAATGTAAAACAAATGTAATACAAAATGATTTACTACCAGACTTTTTCTTTGACAGTATTTTTAGTAGTAGTTCACTACTAATGAACCTCCATTTCTTTGTTTTAAACAGACCCTGTTTAGATGCTTTAAAATAAAAGGTGAAAATGCCAGATTGTAAAAAAACACCTTAAAGTCATGTCCTGAACATGTCACAACAGTAACAGAAGCATTATGAGGAAATGTGTGCATCAACATGTTGTGGCATCTAAGTATAAAGTAGTATTAAATGTGAATACAAGCCCACATCATATTTGTGTAAACGAGGAGTTTAATTTATTTTGTCCTAATGAGACATGCTTATCCAGTAGCGGAACATAATTGTGATTTGCTCTTGTGCAAAAATGCTTCTTTTCCTGGTGGAGTTCCTGATGAGTTTTATTCACTACCTCCAGGGTTTACTGTTTACATTTTGTAGTTAACACACCCTTCAAAAAACCTTATTCACTGTACAGATATATTCCATGGCATCTCAGTTAAGTTTTCATACCTCCATCCATCCATTTGTGTGTGAAATCAATGACCTGAAGGGCCAGCTAATTTATGACATAAACCAAATGAATTGACCTTTTAGGGTCACCCTCAAGTGTTTTCAGCGTTTCTATGCTGCAGTACTAAATAATGGTTTGTAGGTTTGATTCATGGGACGGTGGCTTCGCTATGAAAGAAGGATCAATTCACATTTTTCCAGAAGGGCATCAGACAGAAGATCCATGTGGCGACCCAGACATCCATGACTGTCTTCAGCAGGCATTGCAACAAGGACTTTAACAGCCAGACACCTGGCGGGCAGCATCACAGCTGTTCACTGCACTGCAGGGAATAGCTGGGCTGTAAATGGCACAGGACCCTCACAGTGGGGCCGCCCTGAGCACTCACAGGCATGGTATAAACCAAAGTCTGAGAGCTTGAGGGAGGCACAGTGGACCTGAGCCAATAGTCTGCCTTATCTTCAACACACCTCCAGTTATTATTATTATCACTTAATTAGTTGATCTTTTCAATTAACATTATTATAATTTATTTTATTTATTTATTTAAATTTAAACCTTGCATACTGTACATGTTGCTTTTTTTATAGGTGGGCCTTTCCATTGTAACATATTCCCAAATTGCTGACATTTTGCTAACAGCTAACGTTACACTATTTACAAGAAATCAATTCTTCTAATTCTGATGATTTCCTTAGCACTACCCTGAATGATGGAAACAAAGCAAGAAGTGCAGCTTTTCAGTTCGTATAAAATGGATAACTAAATAGTTTTTGTGAACTCCAACGTACAGCTAAGAAAACTTTATCTGCTGTTCACCAGCTTGTTAACTGCTGATTGAAAATAACTTGTTATCTTCTTGGTGTCCTTTCCTTTCTACTTTAAAATGTTTTTGCATTAGTGCTTATTTAAGTCAAATAATTAAGTCAACTCAACTTCAGAGAGCTGTATAGGTTTTATAAATTTCAGTTGTCCAGGTTTCACTGTTTTAGTTCACTCTCACCACTGTAGTAGTTTTAAGTTGTAGCAGGCAGCTGTTTGATTTTGCCCAGCACCAGAAAGCAGACAGACACAGCGGCTTGCCGGAGAACATAATGGAGCATTTAGCAACTAAAGAGCCAGATATTTCCCTCAGGAGTTGGTAGAGACCAAAAACAGAGCTAAAAGAGAGTGAATATTGGATTTACATTGGTGGTCAGAAGCAAAACGGTCAGACTCCAAATGAATGATAATGTTGCTCTGTACCTGCTGCAGCCCCCAAATAGCCAAAGTAAATAAGTAAATAAATAATAGATTATTGCACATTTAAAGAATATTATGCTTCACTGGACTGAACCTTCCAAGGCTTGAAATTTAAATAATGAGGCTTGGTACTACACATGTGAAATTATCAAGGCTTGAAACATGCCTCTCCATTCACAACAAACCTTAGCCTTGTAGAGTTGCTTGGGCCTTTTTAAGGAGGAGGTATGAGGTGACCTGTGTCTACATGAGTCATGCTCTAAACTAGGGCACAGCATGATGCCTTTAAAGTCTTACCTCACCTGGATTATCAGGGGAGCCTCAACACATATCGCTACACACCAATGAAATAACAAAAAAAAACCCTGGTTATTTGGATTTGGGACAGATGTTTGGAGAAGGAGACGGAGGAGTTTAAAACCTGGAGGATAAAGAGATGAGATTTGTCATGTCCTGCCTGTGATGCTGTGGCATGCTGCACTAGCTTTCATGCTAATTAGACTGCATGTAATTCTCATGATAATAATGGGTGAGAGGCGCTTTATCTCTCCCCTGGGCCCAGAGAGGATCTTGAGGAAATATTAAGGATTGAAGGTGTCTGTTCTTTTAAACACACATCTGCTGTTTGAGATAAGAATAGCTGTTCTGTGTGGTGGAGTGTAGGAGGGAACTGAAATGTAACAGAGAAGGTGTGTGAGAAAACAAATTAGTATGTTAATGTTGCTGATGAAGATAAATTTGGCATAATTCAGATCATCTGAGAAAACTCCAGGTGGAGCTGAAAATACACCTGTCTCACTTACAGTTGGAGCAGATTAACTACAGTTAAAGTCGTGGTATCTTTTTTAAAAAACGTTTTCTGTTATTAAAATGCAACTTCAAATAACAACGTAAGAACTATGATGAAGTGAAAGGAACTATTTGTGAGTTTTGCTATTGTTACATTGCAAACGTTATCAGTCTTGAGGAAACGTTACGAGTTCAGCATCGAACGTTATTCCTTCCCTCACCAAGATCTGTCTCCAGCGGTGGAAAGCAACGCTCTTCTTTCTACTGAAGTTATCACGTCAACAAGTCCAGTTCAACCCTCAGGCCCAGCTGGCCCGTCTCATTACTTTCCAATAGTGAATCACTGTAGCATCCAGGCTGCCCTGAAGAAGCAGCGCTGCTCAGAGGGTGTGTAATATCATAACCTCTTGTATTGTAAACATAATGGCTGAAGCTCTTGACAAGGCTGGTCAATAAACAGCTGTTAATGCTAACATTGGATATGTAGCAACAGAAAAAAAATTACAAATAGCTCCTTTAAATACTTTCATGCAGATGAATTGACATTTCTGCTACTGCATCACTACTCGCCGCTCAGCTGTTATGGTTAATTGTATACTGCACACCAGTGAACATATAGGTCGTATGCTGGCCCATGAAGATAAAGAACATACCAGAGAAGAGAAGAAAGCATAAAGCACTCCAAATCCCGAAATACAACAAACACAAAAACATACAGATAGAAAAAACACAGCCTGAGCAATCTATCCACCCTGACCTTCTCCTTATGGAGGACTCCATATCAACGTCACCTGACTTCTCCCTTTGTTACATTGCCTTTATTTAAACTCAAGAAATCACTGAGGGCTGGTTCTCATTTACAGTAAGGATGAGTACCACAAATATTTGATTATATTTTCCCAGCATAATTACTACAGCTCTTAGCCACAAGAGATTGCCTAACAACAAAACACAGCTATGGGTCTTAATAAACTGCTCCCACAGACAACTTATGGCGTCTTGTTTTATGGGAGGACGGTCTCAATGCCTTCTGAAAATACGGCTGTTTTAATTAATCGCTGAAAAGTTCTCCACAGCAGCCAGCCAGTAAAATGTACATTATACTAGACTGTAAATCTATTATGATCATTTTTCCATTTAATTCATTGAATCCGTTTCAGTGAAGCTCCGTTCATCTGTAAGCATTCCAGTGATGAATGTGTACGTTATGAACTGGGCAGTAATCACTGGCCACATCTGTGCTGTGACTCCTGAAAACCCACAAGGGAATGTGATTTGTTACACATGACTGGAACAGTTCAGTGTGTTTCAGCTGTATTGCGGACTGTGTGTTAGCATTCAGGGTGTGTTTGTTCGGTTTAAGGAGGAGACACACACAGGCCCATGAATGACCCCATGGAAATATTGACCTCAGCCTTGTTTTTGATTTGCAGTGGTCGCCACCCTCCTTTAAACTCAGAGTTGAAACATTGCCTGTGGATGTAGTTTTAATTTTAAAAAAATGACCCTAGACACTTAATTCTATGTTGTGTCATCGATTCTGTATTCCTGTGTATTGCTGTATTTTGGCCATGCATTGTAACCCCTCACCACTGGGCTGATTGCTTACAACACAATAATATCCAAGGGCGGTGTTCTGGATGTAGATTGCATGACTAATAGAAAATATAGAAAACACAGTTTTATTGGTTACCAGTTCATGTCAACATACTGCCAGCAGTGCAAATCACTATAGAATTAATTTGATCCTTAAAGTCAGTGGTTCAATGCTCAGGCCAGATCACACCAGCATTTAAAACAGCAATGTTTTAGTTTGGTTTAGTTGCTGCAACCTATGAATTACGCAGATTTACTGTGCTGCTCCACCCACTTTTAATCAACCCTCCTGTGTTGGACTACAAATTGGTCAACAAAAGAAAAATTTATTTGCAGTGGTTTGTTTTGAGACAGGAGTTGATGGGACAAGTAAAATTTACAGATTGCTATAACTTCAATTCTGGAAATTATGATTAAATTCTCTAATAACGACACAAAACTGTATATTCATTAAATAAATGTGCTAAGAATATGTTACCATTCACAATTACCTACCTGATTTAGCCAAATAAAGAGTAGTGAGCACAACTCATGTTACTCATGTTTACTTTGATGGGTTCTGTTTGGTGCATCAGTGACTTTGCAAATAAACCAACTACGTAAAGCTCAAAACCTTAAAAGAGAGACAAGTGCTCAGAAAAAAGGGGTGCTGAGTGTAAAATGAAAACCAAATTCAATCTAAAAGTCATCACTGTAGCTGAAGTAAACACAAATATCTGATTTTCTTTCATCATTTGCCATCTGAATTTCAAATAAGTGTCACATCTTGCTCTACCAGAATGGCCTCTGGCATCTGAAGCTATCTGGTTTTCCTGACAAGAATTAACCCCCATCTGATTCCAACCTACCTCTGCAACCTGCTGCAGTACTTAGTGTCAGGGCTATAAAACAGCTGGAGGCCCCAGCCAGTGAACTGTAGTTATTGATTGTTCGGGGACCACTGCCGGCCCGAGGTGGGTAATTGCATGATGGGCTCCTATGCCTGCAGGGACAGACAGAGGGCAGGAGAGAAATGGTCACATTGTGTCTTTAATGAACACCAGCAGGTTGCCTCACAACTTTGGTAGCAGCGAGCGGTGCAGTGGTAGACCTGCCCGCTTTGATAAGGGATTTAAAGAGTCTAGCCTGAATGTTTATTGCACCAAATAAAGTAAGACATGGGTTTATCTTTTAGGTCACAGTAAGACTTGAAACTTAGGTCACTGCCTTCTGGAGGAGAAATTAGATTTGATTTGTGATCAGTTGAGGATTTTGTTGCTTTAGGCTAGCAGTATACTCCAAACATAATTGAATTTGGCATCTTCTCAAAAGCTGTCAAAGTGCTGTCAAACAACTGCACTGCGAGCATATGACAGTGTGCTCACTGCAGCTTGAGTTTGGCTTGTTTAGTGGAGTCCAGAGGAGCTTATGGCAGGAGGAAATAACGTGGGAAAAGTGGAAACATGAAGGCCAAACCTCAGCTAGCCACATGACACTGATGACAAAATGCAGGCAACCATGTACAGTACTGTGTGGCAGGAAACTGTGAGAAACTACAAGAAATACAAACTCAATTATTTTTCCCCCATGCAAACACTTCCAACCTTTGAAGTTTCCATTAAGGGCCGGTTACCCAGCAGACAGTCTGCCAGAAACTGCAGTGCTTTAAGTTTCGGCTTCTGAATGGACAAAGATTTCAGTACGAATGAATCAATGACCCTTTGTTTGCTTCAGTCTTAATGACATTTGCAGTTGTAGTAAAAGACAGAAGTGGGAGCTCTTTTTCAAAAGCTTTTTCTGCTAAGGAAACAGTTTCTGCACAGTTCAACAATTCCACCCATAACCTGCAGATTAGCTTTTGTCCTCTGGGTGATTTCTTTCTTTCATGTAATCTACTTTGAAGGAGAAAAGAGGCGAGGAATACTGCCACCACTGCATTGTTTCTGGAGATATGAGGGGTCTTGTGGCCTTTGTCTTGTAAAAATGCTGAGGCGAGTTAATAGGAAGCGTCTTCCTGGAGGCCGAAGGTGGCCTGTCCTGTCTCAAGGACTGGCCAGTGTAAGAGCTTGTCCTTTTATCTTTTGCTTTGGAATGGCCATTATCATAAAGCAAAGAGAAAATTATAAATTCTCTGGCATAAACTAGATATGATACAGCATTTGAGTGACAATTTCCAGAGTGACTGCTTGACATTTCCTCCAAATGTTTCTCTGCTTTTTTTTTCTTATTACAGAGAGAGCTCACTCTGTATCAACACAAACCTTAGCATAACAATTCATGTCCAAAATACACAAAGACCATCACAATAGTGTCTCACTGTGATTCTAGCAATAGGTGACCATTACTGTAGATGCATGAGAAGCTGTCACAGTTGTTGAATTTGCACATTAGTTTCTGAAGCAGATGATTGTTTTTCCAAACTTCCCACTATAACAGTATCAAACTGCAACACAGAACTGTGTATGCAACAGAAAAGTCACAAATACAGCATACAGCACTTATAGATGACAGGTGATAAAAAGTACAATTACTATAACCTTGTGATTAATGTAGTTCTGAAAAGATCTTAAAAATATAATACAAGCTACTGATTAAAGCTCATCTTTAGGAGATGGGGTTGTCCAGTCCGATGTTTTTTGTTTGTTTTTTGCTTTTTTTTGCCCTGTGAATTTGACTCGTCTTGCTTAATAATTTCTTTGCATGTTCATGTCTGCCTGCTACATATCCATTCACTGAACATCCACACTGCAGTGCACCACAGACTGGGGACAAACTGTGGAAAAAAACACATGAAAAATAACAGGATGACAAAGCCCCCATCCATTGTGCTCTATGGATGGGGGTTGAACAGTTTGAGGAGTATGAAAGTGGTTCAAATCATGTGCTGGAAAGGTGAACATCCCCCCAGTCGAGTTCAGAGACTTGTTGAATCAATGCTAGGGTGCAGTGGAGATATTCTGGTGGCATGTGGTGGGACAACACCTGACCAAGACGTTTCATGATGGTTTTTCCTTTCATTTGTCACCCGCGTGGTTCAACTGCACCCTCTCTTACACTCTCTTATGTAAGCATGCAATTCCAGTAAACTTTATTCAGTCAACAATGTTGACAAACAGAGAAAGGCAGCATTATTTTGTGTAATTCTAATATGAACAGAAAAGAAAGTAAGAAGAAAAGAGAAAACTATGGGGTTGTAGATGGCTGTTTTATGTCCAGTCAACTCACTTTTATTATGTAGCCAAATACCATAAATCATAAATTTGCCTCAAAGTTTCAAGACTTAAAAGTTTTAAATACTCTAATAAGAGCAAAACAACCTCACTACAGTTTATAAAACATCTTTTGATAGCAGCCATTTGGGCAACAAATTTCTGACATGGCATGATCGTTTAAGAGCTAGCTCATTTATCGATTAGTCAATTAATCAGCCATCTTGACCCTCAAACTAAATGTCAAAACAATATTAGAGATGCAGAAATTTGGGCTGATTCTAAATTAGTCTGAGGCGACAAGTCTGGCTTACTATTAATCTCTACAGTGTCTGCCCGGCTTTAATGAGCATGAAAGTAAAAGTTTAGAACAGCGGGACAGGTTTCCAGCAGAGCTGATTTTCAGCTTCAGTTGGTCAGTTCATGTTACATCAGCAGGTTCTCCCTATAGTGTTTCAATATGGACTGTGATTTAAAAATATAGTTTTCTAGTTGAAATGAGTAATAGATTAAATCAGACATTTTTTTTAACTGTTTTCTTTGATGGATTTTTCTCTCAAATGAAATCCAATCCTGGAGACAAAGTTACCTCTGAATTGAAAAATGCTTGTTAACAATTGTAATAACTGTAATACCTCAAAGCTCCGACCCCACATCCAAAAAGCCATCCTGAACTCTTGTTTGTGCTCCAGAATATCAATTTAGCATTGACCCCAACAGTGCACACACAGACTCTAATGTCAGCAAGCAAGACAGATTGACTCTATGAGCGGGGGTTGTTCGACTGAAGTAAACTAACCTGTGATTTGGGATTTGATGGTTGAAAGGATTGTTGGCTTGCATCAGTCAGAAAAGAAGTTAACCCAGGCATGAACTGCAGCAATAATAGACTGGAGGAATGCAAGCAACTGAGCAGTGAATCCCTGTGTCCAACAGACAAACTAACTAACAGGTCAAAGCTGCTCAACTTTAATTTAAAAACTGAACAACAGTTGCTCTTCATTTGACATTTCTTAACCTAGGCCTATATTCCCCACAAAACAAGCAAATGTCCTATTTGTTGTCCCACTAATCCCTATACAGTTGTCACAGATTATTAAATCCTTGGCTTTAAATGGAATTTCAGACACTAATCTGATTTACAAGCATGTCTGTATAAATCAAATTGTATTTAGCATTTCTGAGAGGCATTCAAAAGAACCAAAGGTGACTGGACCTTGTCTCTCCGTATTTTGATTCATGCATGTCTTTATCTGTGTATTTCTATATAAATTATCCATGAACTGACGTTTCCTTTGTTTGTTTATTTGTAGACCGATGTCGTCGCTTGAACATTCAGTTGCTATGCCAACTGCAGTTACAGTTAAGTGGCATTGTTGCAGATCTGTGCCCAAGCAAATACTGACAGGCATCTTTTATTTACTTTTATAAGTGACCCTTGTGGGACCATTATCATTTTTGACTGTTGTTTATAATTCAAGAGCTTAATTTGTTTTTTTTAGTTTAGCAAGCTAGGCATTATATTAGCTGTTTCAGGCTTATGTGTTGCAAAACCACGTTCTAGCTACCTGTTAATTAACTTTTGGGCTAACCACCATATAATTTACTCCTTTTTACTTTTACTATTGTGGACGCCACAGTGCCAGGGATTGGCTGCAGACAGGGAATTTGAGTGGGCCACATTCAGAGCCTCCATTGTGGAGGGAGCTCTTTGAATTTGTGGGTAGAGGGTCGTAAATGCCTGATGATAACCTGAGTGCCTGCTCATGGACACCAGCGGCAAGGGAGGCCGTCAAGCTGAGGCTGGAGGCCTTTCAGGCACGGATGGGCCAGTAGTCTCCTAAAGAACCAGAGGGGCAGCAGGGCTGCAGCTGTTGAGGCTGCAGAGGTTGCGGATACAAAAAGACGGATGTTGGAGGAGTTCAGGGAGGCGATGGAAAAGGAGTTTTGGTTGGTCTTGAGGAAGTTCTGGTAAACCAACACAGGGAGAAAGCAGGGCTTGGCCATGGATATGTTTAGTTAGGAGGAGAACTGTTAACTCTGACTGGGGATATCACGGGGTCGTAACACTTTGAGGAACTCCTGAACCTGGCCAGCATGTCCTCTGAGGAGGAGGCACAGTTTAAAGACTCAGGAGAAACCTCACTCCAATCTCTGGCAGAGAGAGGAAGTTAAAAACCTCCTCAGTGGCAAGATGTCAGGCGTGGATGAGATTTGCCCTGAGATACTTAAGGCTCTGGACATTGTTTGGTTCTTCAGTGCCACATGAAGACTGGGCCAGAACCTGTGGACTGACAAAACAAAGTGGCAGTTCCTATATTTAAAAAGGGGGACTGGAGGGTTTTCTCCACTTATCAGGGAACGCTTACTTCAAGGTGCTGGAGAGGAGGCTGCAAACAATTGTCATACCTCGGATCGAGGAGGAGTGTGGATTTCAGCGTGGGTGTGAAACAATGGACCAACTGTTTACCCATGCAGGTTTACTGGAGGGGTCATCGGGGGTTGTGCGGCTGTTATCATGAGCCATCCAGTCCTTACACACCCAGCGTTAGAGCTGTGTTTGTGATCTCATCTGTTAGTGTTTCATGGTGGAGAGGAAGTGGTGTGGCTCAATAGTTTTACATTTTTTTGTAACTTTCATATCCTCTCTATACGTGTATATATTTTTTCCCCCTTTAAAGCTTTTTTAGGGAAGTTTTTCCAAATCCAATGTGAGGATCTAAGGACAGAAGATGTTATGTTCTGTACTGATTGTAAATCCCCTTGAGGCAAATTTGTGATACTAAGCTGTAAATAAAATGTTTAGTAGCCCTGCTCATCCTGAAGAACAAATATGTACACATTTATGTATTTATTCTAAAATGAGACATTCAGAGGCAAATGAATGGCAGAAGAACCAAAACACAATTGGGCTTGGAACTAAAAGGGCTGTGGCAATTTATTATTATTTTTTTTTTAGATTTACCGTGTTTACATTGCTGTAAATGAGGGATAAAGCTTTATTTATTATGTAGTCTTACTTTTATTACAAAAAAGCAATGCCAATACTTTTATGATAGATACAACACACTTGTGAAGGCACTGGCTGTTAATGTGGTATTTCATATTGAGACATTTTTCCCAATTTTTTCTGAAATGACAAGATGGGGAATCCTTTAAAGGCCAGAATGCTCATGATAAAATGCTAAGCTATAGCAGTATGGAGGAGGAGTAAAATAATATGCAGGAAAAAAGAAGTGGACAGAGCTCACAAAGCACACTACCACAATTGTTTGCCATTTCATGTGACATTAACGCTTATTTATGGAAAATCCTGCACAGGCTTAACCTTTAAAATAGAGGTTAAGTTCAAGACAGCAGGCAGAGGCAAATGTGCTGCACAATATATCAGAAACAGTTTTGAGGAAGTGAGTTAATATCCCTTGAAAAAGCAAATGAGGCAGAGTAACAACCATGTTAAGATGATCTCGACGCGAGATCTAGCCAGCAGTCAGGAGAGACTATTATCTGCGGTTAAATGATTTTGATAGATTCCCTCTCGCTCTCCACCTCTTGCTTTAGAGATTTCAGCAGGTGCACATGCACACATGCATGAACACGAGTACACTCCCCCCCCCCCCCCCCCCCCCCCCCCCTCCCCCCCACACACACACACACACACACACACACACACACACATACATCTATGTATACACCTGGGAGTCTCAGCTTAGTGCTGAAAGGTACATCATGTTATTATTCCAAATGTGGCGTGAGTAAATCTAAACCACATGATTACATCAAATAGGAGTGTGTACAATGTCGGCACTGGCCATTCTCTAAAAACAGAAGCACGTTGGTAAAATGAGGCTGGCAGAACACACTGAAGAACTAAAAGATTAATCTTTTCATATGTTGTTTTCTTTGCCTTTGAAAAATTTAAAGCACAATTTCACACATTTCTGCAATGACTGATGATTACACTGTTGATAATCTAGCTGTCCTGACAAAGGTTATTGTGGATTTTTGTTGTGTGTACAGATGTTCTACGATGTCCTCTCTCAGGACAGTCTTGTGAAGGACCCCATAAAACCCGCTCAATATTTCCCAAAGATACATAAAGTTGGAGGTCTCATCAAAATGAAATGTGCATTTTTGTGGGAGAGAACATAAAATGAATTCCAACATTTAAAAAAAACAGTACATGTGGTATATCAGTATGAATTATAAGCATCAGTTTTATCATCTCAGAGAACCAGAGGTTTCTGTGTCACACAGTTGAATTCCTGCAGTGAAAGTTGATTATCACCAGGACAGAACATCTGAGCCCAGCGCACACCCTGCATTTGTTCTTTCCCTTCCTCTCTATCCAAAAAGAGCATTGACCTACTCATTGTACATTATGATTGGACCACCACACAGAAAGTACATATTTCATCTAGAAATAATGTGCTCTTGTTGTCACAGCAGTGGTTCTTTCATTTGTAGCCACCCACCAGATAGCAAATACATTTTCGGTTGCTTTGGGTTATAAGGCAGGATGAAAGCAATAGCAACAACATATGATAATCTGCAAAAAAAAAAACAAAGAAAAAATAGAAAAAAAGAAAAAAACCTAATTAGTTTAAGTTGCTTTTTATTTATTGTATTGTCTTATTAATTTTGTGCATTTGCTGTCTCACTGCAGCCAAAAGTTGTGTTTTCTGCGGTAAGATCTGCTGACCACAGTAGTTTTAAGCAAATTAAGTCCTCTTATGGTAACATAGAGCAAAGAGAGTCTCTACGAGAAGAAAACACAAATGAGCCACTAATTATGCACCGGAGTCCTTTCAAGTTATTATTATACAAAGGTTAAAGTGACAGAGTGGTTGCATTAAAAACTGGTTTTTACCTGCAGTTTTTCCTATAATTTTATTCAATTTTTACACATAACAATCCCTAAATGTATTCACCAAAAGCTCAGACATTACCTGTTTAATTTCAATATTTTAACATAAAAAAATGAAAAAAAAAACTTTCAAGTAGAAGGCAGACAAAATTTAAATTGAAAACACTCCTCTTGAGATTTTTTGACAGTATTTATCAATCTACCGTCTTCTGCAGACTGAACACTGTCTGTAACAACAGCTGTGAGAAACCCAGGAGGCAAAACTCCATCATGACTGACTTACAGCACCTGTTCTATTGGACATTATTTGTCTGGAGAAAAGGATTATGCTCTGCCAACAAGCCCCCCTCTCCTCCCACTCATTCATGCCATCATGACTCCCATACTGACACGGCACTATGGTCAAAGTAACCTGAGGAGAAATGAACTTTTTCCAACAAGCCAGTCTTTGCACAAGTTCATTCAGTTCCTCATTTATTCAAGCTGCCATCTGGTAAATCAGCATTTTCTAGCCGTTTCTTGGCCACAACATTCATCCCAGGGTCCCAACCGAATTCTGCGTGCACCTGTAATCCATACATACAGTGTGGCTTGTATTAGTGGCCTGCTGCTAATGGATGGCATGAAAAGAGGAGTACTCTTCCCCTCATTACATGATCTATTTAAAAACCTGAGTGCAGATGCTGCGGCAGGCTGATGAAATGACGGCTGATATCTTCAGCCAATGTGCCTTTTGCCCATGCAAAGGCACCTGTGCCGCTCAGTGTTGCAGCAAAACAATCATTAGCTTAAATCCTGCCTGGTTTACTCTCCACGTGTGTGGGACAGTTTTAGCAGCTACACTGGGAAGAGGGCGAATCAATCTGTGTGAATCCGTCTGTCCGTCAAGTGTGATGCCTCGGACATAGAGGGGTGATGCATCTTTATGTTGTTCCTCGTGTATGTACCAGTGTTACCAGGGACAGTTGTAATTCCATATGCTGAAAACGTTTCTAACAGTCAGTCCGTGTTTTTCATTTGTTGGGAAGTCCAATCATAATCCAGTTAAATATTTGAGAAGATAATCGTTATGGCATTTTCATTCTATTGGCAGAGCTATAGCTCTAGCAGCTGTAACATAGCACTATGAATGCCAATGTTGGTCGTCCATGCTGGTCCAGACTAGTCCAGTTGGTCCAGCCACTCACATAACTGTGGATAGTCTTGTTACATCAGTGAGAAAATACAATGTCATGTGTTTTGTAGCTAAAGTAGTATCACAAGATTTACACATTAACATCCAACATCATCTTTAACTTCAACCTTCCAGACAGTCTGACCATTCACATTTAATTCTGTATCAGCTTGTTATAGCTCTTGTGCATTATTTTAGATACATTTCCCCAAAACTCACTCTGACCAAGGCTCTGTTTTGTGTTTTTGGAACCTCTGGGATCTCCAATAAAACTTTTAAAATAAAGTTTGAACAGTGTTTGGCTGCAAAACGTGACTGTATGGGATTCAAGAGGTTAAAGGCAAGAGATTAAAACTGCATTTTTGTAGCTGGATGAACTGTTAACAGAGTCTGCAGACTTAAATTTGAGCTCTCCCTGTAATTTTTGTTTGGAAAGATGTGATGTATTAAGTGAAAACATTGAAAATAGTCAATGGTGTTACAAGACCATCAAACATCTAGATTTCCCTGTTTGGGAAGAAAGTATCAAATCACTTGAGAAAACTGTAAATCCGAGGGTTTAACATGAAGGAGCCGTGATGAGCTTCACTCCAAAGAGAAACATTAATAATAAAAGCTACACATCGGGCATGTAAGATCTTAAAAGCTTTGTGACACAAAATGTTGTAGGAGTCACATCACAGGCGTTAACACTCAGCTTAAGTGATTAAAAAGCTGTTCTGTCTGTGCATCTCCCCAGCAACAGAAGTTTCTCATGAAGGAGAATCTCATTATTGTTGCCATTATGTGACACCAAAGCAGATGCTTCTTTGAGGAAATTATTGCCATTTGGAAAACTGGTTTTAATGGATACACTGTCATCACTTCAGAGCAACTCTTTGGAGCACGAGGGGAACAAGGCGGAGTGACAAACTCAATTAATCACACTCTGCCTTGTTCACCGCAGGCTCAGGATGGTGGCTTTGTACCTTGATGCTCATTATAGCTCGCTTCTTGATGTATGAAATAGAAATGGCAGCCTACATGTTTTGGCTTTTGTTTAAGGCTCATTTATGTTTAGCCATTCATCATGTTAATCGACTCTCTACACTTTGTTGTGCTGATTTTGTGTTTTTAAAATCTATTTTTCATGTCATACCTGAGTCACTTTAATAGCTTCCTGACTCTGAGTTTAACATCACAGAGAGATATTTTTAAAAGCACGTTCACAAAATTCACTGGAAACAAAACAATTGCTACAAGTGTGTTGGCAGCTGATGAGAAGCTATTTTACTGACGAGTACTGTGGGAATTTACACAATAAAAAAAACCTTTATCACACTACAAAACTAGCCCTAATGGCTTCCTGTGTGTTTCTATTTTTAGTTCAACTTGTCTGCTGCATTTTATAAATTACAAAGTGAAGTACTGCACAAGTGAACTAGGATTAATGCCTCACGGTTGTATTCCTCCAACCAGCCAAGTTGCAGGAAATATGGTCACAACCTCCCCTTCCTGAGTCACTGCACTGAATAATAGGCGGAAGCGTTTTGGCAGAACATTATGATGTCACAGTGAAGTTGATCTTTGACCATTTGGAAAATATCAGGACTTCATCATTTTATCTTATCGGACATTTGTTTTAGATTGTGTCAAAATTAGCACATGAATCTGTGAGTTATGGCCAAAAACATGTTTTGGGAGGTCACAGTGACCTTGACCTCTGACCACCAAAATATAATCAGTTCATCCTTGAATCCAAGTGAAATTCCCTCAGAGCATTATTGAGATATCGCGTTCAGAATAATGGCATGGACGGACAGACGGGTGGACAACCCGAAATAATAAGGCATAAAATGAAAACATTAAAGAACGGAGTTAAATATACTTTAAATGGATAAAAGAAAATAAAAGAAAAGGGCTGAATCCAAATTTTCTGATTTTGCAAGAGGGTAAAAGGGGATAAGAAAGGGGGAGGCTAAGTTTTTTCCAGTGTTTTCTCATAATTTTGCTTTTATTCCTATGAAGTATTCCAAACTTTCATCACATTGGCCTGTGAAAATCCTTTGACTCAAACAGTAAAAAAAGCTCCTGTTAAAATGCTCAAAACTCTTGTCTATAATAAGGCTATAACCTGGGTCCATGAATTGCAAGTGGAAATTGTTTTAGGCGTTAAAGTGCAAAAAGTTCAGATTACTCATTCTCAGATTAATACTTTAAATCTGCATGTTCTGTCCACTATCTATTCTGAATACAACCAATGACTTTTCCCTTTTCAGCCTCTCTTATAGTTTTTCACTGCTGATGTCAGATGCAAGCTGCTTCTCTCTCCCATTTCTTCCTGATTCATTCAGAGAGCTGCAGCGTGGATATGAAACCCAGCTGTGACAAGCTCACAGCTGTGCGCCTGTATCAGCTGCTGCTGCACAGACTCAGAGGCTGAGAGGCTGCGCTCCGGAACAGACACCAACAACCGAGCTGCATTAGTGTCATCTGGCACAGAGGAAGAGGCATCTTTCACAGTCTTCATCAATAATCTACATTTGCTGCACTTTATTTTAATTTCCAACTGTTATGCTTTACTCAGGTAAAAGTCAAAGATCCCTTATTGCCCTTAAACATCACTTTAGCACAGTGGTTCTCGGGGTTTGGTTGCCCTGGGGGCCACAAAGCTACTGCAGGAGCACGTGTGGATCACCAGGGGAAAAATAGGCAGTGAAACTGAGAAAATAAACAAACAAGAGCTTGAGGATGCCATTGTTCTGACACGGGATGGGAATCAAGAACCATTTCCAAGTAGGAATTGGAATCATTTGCCACCGAGCTTATCAATTACTTTTATTGATGCTTGCAAATTCTTCAGAGCCCAGCGGGCCTATACAAACACTACACAAGGATCTGGCCTCCCCCTCATGTTAAAGCTCATGTTGAAGTGGTGTCAATGAGCTGTCAATGAACTGAACTATTCTTCCCATCACAAAAAGACAAAAAAAAAAAAAAAAACACCACGAAAGTGAATTGTAGAAATAGCAGTCAGGTAAACCTGTTTTCTTCTCCCCAAGTTTGATGTTAGCAAAGAATGTAAATATTAAGTGTTAACTTGCAGTGCAACTCTCTCCAGTCTGTCAGTCTGACCTATCTGTGCAGTGCATCTCCTGGTCCGTCTGTATCTTGCTTACCAGCCACTTCCAGGACTGTTCTGGAGGTGGTTTGATTGATTGGATCACAATCCATCCTCAATGCATCTTAGGTGCATTTACACCTGTACTTTAATGTGGTGACGCACTATCTGATTGCAATCTGATGACCCAAAACGCATTTTGACGCCAAGTGTAAATGGAGTATTTAAAAACCACTGCTTTAGCAGTTTCAGATAATTTTATAATTAATATCCAGCCTCACACAAAAATGTTAAAATCCTTAGTGTTATTTCACTGGGATGTGTAAATGATGTATGTGCACTAGAGACACTTGAGACCTGTTTTCAGGTTAAGACCTGTGCAAATACACTGAGAATGGACTTTTCAGTGAAGTAGGACACAACAATTTTTGTTAAAAAAAATTGACAAATGACTCAAAGCTAATTACTTTATATGTAAAACCTTGTTTTACTTGAAGACAAATGACAAATGTTTGACATGTTTGTTTTGCCCCCTCATTAAATATACAGTACACTGTACACTGACTGTAAAACTCGAATCCAAGATGCCACTTTCTCTGCCTGACAAAGAGCCTTTGTGGGATCAAAAACATAAAGTCATGTTATTTGTTTAATTTATACATTTTGAAGCTCGAGACAAGAATCATGAGCCCTGCTCTTTTTAAAGTTTTAGTGGGTGCACCATTACATTACACGCAAAATATCCTGTGCATGATTTTATACACATCCTGTGGAAACTCAGCAAGACATTTTTAGCTTGGAAACCCCATCATCTTGGCTATAAATGAAAACACAATGAGAGCATCCAGTATTCACTTTCTGTGGGGGGAAAACAAGGTATATGGTGTAAAAATTATATATATATTATATAACTGTAATGCCATTTTTGTCATTTACATGCTATCACCACGTTATGACAAATAGTACATTTTTTGTACTGTTTAGACTCTGGGAAGGACGTACTGTCTGAACCAAGACGACTGCACCTCGATGTGTAGATGATCAGACCTTGGTAAACCCGTGGTGATAAACCACAGCTACTCCTCCATGCAAAACCCTGGAGATCCCTGTCAGATTGGATTTTGTGAAACCATCAGGCTGTAACATGAGCAGGGAAGCATTTTTTTATGTGCATCATGTCCACAATAGAACTCTGATCCAACCTTGTTCAAGCTATGGCGCTGACTGCTATCTCTCACTCTGGTCCTAAATAATTAAAAGCACTTAGTGTGTCAGCGGTCTTTAGGGACTTGGTCCACACGTTTGACCCAGCTGACGCACATCAGAAAGGAGACAATGCAAGACTAAGAATTACTGATTTTTTTTTTTAAACTATTTTTGTAGAAAGAATCTGCTGAAGATTTATGTCAAATATGTCCAATCATTCATGCCAGTCTTAGTGATATTCATCTAACACCGGACAGAAAGAATCCATTTCTTCTTCTCCACCTACACAGAGGTCAAATGTCAGCTACAGAATAGCAGCCCTGGATGCAAGCACAGTGAAGTTGGTAGTCTTGGAGACAGAAGGGGTGCAGTATCAATTTCACACTGTGATGCCATTTTCCATTTGGTGATATAGTGAATGTTCCTCTGTAAAATATGAGGTGCACTCATGTCACAAAGAGCTAATCATTTAGGGGCTACTCTGCTGGAGTTTTTTGAAGTGTTACTTGAGCATTTTAAATGTTTGTCTTCATTTTTGCAAATATGTCAGACAGTACAGGTTTTCACCAGACAAGTGTCAAAACACAAAAATCTCATGCTCTCATCGCAATGACAATGCTGTAAAGAATATGTTGTGCAGCTCTAGCTGGAATGGTCTTTAGTTCAAGGACAGATGAGTTTTTTGATGGAAACAGGTAAAAACTGATACAAACAATGAGGGAGGCTTCAGTTTGCTGGCTAGATTTATCATGACAGAGATAAAACATTTATAGATAGATAGTCATTTGACTAATACAGCAAATGTAATATTCTTCAAATCAAAAAACATCACACTGATGCAAAACTGTACTACTCTGCACTTGACTAAAATGAGAGGGATAGTTATTACAGTTAAAATTCTGACAGTAAACTAATTTTTATCGTCGCATGGTTCACAGATTATTGTCATATCACCAGACGCTACATGTAACCATGAGATGGTTTCGGTTTCCCCATCATACTGAGTTGTGTGGCACGCTTATTCAGCAGATTACAGCACCATAGTGCAGATATGCAGAGAGGAATCTGACCCAGTCCACTCGCCCTAATGCTGGCGCCTCATCGATCCGCTGAGCTGTTTGCGGACAGATTCTGTGCAGTTGGCGCTTCAAACCAGACACATTTTATAAACTCGCCACCGCTGCTGGTGATAAGAAGAGGGTTTGTCTGTATTGTTGATTGGTTGATGGGGCTCCAGATTACTTTTCTCATCGGAGCACAGAACTTGAGTGGCTGTTAGCTGCTGATTTTGAGGTGAACTCTACTGACACAGGCTTTGACTTGTTTTGTTCCTTGCAGCTGAAGAGGGTGAAGAAAACGGTTTTTATCCGGCAGTTTTGTTCTGTCTGAAGTACCCTGAACTCAGTTTGACCTTCATTCTCGTAACCGCTTGATAAAAGGAGTCTGAGAACGCGAGGGGTGAAATTGTGACTCAAAATGAAGTCTTCACAGTCTGCAGCAATACACAACGTGACCCTGTGTCTGCTCCATGCGAGATATCTTCCCAGATGTCCTGTGAACAAGTCAGAGCTGTTAACGTCTCGTGGCAAATGACAGACAGCCACTGTGAGAGAAACTGGCACCTGAGCATTAGTAACATGTCCCGGTGGCAAAACGTCAAATGTACTGTACAGAGGAGGCTTTAGAGCTGCCGTTGTTTTGTCATTAAACATGTACAGTTGCACAAGCTATTTAGCAACTCCTTAGGGCGGCAGGTATTTATATTAATTAACAATGACATTAAAATAAATGAAATTTTAAACATCTGCATGTCTGCAGTAGCATGTACTCATGAATTATTTGAAACTTCTTTCTCTCTTTGCCGTTGCCAAATCCTTATTTGACATTGAATGTGCCTCTAATTCTCTTCCCAGAGTAAAAACCCAATTCCAATGCTAGTAATCCCCACAGAATAGTCATACTACATATACAATAATCCCAGGATACAAGATGAAAAATGTCCATCCCCTGGTCTTTTCTCTCTCTGGAGAAGCTCTGAAGTAGACACACTGAAGCAATCATAAGTTGCTTTAGTCTCTAATCTTTTCTTGGTCAGGTTGAGCAGAAGTAAAAGTCCCCAGAAAGGCCATTTAACCATGTGATGGACTTTTTCTCATCATTGTCATTGGGAATTTAACAGGTACTTGAAATCAGCCATTGAGTTTTGTGCACTTCAGGTGGATTAGGACAGCCTTTGTTCTTTTTTATTTTGATTTTTCATTAAATCTTATGTAACTTTCAGGTAAACAGCCATAACTGAGGGATGTTCTTTTTGGGTTTTCGTTTTGTTCAGATTTTTTCCTGGGGTCACACAGTGTAAACACAGCTCCGAACAGACAAGCCCAAATGGATTTTAACTAAGAATTGCAACAGACTGAGTGAAAATAGTGCATGCCACTCAGGTCCAAAGTCCCAGCATCCCATATGTGCATCTGTTCACGTCCAGCTGGGTCCACAGTCATTCAAGCCCAGCAGCAACTTTGTAAGCAACAAAATGTCCTCTCGCACCGTTAATGTGCCACTACAGTAGTTTCACACACAAAAAAAAACAAAACACTTGTGTCTGTGCCATAAATTACAGACCAATACAGCATTGTGTTTTTTGTTTTCCCAGCTGATTAGTGATCTACTTTAGTTCACAGTGAAGGGGTGTAAGTGAAGTGAACCTAAGCAGATACAATACATGTAAGTGATGAGTCCAAATTAGATGCACCATATGTTTTTTAAAATCTTTAAGTAAAAGTTTAGCCAACAAAACAACTGCTTTGGGCATGGTTCAGACCAGGTCGTGGTTAAATAGAAGAAACCAGGAGCTGAAAATGAAAACTCAAGATGTATTTGCATTAGTTGGAAATGGAGCGCTGGCTGCAGGAAGTGAAGGAAATTTCCTACCTTATAATTACCATGTCAAGTTACTGCCTGTTTCTTTGTCATGCCTCCTCCATGTAATATTTCAGCTAGCTCATTAGCATTTTAAAAAGTTGTGTCAAAAGGAAATTTTCTGTGTTATCCAAGAAATGCATTTACTTTGAAATACAACATATAATTTTTTTTGCACAACAGTCGTACTACCAGCTATATTTAAGCACAGTGATGTTTTGACACAAAAATTTAGCTAATTACCACTTAACACATATCAGGCCTAGGGCTGAGGCTGATGGGACTGTCATCAGTTTTGCAGGTATTTGTATTTGCTATAAAACCAAATCGGACAAATTAAAGTTTTGACATGATCATAGAGCTAAATGAGAAGTTGTTACAATTCAGTCTGAGGAAATATTAACATGTATAAAAGATCTCATGGTAATCCATCCAAGAGGCTGAAAACGTATTATTACAAACCAAACATGTCAATCTCACGATGGCACTGCAGGAAAAGTCAGGAGAAGCACCAAATTCAAAGAGCAGATATGGTCCAGCAACGCACATGGCTGTGTTCACACACATTTGTTTTTGTGGATCTGATCTGGTGCATGCAGTCATAAGTTCAGGCTGCAGTCAGATGGCCCACCGGGACTGTCGCAGCCATGCAGATGGGAAACTTTAAACTGGACTTCCGGAGGATTCATCCACATCCATTCATCCATGAATGCCTCTACAAGGTTTTATGGCAGTGTATCCAATAGATTCTGAGATATTTCAAAATATTATACCAACAGACAGACATAGCCATCACTAAAATCATGACACTGGCATGGTAAATAGAGTCATATAGAAAAGCATAACCATCAGGACAAATTCAGCTTCAGCTTTTCACCTGGCAGAATGTCAGGTAACATTTTATCTGCAGAGACTGAGAGACTGTCAGAGAAATGTCCTGTTTGTGAGGTGAAGATTATTTCCACAGTGATGAATTCATTCTTACTGTCAAATCACTGTCTTGTAACATATTTTCCAGTTGTTGTTCAAATACACAGAGGCCTGTTTCTGACTTGTGTGTTAAGTGAAAACAGCTTTCTTAAATTCGCATGAGATTGCCCCTCTAAAGTTCATCTTAGAGAAAAATTTAAAAATACCCCGCTGTGAAAGACTTAAAAGTTGATAGCAACTATTATTGCCTGACATGAGCGGATTACACGATCGCAGGATGCTTGGATCAAAGCTCTGGCAGATAGAGATCAAGAGAAAAGCAGTCAGAGGCTTGGATCAGTCTACGGTCCGTGCTGAGTGTTCAGCTTCCCTATAGCTAATCAGTATAGCAGGTATGTTTAGGAATAGTGAAGAAAGGGACTGGAACAGACAAGATTACAGTCTGGGAGAGTTTCAGACTGAAATACAAACCTTATCACCGATCTGTCATTTCCACAACTGTATCTTCTGAGAACCTGCCCCAACAGGATTGGGAGGCCTGCTGGAAGATTTGCAAGGTTTCATTCATTGGTTGGTTTACATCTTCCTCTAGCAAAGTTTCAATGTCACCCTCTTTCACTCCCAACCTCACTTTGTGGAAATACGCAAAGAACCCCACAAAACCTCTACAAAATAAAACAAGAAATTGCATCGTTTGTAGCTGCACTTCAGAACAACACATTAAAGCATTTTCTGATGTGACGCTTCTATCAGCAGAACCTTATCATTCATCTTTCTTCTGAACCTGTTACAAAATCACTGCTGCAAAAATGAAAAAAAAAAGTTTTCTGATCTTACACAGCTATGATTGAGGTTTGGTTCTGAGTAAACACAAACAAAAGCCTGTTGTGTGCGAGTCCACGAGCGCTCAACACCAGCCCCATGTTTACGCACATTGGTGGAGGAATAACTTAAAACAACCGTAGAATTGTTTTCAAAGATGAGGTTATTCATGCTCATCTTGTCATGTGTGAATTAATTTACCGGGAGCTTTTGACACTTGTAGAGCTCTGTAGGCCCAGAGAGCTGTAGTAATAAACGTTAAAGAATCAAACGCCTAAACACAGAAAAGTACTTGAACATAAATAGAAACAGATAATACAGAAACTTACAGAGGCTTCATGAGCCAGTCTTTCAGACTCATCTAACTAGATAAGCACTGGATTGGAGATTAATCAATAAAGAAAATAATCGTTTGTTAAAATCATACACATTTAGTTCAGTTTAGGGAACAGTTGTGGTCATGATTAAAATAAACCAACTGACTGTCGGTCGGAAGCCAGAAATGACCAGTTGACTCCCATCAGCTGATTCACCTTTTCTTTAATTTAGGGAATGTGTCGTCTTCTAAGAGCGTGAGTGCAAACAGGCGAACTGTTGAACGCAGGCTGCTGCTGTGCATTAACCACTCGATGCTCTGAAAACAGCTACATTGCCAATAACAGATACTCCCAAAAGGCTTTTATCGTCTTCTTCAGTATCTGTTATCGACATTTGCACTTTTTTTCTCTTACACTGTCCACTTTGCTGCTGTAATACTGCACTTTTCCCCACTGTGGGACTAATAAAAGTTATCTTTATCTTAATCTTATGACACTGTGTACATTTTTACCATCAAGTGAACTTTTCTGATGCAGCTCACTGGGTGCTGAAAGTGGAACTGAGAAGACAAAAGAGGGCAAGTGAGATGAAGGAGTTTATTTTAGTGCTATTTCGGGGGAGTTGCTTATTTTTTTCTTTAGCAATAAAGTGCAAAAGATAAAAAAATATATAAATATTTTAAGAGAAGCTGTTGATAAATCCTACCTGCTGCCAGACTGGGTAACAATAAACTGGCTGATAAGAAAATAATTCAACTATTTTCAAGGGTTTAAGAGTTTAGCACCTGAAGATATTTAAATTTCATCCACTCAGATCATTTTAATCGTGAAGAACTTCAGTGTTGCGAGAATCATTGTTTAGTTAATTATGAAGTGGTCGAGTCTTTAAATCTGATCCTCTGCTTTTGTGGTTTTAAGCTGCTGCATCAAAAACGTTAATTAAGAAAAAGAAAGAAGAGAAAAAACGGCAACAGAAGGTGACAGGAGCAGAGGATGGTAATCTGAGCCCACTGCTTTAACAGTCCTGTTGTGTGTGTGTCTCTCTGATAACGGCCATGTTGAAAGGTCCCAGCCATTCACACCCACCAGCCTACAAAGCACTTCTGACAGACACACACAGACACACACACAAAAAAAAACAAGCACAGGCATACAGGCATGCCAAAATATACAAACACACCCATACACTCTACAGCTGCTCCAGCTGATATCCCTGGTCCACATTAAACATCATTTTAATGTGAAATGTAAAAGCTGAAAAGGTTCAGAGTAAAGTGAGAATTCACAGTCCATTTGCACTTTTCCTGTGATAAAAAATAAAACATATCGCCAGAGCTTAGTGAGAATTGCAAATGAGATGTCAAACCTTACTGGCAGGCAACTAAAAGAGGAGATCACACTGTTCATGCAGCATTTACTGTCGTTGTATGTATATTTCTAAATATGGTGAAAGCCAATTCAAGCACAAACCTTCAAGTTTGTTCAACAATTCTTTCAGTAGTAGGGAGTTTTTTGTTTTTTCTCTTAACCATAAACAAATTCAATGGCACATTAAAAAGGGATTCTTCAAGAGGCTGAGTGCTTGAAGGACTCCTTGAATGTCTTTCAATTTTGTGCTTTCAATAACTCCAAGTGCCCTGTGAAATGTGCCATGCACCAACAAAAACAAGAAACACAGACACATTCGGTCCAGGGCCAGTGCTGGTTTGAAAACATTCAGAAAGCTTCAATGCTGAAATATGAAAATATGTTACACTCTCCTCAGGGGACAGTGGAGGTATGATATGTAATTCCTCAGATGATCTGGTTAAGCTGGGTTTCTGGCAAAGGTGCTTCAATTCCTTCCTTTGCCCTCGGGGTAGGATTAGTGCATAACAGGATCTCACTTCTCAAAGCTCCCATTCCTCCTTATCATCATATACAGGAAACATCTCCAAAAAGCACCGTTGTTTATGCTGCACCTACACGGCTGCAGATAATGGGAAACAGGTTGAGCTTGTTTGTAATGCAATCACAGTCATTAAATACATTTACGTGCCAGCTCATCAGTTATCAGCCACAGGTCAAATTCAGAGTAAATCCTTGTCTGATCAGACAACCAGTCAGCTCTGACATGAATTGGCAGATTAAAATATTGGGCAAATATTATTTGCGTCATGTCTTCATGCTAAAAGCTCTTTAGAGGTCCACTGGGTATGGATAACAATTTTTTCTGTGAGACAATGCACGTCAGACACAGTCTGGCTTGCGAAATTGGCAGCGATGACGATGAAAATGTCAGAAGATACTGAAAAAATGTCCATCAAAAGTTCCAAGAGCCCAAAGAGTCACCTTCAAATTGCTGCTTTCGTCTGATCAACAACCTAAGAAACAAGGCCCTAGCGTTTAAAGCTATTAAAAGCCAGCGCCACGCTAACAAGCTCATAATGACAATGTTAGCACGCTGATTTTAAAAGGTTTCAAAAGTTTCAAAAGGTATGTTTCCCCGGCAGTGGACAAACCAATATGTAGATGTTATGATCAAGGTTATTGCAATTAATCCTCTCGAGACCATGAATGTGTTTATCAAATTTCATAGTGATTCAGCTAATATCTGTTGAGACATTTCAATAACAACCAAAAACGTCAACCTCAGTGAGGCAGTAAAGGAAACATCAGGAGATCTGCAAAGTCATTAGGATTTAGCCTCTGTGGACCTTGAATATTTGTAGCAAATTTCAAGGCAGTATATTCAATAATTGTCAAGATATTTCACTATGAACCACAGATGTCAAAATGCTGGTGGCACTAGATTCTTTCTCTAAGGACCTCAAGTGTTTGTACAAAATTTGAATGGAATCCATCCAGTGGTTGAGATATTTCAGTGTGCACCAGAGTGGTGGACCAATCCAGGAGCCATGTTTCATGGGTAAAAGAATCTGATTCACAATGATAAACAATATAGGAAAGAAGAAAATCCTCACACTTGAGAAACTGGAACCAAAGGAAAAATGATTTTAAAGTGATTAATTGATTAATTGATTATCAGAATTGCTGTCAATTCAAGTTCCAGCTTCTATTACTGGTCGTGCTAACTTTAGTAAAGCTGCAGTTTAGTATAGTCATTTTCACCCACCTTTCAAGTGGATAGGTTATTGTCTTCTGATATTTTGTTCAGCTGACATTTTCAAAGGACGGACAGACAGAAAAAGCAAAATAATTTGTTACTGTTCAGAAAAAGCTGCTTTTTGGTTTTTTTCCCTCCATAACGTACCAACAAAATACCCAGTTAAAAGTAGCACCAGGAGGGTGACGTTCACACAAGGAGAAGAATTTCTTAGATACAATGAGCTGAAGAAGTTTACCCATCTCTTATTTCAAACAAGTTAAAGCCAGGGCAGACAATTATTGGAAAATACTATTTGACCTCCTGTCTGGTCAATTGTTAGTGATTAGATAAGACAAGACAGAGATTGCTGAAACTACATTATGGGAAGCCGTTAGAGAGAGAGGGGGGAAAAACACTGACACGCCACCACAGACGATCGAACACCTCGTTATTACAGCTCTTTCTCTGTGAGGAATTGCGTCCTATAGTGTGTCAACCAATCAGAGCCATCTTACTTGTGTTAAGAGGAAAATATTCATTTATGCTTTGAGGCAGTGTGATCCCATCTACTTTGCTGCCTTTTGCAAAGGAAATGTGTTCATTGACCTCTGGTAACCTCATCAGTGGGACTCTATCCAGATATTGGCTGTTAAAAGGGTGAAGAGAGATATATCTTTCTATTGGATTTGCCATTCTTTTTTTCTCTCTTTTTCCCCCCACAGCACAACAGTATAAGGATTGACTTGTTTTTTAGCTGTAGGTGTCAGTAAACTAATTCAATTAGCAGCAAAACTTACCTCCATAGGCTTAAAGTTATTCTCGAGTGAACACGAGTTGAGGCCATTAAGGACACCTTGAAAACACTCTCTCCGGTCTCCACTTCTGCTCTTAGTGCTCAGAGTATAAATAACACTGTGACTGTTATTTAATGGTTTACAGTCTGCCACCATGGTGATATGAGATACAATAATGTGCCAGAGGTGTTTCCATTAGTCATCTTTGAATCTGTGGTGAAAAGCTTGACACACTGATCCCACTTTACTTAGAGACGCAAGACGACAGGCTCATATGTGCTGTACCTTGACCCTGCATCAAAGGGCACAGTGTGAAATATAATGTAATCACTAAAGTAGATCTAAAACAGAAGAGAGAGCCATCACTCTCCCAGCCTGTAGATTTTTAAAGCTCGGCCAAAATGCAGTAATTCACCTTCTCTTTTCATTCGCCGAGGTTCAGTGGATGAACGGTTTTGAACAGAATAAATAACTCAAAGGACTTTTAAAGAAATGTCTCAAAGTCACAGCAGAAAAGAGGCTGAACCAGGATATAGCAGAACAAATATCATCCTAATTGTACCCCATGAGAGCTCTGAGGCTATGCTTGGCTTGTATGAAGAGAAAAGGTACAAAAATATGTGTTTAAAAAAAGCATTATGTGTAGTAAATGAACGGAAGCCAAGCTATGCGCAGGATAGGAGTTCACTTCTATAACATCCTCTGGTGGATTCCAGGCAGCAGGGGAAAACAGCATTATCAAGAAACAACCACGGCTTTTGCCAACTTGTACTACTGGCACACAGTCACAAAGAGAAGGAAGCAACAAAGTGGAGAGATGTTTACGCCCTATTTGTATATGAGAAATGTTTTCAGCAAAATGGATTTAATGCCTGTTTTGATTCTCTGTGAGGTTTGGTACCAATTTTTATTGTATATGAAGAAGGAAACATAACAGGTTGTAAATACACTTACTGTTTTTATTATGAAAATGCACCATTTCTGTTATATTCATCTGTTACTTTTTGTACTCCCTTTTTCTCGGTTTACTGTGATAGTAGTTTTTTATGCAAAGTTTTTTATGCTTTGGAAAAGTTAATAAAAACTGGAATAGTAACACAAGACAAAAATAGAAAGTGCTGATTGAAATGTTGTGCTAAAAATATGGCATCCAGTCTTTTGGTTTGCTGAGTTTTGGAAATAAATTTTACAAAAATTGCTCAATGATTTTGAAGTCTTGGAAATAACAAACCAGTAATGGCTTCAACCTAGTACCAGTTAACTTAGACAAAAGGAATGATTTGAAAAACATATCCAAATGTATAGAGGATTTTTAGATTTTTTAGTCAGGATGCAGGTACATCACATTCGTTGCGGACACGTGCACTGTATTTTATCTGGATGACATCTGCACAACGGAAGTAGGATTGTGGGTAGTGTAGTGCTTGACATGTATTTGGGTTTTCAAAACAAAACTGAATCTTGCTGACTGAGAGCTGGTGAACATCTCAGGATTATTTCAGAAACAACACCAGTCATTAGGGCCACAACTAATTATTTTTTCTGAATAAACATATTCTTGATTAATCAGTGAATAACTTTTTTAATTATCTGTTAATTGATCAGTCAATAAATTGTCAAATAATGGTTAAATATATTTCAGTTACAATTTCCCAGAGGCAAAATTATGTTTTCATAATCATTAGTTAGTTTTTTCCAACAGTTTGTAAGCTTTACATCACAAGTGAAAACAGTCAGTAAACTTGTGGTTTGATTCTCTGTTGACTGATTAATCAAAATATTTTATTTTGGAACTGGCACAAATGAACAAACATCCATCAGAGTGCAGAAAAAACCCATTGAACCCAATATAACAGATATAAAATCCAGACAGTGCATAATTTCTTCCCAGCTCACCAAAGACAGCTGACTCACTGCTCCCTCACTCACTCACTGTTAATACTGTCCATGGACTAATCAACTTAAACAGTCAGACAATCAGACATGTTTGAAACAATTCCAGGTAACTAATCAACTCATTTCAAGGTCTGCAATTAACAGTTATTTTTAATCTAGCGATTGTTTTGATTAATTAATTGGCAGACCAATAAACTGTCAGAAAATGGTGAAAAATTGACCAACAGCAAAAAGAGAATCAATTTACCATCAATTTACATAAAAAACAGAAAACAAGAAGCTGGAACTACAAGATATTTGGTTATGACTGCTTGAAAAATGACTAAAGCAAGTAATCAATTATCAAAGTTGATTTCATTTTATTTTTTTAACATTGATTGACTAATTGAATAATCGATTGATTTGTAAGTGAAACCAAATCTGAACACCCCTGCGATGGTTAATTTGTCACTGAAACGTTAACTACACTGCTACATCTGCAGCAAGTACAGCAGTCGAGTGCAGCTCTGATAGTGACCGGGTTTCCAGATACCGTGTGTTGTCGCTGATAGAAATCTTGTCCATATGCAAGAAGCTGATCAAAGGACCGATTGAACCTCCGCATCACCTCCACCTCATCAATACTGCGTGATGTACCGGCCAAACTGTACAGTATCTGTTGCAGCTTTAACAGTCTTTTTTCTTCCCTGAAAGCCAGTTAATGGCACACAGACTTGAAAATGAGAGCACATTTTAAGAAGAAGGTGTTGCATTCTGGCATTTTCCTAAAGATCAAATAAAGACCTTTGAATTATGATGGATTATCACACCAAGATATCTGCTGCTTCAACCTGAAGTATCTCAGGAATCTTTGAAATGTCTGAAAAGAAAAAAGAAGAAAAGAAAAGAGAGCCTTTTCTCATTTGTGTGATCTTTCTTCAAGTCATTAGTGATTGTAGAGCAGTGCTGGTATGAGATTTTTTTCCTTCGCTTTAAAACTAATTCCTTATTTTCCACACTTCATGTCCACCTTCTCCCACTCTGCGTCCTTTCATTAATGAGGTAAAAGCGGTCATGTACTGCACTCACCTGTTTGTTACAAGCTCAGTAATTACAGCAGGTGTTGTTTGATCGACCTGTTTACTATAAAAAGATCATAGAGGAGATGTGACGATTATTGTTAGGTCTCCTTTAGATGAAAACATATTTCTGACCTGTTTATAACTCATCAAGTCGGCTGTATTTGTGGTCTTGTGTTCTTTCTGTCAATCTGCATCATTATACAATATGTCTGAGCACATTGTTACTTGTTGAAATGTCTTGTAAAGCACATATTTATGGTCGATATGGCCCCTAAGTAATATCACAATATTTTCAGGCTGTGAAACTTCCTCTAAAGCATGTCATAAATGCACGATTTAACCCTTTGATGCATAACAAGATGCACCTCTCACATTTCGCTGCTGCGTTGTGTGATCTAGAGATTTGGCATCTTGCCTTTTATTTACTTGTGATTAGCGGTTCCCAGCCAAAAATAAACAGGGAAAGCTCACTTGTTATTGCTCATATTGACACAATACAGCAATATTATATATAACTGACACCTTTCACTATAGTTTCAATGTCTGGACTTTACATGAAAATGACACAGATGTGAAAAAAATATAACACGTATATTTTTTAACCATTTTAGCAGCTGCATTGAGAGACAGTAGAGGCCACATGAACTATATGGTCATAGCATAAACTCAGTGTTGGTTATAATCATATTATGTCAATAATTTAATAGGTGAAGGGCAGTACTGGTGATCTCTTGAAGTCAAGGCACCCAGACTTTTGTGGCTGAAATCAAGTCAAAGTGTTCAGCCTTTACTTACTATCAATAAAGTATCACAATTATCAAACCAATTAGTTTGAGAGCAAACCACATCAGTGCAAACAAGCACATGCACCAATGCAAGTCCGAGGAGGACATCAAATCACACAAAGCTACAAAAATGTGAAAGACGACGTGGTAAACTCAGACGTATTTTAACTATGGTCCTTGATTTAAAGACGACAAAGTCAGAGGAGTTCAGGTGACTGTGCAGCATCATACTGAGAACAAAGCAAGAAACACAATAAATGCCTCATTATCATCTATAAAATCAAAATAAAATTACATGCAAACTATAAACCTCACAATAAGCTCAAGGCATAGCTGCATTTCAATTATCTACCCCCCCTCAAAATAAAGTTGATCTTTTGCATGAATATCTGAACCACAAAGGTCTGCCCTCAGGGCAAAAGCGCTATCAGTTTGATGTTGATGTGAATTTATGAGGACAAACACGTTAATGGGCACATTTATACATTTACAATTTATGTTCGGCTTAAATATAAGCTGGAAACATGAACAGCCTTAGGTCAGAATTTAGATAGAAGTGGTCCAAATCAATGATGAATGAAGGAGCATTTGCCTCTCTGACTTCGTGACAGCAGATGGATATTAGGCAGCTTTTTATAGACTGGGCTTTTTTGAGTAAGAAGTGCGGTGAAGGTAATTACTGAAATTGGAAAAGTAAATTTTAAGAGACTCACAGCAAAAGGGCAGAGATTTGATAGATAAAAGTCACAGGCACACATATTGTAAAAGGATGCTATCACTCAGTACTGAGCAGTGGTAGACTTTAAAAGCCCCCCCCCCCCCCCCCCAAAAAAAAAGATTTCAGCTAATAAAAAAAAAAAAAAAGATTGTAAAATTGTTTCTTTGGACAAGTAGAGAAGGAAAATTGACAAGAACTGTGGATGTGTGAAGTTTAGTGTCTATAATAACAAAGTTTGTGTCATGAGCAGCACACTCTCCTGATACTTTAATTACAGGTTCATACACCAGTGACTGTTTGGTCATGCAGCTTGGGTAAAGGGCCTATAAATATTAGCACAAACATAATAGAGGGTAAATGAAACTTGGTGAAACCCCAAGTGTATGTAATGAGGTCAGGTGAGCACAGCATCAAAGCATATTAAATCCATATTTTCGTGCACTGAAACACTGTCGGGGCTGCAAAATCTAATCTTAAGAAAACACACCTGGTGAGTCATTTCTGCACTGGATGACAGTTGCTGGATTTCACAAAAAGTTTGTGTTTAATGTTTTTTTCTCACTTTTAGTTGTTGAGGTACATACAAATACTGATTAGAACATAAAGTGTCTCTACAATTGTTTGTCTTTTAGCAAAGAGATACAAGCTTTCATGCACAAACAGATGGCAGCATCCCAGGCGATGCACTGCAGAAGTACTGCAGCTTGTCTGCAACCTGTTCAGTGGCGTCTCTATAGAGAGACAAATGAGCATGTGTCATGTAATATTCTTCATGTGGTGGTGTGGCATGTTTATTGTGTTCAGTGTGCAACACAACTCGCCTGTTTAAAGTTTTAAATACAATGTGTTGTACCAGTGGAATTTAAATGGATTTATTATTGCAGCTTTACACTTAATTTATTTCTTGCCCATTTCAGTTTTTCTCTTGCAGTTGCTCTGCACAGTGACCTCATGGCGTCCTTTGTCTCTGCTACTGGGTGTTCAATCCTCAAAGTGCACAATCTCAAAAAGGAAGCAGCAGCTGTTGACAAAATCTCTTAATGAATATTATTTTTACAGCTGATTTGTCATTAGAATTTAAAACTCAAATTCTGGGGTGTCTCCATGGCTTCATGGTTAAGATGCCGACCTTGAACATCCCTGGTTCAAACCAAGCCTCGTGAAGTCCATAGGACATTTGTTAAATCCATCACTCCCTCTACTATTGCCATGCTATTCTGCCCACCTCCAAAAGACTCAACTCAAAGTTCACTTTCTTGCTTGTTCTGGCTCTTTTGGCTGTATTACATGATCTTCTTCAGCAGACGTATATTGATTTTTTCCATGACTTTGAGCACCTCTTGGGAACTCAATCCTGGAAACAAAAGTTGACAAAATAACCTCAACTCAAGGGCCACTCTCATGCATGGTCTGGAGCTTTCAACTGAATTGCACAGTCTTTATCATCATCTGCTGTTTCCAAGGCCAAGAATGGGTCAACCTCGATTTTTAAGCCAACATGAAGTCCTTCATATACTTAGAATTATGGAAACTATTAACGTGTACGGTTCCATGGCAATTTAGCAAACTACAACTGCTGACGAAGACCAGTTGAGCAAGTAGAGCTTCAAATGCTGTTTCTAGGGTCAAAAATAAACTGCCAGCTAAAGCTCAACTTACAAAGTGGCCTGACACATTTATTGTATCACTGTATAGCAACTGCAGCACAGAAATGCCAAAAATATGTTTGATGTCATTTAAGAAGAGTGATGGCAGCAGAGCATACAGCACCTCTCGCTCTGTATTGTTGTCATGGTAACAAAAAAATTTAAAAATGGAATGATTCTCATTAAATATTCCTTTAAATATTCCAGCCAATATGTCATATTTTTAAAACTATAAAATACCACAATGGCTCCATGGCTTTGGGGTTAAGATGCCGACCTTCAACCTCAACGTCCCTGGTTCAAATTCAACAAAAACAAATCCAGGGGACATCTGTTAACCTTGATTACGCTCTCATTTCCTGTCCTTGCTCCACTATCGCAATCAAATAAAAGCTACAAAATGCCCAAAACAATAATTTAAAAATCCCTTGTCTGTCGCACTTTTCTGCCAACCTCAAAAAGAAATCCATCTGTAAGAAAAGAAACGTCTCAACTGTTGAATATAAAGAGCCTTAATTGCTATGTGTGTACATAAAAGCTGAACCGTGCCCATGTGATTCAGCTCACGTCTTTTTTCTTCAGTCAAACTCTGTATTGCTCTCTATCATTCATTTCATAACATAACATAATTTTTGCAGCCAGACTGAACTGAAACAAAACATTTCAAAGAAAATCTAAAGAATTACTCCAAAGCTAAACTTCAGTAGCAACAATGGAAGCTTCCATTCTTTGAGATGTTTATTTCTGTTTTCACACAGTTTATTAGAAGCTTTGAACTGCTGCAATCAACTTGTCAGTGTTGCAACTTGTCAGCCAGAGCTATTGTTTGCTGCTGATGATTGCATGGCCGACATTTCCTGTGACTGAGTTCAAATTACTTGTTAATCACGTTGCCTGCAGTATGATTGCGGTGTTAGTACAGTGTGTCAGCCCTGTATAGAGTCCTGGGTGGTTGCAGGTCAAGGTGAGATTTTTTAGTTGTTTTTTTTTTTTTTGGAGGAAAGATAAAAATAAAATCCTAACCTTTGTCCTTAAGTAAGCCAACAATGGCTTTTTTGGCTGGTTTCTAAATTTCATTATTCCATTATTCCTGTAATCATTAAATCAAGGAAGAGTTTATATAATCAGAACAGTTCAAAGTTCCTGTTTGTGGTCTGATCATGGAAATAAATTACACACACAATGAAGCAGCTGATATGATGTTTGTGTTTTTTTCCATGTAGATTTAAACATTAATGGAGGCAAGTTTTTGCTAGTACCACAACAAGAGCAATCACTCTGGGATTTTCCGGCAGCCATAACAGTTTCAGAGTTGAGAGGACCTTTGTGGGTTCAAGGACTAAAAGACCAAATGTTTAGTTTTGAATTTGACGATTGTTTCTGTTTGTGGTACAAGCAGAGAAACACAGTCTAAACACAGAACAGACAGAGGAACATTTTGTCAGCAGTTTGAAACTGAATAATAAGCAAACATGTAAGAGTTGCCAAATGAAACAAGTGCTGGGGATTTTGGGGATTACATGCAATTTGTAAGGACGACTCTCCTTTGTTCTTGGTGATCAGAGGAGCTGTGACTCTTGAGTTTCATTTTGGAGGAATACTTTCCATCATCACAGTGACAAATGATGGTCATAGCTTTATTGCCATTAGTTAGCCTTAACAGGAACTTTGACAGCACAGACAAATGAAGAGGATTAAAAAGGACAAAACAGTCTCTTCTGGACCCGTTCAATGTCAGTCAATTATTTGCAATTTTTGTGAAAATTAAATAATTAATAAGTGGCATCTGATATCCTGTGAAATGAATGCCATGTTTTTTCAAGCTCACTTTACAGAAGTTTTCATGTGCCGCATGATTTATCTCAGCATCTTGCAAACAATCACAAGGCTTTGAGCCAGGACATTGTTCATTGCAGGTTTATTTTCTGGCCCAGTTTACTCTTTAGATCCTTTTTGGAGAGATGTCATATTACTAAAAAAAAAAAAAAAAAAAAAAAAAAAAAAACAGCCGGCAATTATTCCTGTGCTGTAAAAGTTTATAGTCCAACACATCCTTAATCACAGACACAAGCGGTGCAGCTCGTAAAAGCAGTGTGCCCTTCTGTGCATAAAAGGAGCTGTTTTATGTCAGCATAGCACGGTAAACAGACATAATCATACCACCACAATATTTATAAAAGGCCAGATTTACAGCCCCAACCATTCATCCGTGACATGCCCTGATGTAAACGCAAACGACGGTCCAGCAAGGATTTATATCAGCTAATGAAGGCATGAGGGCATAGGGGTTATTATTCACACGGTTACTCTGCAGCAAGAGCCTGCTCCCACTGTGGAGAAAATGACTCCCTCCTGTTTGTGTAGCCACATAACTGCATCTATCTAAAACACTGCCATATCAAATGATCTATCATCCCTTTATCTTCCAAGTGAGGAAATGGCTACCTCGGCAGTCACCTGGTGGCTCTTCGGCCTGTTTCCCCCTCTCTCATGGGTGTTTTGTAGATGTCAAAGTTGTACGAAGACTTGTTTTTGTTTTTTATCTATCTCTCATTCACATATACAAATTGTTATGATCAGTTCTGTAAACTGGTGGATATATCCCTAAGTCCTTGCATTGAAATCAATATGTTTGATTGATTTTGTCCACTTAAAATTGTAAAATTGTAAATGGCTTTACTACTTTCTCTTTAATATTTTACAGAGTAAATGACTAAAATCAATCAATCAAGAAAATAATCTGCAGATTAATCAATAATGAAAATAATCTCTAGTTGTAGCCCAATCTAACATTGACAAAAAGTCCTAAAAGTACTATGGATGTCATAAACGCTACCACTGAGCTTTTGTCATTTTATAATCACATTTAGCTTAAAATCATTGTGTTTGGTGCTGTTTATTACCTTAGTACACAGGAAATGAGGGGAGTGAAATGGACACACAACAAAGGGCCACCAGGGTTTTCTGATATTTTATAGACCAAACAAAAACTGATCATTCAACAAAGGAAAGGCAGATTGATAAAGAATATAATTGTTAGTTGCAGCTATAGCTAAGACTATTGGCACATAAAATAAATATCACACCTCTCCGAGCCGTAAGTCAGCAGAGAACAGCAGAGACTCAGTATGTGGATCTGACAGAGGATTGTCTCAGATCACCCCCCTGCTCCTGTCTTTGGTATAAACACTCCCCACTGTGCAATTATGCTCCATTTCAGCTTTGGATGAGCCTCTGTCTTAAATTAGCACCTAATGCCTTGCAGTTTCCACCTCAGGCCCGGGCTGTAATGGCAGCCAACTTTTCATTGCAAATAAGCAGGAAAAAACCTGAGACAACAATAGATGGCTAATTTGTTATTCCTTGCCCATTTCCCACAGAGTGCAGCACTAAGCAAAGGCAGATGCCATTTTAACCCTACTGCCAAATCATTTCACCTCTCGTCATCACGACTGCTGGTTTGAAAGCTGTAAACAGATTCCACAGGTGCAGCACATGTTAAAGTTGGAGTAGTTACAGGGTTTGCCCTGACATGCTAAAACTGCAATTTGCACACTACCCACTATTTTGTTGTTGTTGTTGTTGTTGTACTCAGAAGTGGTGATTAGGTATCTGGAAATGCATTTCTCTGTCCTGTTTTCCTGAGTGCAGTTACACTCAGAATCAGTCTGTAATACTTTGAAAATGACTGTGCACTGATTTTCCAAATGTTTTGAAAGAAAGACAGATTGAATGGTCAAAAGAGGAATGATGATTGAAGTTAATGGCAATAGTGACGATGATGATGATAATAATAGTGAAGGTGATGATGAGAGTAATTACTGAATGTGGCAGCGGATGAGAAGAAAAGCAACTGTTGACAGTTCAGAGTGAGCCGTCAGTAAAACTGAGCAAAGCTGATTTGATGCCCGTGGACGAGCCCTCAGCAGGAGGATCCAAACTCAAAGTCCCGCGCCGCTGCCTCTCACATAGAAATCGGGAGCGAGAAGAAAGGGACAATAGCTCAGATGAAAAAGAGTTGATTGAGAAAGAGATCACAAAGACTAAGAGTTTGAAGAAGAGATAAGAAAAATGATGACAAACACAGTGAAAAACTGAGCCACTCAGCCACACACCACTGTGAGAACCATCGCTCAGCTAAAATCCTCCCTTTTGATCCTATTCCACATATATCTTCTGTCTATGAAACGATACCCGTCAGGCGTTCCCCCCCCCCCCCTCCCTTGAGACAACTTTTCCCAAAATCCCTGGATGCTGGGGTGAAGGCTTGCACACCCCCCTCTGTCTGAGCTGTGATTATTTGGCTGGGGCTCTGCCACATCAAACCCCAGCCTGCCAAAGACTCCCCAGAGGAGAAAGCAGAGAAAGAGAAAGAGAGAGCTGCACCACCACCCACCTGTGCAGGGCAAAGAGAGGAACCAACCAAATGGCACCCCGCTGGATACAATCTGCTAGTGGACACCCTACAAAAGACACCATCACAGGCTTTTTTTTTGTTTTTTTCCTTAAACTGCAGCGATTCAACCCCAAACTGAGAAAAGAAAGTCTTTTCTCCAGTTCAATTCTACCTCTGCAGCCTGCTCTAATCTCTCAGACAAGGTGACCGGCCCCACCTTATAGGGGACATATGGGCCGTTTGAAGAAGAGCACTTGTCGTGCTCCGTGTGTGTCGGGCCTGATGAGGTATGAACCAGGTCCTGAGGATTGCAAGATCAGGAGTTTTTTACAGAATCGGCTTAGAAGTGTTAAGTTGCTCTGAGGTTTACCTGTGATCTCTCATGTCTGTACACTCTAATACACTTCAAGACATAATGTACCCTGGGCTACAATTGTAAACTGAGAAGCGATGTGTTTCAAGAAACATTTATATCACTTAAAACTGAGCTGAAACAATTAGGTGATAAACAATTAATCACTTGAGTCAAATGCCACATATCTGCTTGTTCCAGCTTTTTCAAAAAGTGAAAATTTGCAGTTTCTCTTTGTTTAATATCATTGTCAATTAATTATCTTTGAGTTTTGGACAGTTGGTTGGACAAAACAAGACGTGTGAAGATGTCACGTTGGGCTTGAGGAAACTCACAGGCTTTTTTTTGTTATTTCTGACATTCTGACAGACTAACCAAAAATGAAAGTAATTTGTTAGTTGCAGAATTAATTTGAATATCTAGGTTTATATTGTGACCTTGATGACAATGTGGATTTTTTTAATCTGCCCAATTCAGATCTTACTTGATTTTTTTCCTTGATTATCTGAGAAATAACAAAGAAGTGATAACAAAATGTTTTTTATTTGATGTTAGCAGTTTAGTGACATTTTCTGTCACTTTTTCTTCCCAATGCAGTTTCACCTCATTCAAAAGACGTGACAATACTCTAAGATAATGAGACTCTGTACGCTCGTCTGCGTTGCCAGATAGTCATTTGACTCAAGAAACCCACAAAAAACATTCAGTTTCATTAAAGAGTGAAAGTGAAATGATCTCACCCTGCTTTCACAGATTTTGTCACTTGTTAACAAAGGTGCTGTTTTAAGTGTAAAATAAGCAACTTGTTAATTTTAAGGAAAAGGGAAAGAAACTTGCTAGCGAATCATGGGATCATCAGCAGTGTGATGAATATCATCATGTGAGAAACTGTTAGCTCAGAGCCGTCATGTTTGAACTGGACTTCTCTCACACCTGCCAGTATGACAGCGAGTTTCCAGAGAAATAAATAAATAAAAATAAATAAATCCCTGCGCGGCAGTAAAATAAAATATTGTCCTGTACATCTTTCTATTCAGGCACATCACAACAATATTTATTTTGCACTGTCTTGACAAATCATAGCAACAGTGTGATTTCTGTGTCAAAGTTGTCTGTGAGTTGCCTGAAAAAATATAAATCTTTCTTGACATAGACAAAAGGTGACAGCATTTCTGATGGATATATCAGCTGCATATTAGCAGAAGTGGGTAAACTTTGATTCAGGCAAGGATCACAGGCAGTTACCCCATTCCTGCCAGTCAAGCTTGTTGTCCAAGGCAATTCACTCTGTGGTAACAGTCTGTGTTTAACCTCGCCGGGTGATCGAACACTTCTCATTCAGAGCACTTAAAACGGCCCTCTGGTGCAGAGAGGGATCAATATGGGGAGCATTACATCTAATCAAGCACTGATTACTTTCTCAGCGTTGACTGCAATTGGCTGACATGTCATTTCGTTTTGCAAAGCGTGTTTTGTTTCCACAGATTTAAATGATCACCCAACAGAAACTGACCTTTATTTTCTGAAAGCTCAATCACTTTTACTCAGACAAATGTCGCAGCCCGCAGCTACTCCTATTGAGAAAATTAACACGATTAGTGCAGGGCTTTTGTTAGCCGCTTGTTCACATTGTTTGAATCTCATTACACCTGTGCGCTGAACAAAATCTCAATCATAATTTTTTTTCTGTTACAGCATTGCAATTCCACAAGGAACATTTTAGAACAACTTCTGAACAATTTGGTGCTTTCTACATATAGGTCAGCTGTGATTTAAGCTTTTTTTAATGAATCAGACGAACAAGCATGTAACTAGCATAGCCCTTGTTCTGCACAGTGACAGACCTTTTTCGGCTTTGTTTTCTTTTAATTTACTGACTGAGGACAGGAGAGGCCACGACGGTGTCAGTACATTCCTCTGTGTTGCAGTAATCACAAACTCTGCAGCTCACAGCTCTGAATTGGCAGATAAATCAACTTGACCTTGTCTAACTCAAAGTTACATGACATCAGCGTTTGTCACTAATGAGACGTCACACACCGTCAGAGCCAGTCAGATGTCTCATACACACGCACATTGACACACCAACATACATCACACAGGCATGCATTATGGGGCATTACATCATACGGTCTTGGCAATGAGCAATGAAAAAGACACAGATTTGCACTATTTCCTTCCAGTGGTTTCCTGCTTTCAGCCCCGTCCTGGCACTGATCATATTTAGGATATGATGTTTACAAAGGGAACAAAAACAAACGATTCTAACATTATTCAAGCCTCTGATCCTCTGTGTGGTCTCTCCAACTCCTAAACCTCCCATACAGCCACTGTGTTACCTCAGCAGCTGAGAATGAATGGATCCTGGCTGCCTGCACACTGCTGTGTTGACTGCTCTGCAAGACTTGGCTTCCACAGTACATCTGATCAATAGGAATGGACGACAGGAGCAATACTACAGTTTATCCTCAGCATTATTGTTGCCAGATTCACTTTCATTGCTAATCATTACATTGTTTGTCGTCCTACAACCATCTGCAATTGGAAAAACCAGTTTACATGTACAAGTATTTGTTCTTACTCGATGAAGCAAATACCTAAACTAACTAACTTACGTCTAATTGTAAATGACAAGAAAATAATCTGCAATTTTTTTAGATAATCTAGCACTCAAATTATTAATTTTGAAAGGAAAAATGCTAAACTTTCCCTGGTTTCATCTTCAAATTGTGAGAATCTGCTGCTTTTATTTGTCATTTTTGGGTTTTGACTGTTAGGTGGACTGAACAAGCAGTTTGCAGACATTTGTATGATTTTCTGACATTTTCTAGACCAAATGATTGATAATTAATAATAATGAATTAAGAAAATTATCTGCAGACTGATAGTTACAGACCTACTTATTTTATCCATTATCATTTAACTGGTACTGCATCATGTGACTGAGAATTATATATACTGTGATATAGAATTGCAGCCTAATCATCATCCCCTACCCAAAACCAAACAAATAAACCACTAACCAAACAGTGTTCACGTACTAAAGCTTTGTTTTCCATTTATACATGCTTATTCCAAACATATACAACATGAAAATACTTCAGCTTTGGAAATACTGAGAGCCTGACCTTACCCCCTCTTCTTCCAATCTTTGTGCTGAGCATGGCTATATATCCTCCCTGGTAAAAGTAATATGACCTTGTGCACATACATGACAACTTGTGTTTGCAACCAGCTATTTGTTCAGAGCTATCACATCTTGTCAGTAAAAACAATTTTCTTACAGAGCTCACTTCCACTTGAGATTATGCAGCACCCCACTATACATTTTCTTTGGAAATAGTTGTTGTCAGTTGCTGAGTTGTCAGCACTGGTCACACGATGCTACTCAGCCAATCATTGAGATAATAAGCGAAATAAGCAGGGAAAACCGTAGTGTACAGTGCCTTGAAAAAGTATTCATACCCCTTGAACTTTTTCACATTTTGCCACCTTACAACCACAAACTTAAATAATTTTTATTGAGATTTTATTTGATAAACCAACACAAAGTAGCACATAATTGTAAATTGGAACAGAAATGCTACATGGTTTTCAAAATTTTAAGCAAATAAAAATCTGAAAAATGTGGTGTGCATATGTATTCAGCCCCCCTGCGTCAATACTTTGTAGAGCCACCTTTCGCTGCAATTACAGCTGCGAGCCTTTTGGGGTATGTCTCTACCAGCTTTGCACATCTAGACACTGAAATCTTTGCCCATTCTTCTTTGCAAAATCGCTCAAGCTCAACCAGATTGGCTGGAGAGCGTCTGTGAACAGCCATTTTCAAGTCTTGCCACAGATGCTCAATGGGATTTAGGTCTGGACTTTGACTGGGCCATTCTAACACATGAATATTCTTTGATTTTAACCATTCCATTGTAGCTCTGGCTTTATGTTTAGGGTCATTGTCTTGCTGGAAGATGAATCTCCTTCCTAGTCTCAAGTCTTTTGCAGCCTCCAACAGGTTTTCTTCCAGGATTGCCCTGTATTTAGCTCCATCCATCTTCCCATCAACTCTGACCAGCTTCCCTGTCCCTGCTGAAGAAAAGCACCCCCACAGCATGATGTTGCCACCACCATGTTTCACAGTGGGGATGGTGTGTTCAGGGTGATGAGCAGTGTTAGTTTTCCGCCAAACATAGCGCTTTGCATTTAGGCCAAAAAGTTCAACTTTGGTCTCATCTGACCAAAGCACCTTCTTCCACATGTTTGTGGTGTCCCCTACATAGCTTGTGGCAAACTGCAAACGGGACTTCTTATGCCTTTCTTTCAATAATGGCTTTCTTCTTGCCACTCTTCCATGAAGGCCAGATTTGTGAAGTGCACGACTTATAGTTGTCCTGTGGACAGATTCTCCCACCTGAGCTGTGGATTTCTGCAGCTCCTCCAAAGTGACCATGGGCCTCTTGGCTGCTTCTCTGACCACTGCTCTCCTCGCTCGCTCTGTCAGTTTAGGTGGACGACCATGTCTTGGTAGGTTTGCAGTTGTGCCATACTTTTTCCATTTTTGGATGATGGATTGAACGGTGCTCCTTGAGATGTTCAAAGCTTGGGATATTTTTTTATAACCTAACCCCGCTTTAAACTTCTCCACAACTGACCTGTCTGGTGAGTTCCTTGGTCTTCATGATGCTGTTGTTCACTAGTGTTCTCTAACAAACCACTGAGGCCTTCACAGAACAGGTGTATTTACACTGAGAGTAAATTACACACAGGTGGACTCTATTTACTAATTAGGTGACTTCTGAAGGCAATTGATTGCACTGGATTGTATTTACATTGTATTTGTATTCATCAGAGTACAGGGGGGCTGAATACATATGCACACCACACTTTTCAGATTTATATTTGCTTAAAATTTTGAAAACCATATATCATTTTCATTCCAATTCAGTGTCTAGATGTGCAAAGCTGGTAGAGACATACCCCAAAAGGCTCGCAGCTGTAATTGCAGCGAAAGGTGGCTCTACAAAGTATTGACGCAGGGGGGCTGAATACATATGCACACCACATTTTTCAGATTTTTATTTGCTTAAAATTTTGAAAACCATGTAGCATTTCTGTTCCAATTTACAATTATGTGCTACTTTGTGTTGGTTTATCACATAAAATCTCAACAAAATACATTAAAGTTTATGACTGTAAGGTCACAAAATGTGAAAAAATTCAAGGGGTATGAATACTTTTTCAAGGCACTGTATAAAAGGGAAAGACAGAAAAAGCTGTTCAATTGTTATGTTGAGATTGTTCATTATAAAAATGATTGTTGAGTTGAGTTCACAAAAAAAGAAAAAACAGAACTCAAGCTACACTTTGTATTTGATTTTTGTAAAATTAAGCCCTACGTCTTAAGGAGCACATCTTTCTAAAATTCTCTGTTATGATTACAGTCCTTTTAATTAGAAGGTATTATTCATAATCCCTCCAATTTGCTCCCCCACATCCCCCTGGACCTCTTACTAGACCTGTATGAATTTTAACTGAATACCTCTGACCTAAGGTATCTCTATCAATTCATCACAGTCTTTTCAGCACAAGGTAAATTAAACCTCAAGGATTTTGAAAGAAGTATGGCGTGGAGACGTAAGCAAGCCGTTTCGAATTAACCTTGAGAGAATTCAATAAAGCAAACACGGCCATAAAACTGCAATAACCTGTGAAAAGTTTGCTCTGCGTGCGTTTTTCCCCTCGCCTGTACATCAACCTTTCACAGTAACCTTTTCATCACTTTCGTGCAAATATTTTCTTTTCGACTAAATCCTTGCGATAAACTGCTGGTGCCATGTTCTGAAGTGTAGCTGTTGGCAGTGGAGAGAGTTTGTTCTCTCTGCATCAGACTGAGGATAATTTAAGGAAACAACTGTTTCCTGGCATGTTCTGACCCCAACTGGGCAGAGGGGTCCACTGATTTATTGCCAGCGCCGAGTTGACACTAGGAACGTGGGCTGTCTGGCTCACCCCCCAAACCCCCAATAGGACTCAGTGTTTGTCGAAATGAAGCCCCTGTTGCTCTAGTCATCTTTACCTATGGTGCGATGAAAAAGCAAACAAGAGTCACTGATATCCTGAATATTTATCTAATATTGAGTATTAGATAAATAAGGTATTTTGTTTTCCAAGTTAAACTACATTTCAAATTCATGTCTTTCTAAGAATTCAGTATCTTCAGTGTGTGTTTTTGACTCTTGTACTGATTTGGTCAAAACTGTAATTACCATAAAAAAGATATTTACATTTTATCTGTTTCTGCAGTGACAGGGAACCCTTCATCAGTTTTCTCCAGGGGGTGAATTTTTGGCTCTGCAGTAGTGTAATTTCATTGGTGCTATATCTGTGTGGGCGGCTGTTTCTAAACTTTGACTTGTTCCATCAGTGATTTGAGCACTCCCTATGCTTCTTCTCATCATGATTGGAACCACAGGGTAACGTGTGGAGTTCTGCGGTTACAGGACCACCGGCGGATTTGACTTTTAACAGTCGGGTCACAATCACATCTGGACTCATCAAAAACATGACAAACCCCCTCTTTTCTATAGAGACCTGAGGCCCTGACGTCACGTCTGGGCCTAGTCTCTTCTTCACTAGCTTCTGTAACTCATTTAGCATTTAGCATCTTTCATCTATCATCTGGAAAATACAAATTTTGCTCCTAAAGTTTACTCTCCATGACAGTGCTCACGATTGGACATGAAACCTTGTGATTTTAATTCAATTCAATTTTATTTGTATAGCGCCAAATCATAATATACATTATCTCAAGGCACTTTACAGGGTAAGGTCAAGACCTTACTTTGTTACAGAGAAAAACCCAACAGTTCCCACAAAGAGCAAGCGCTTGGCGACAAGGTTTAACAACATCTGCCACTGTGGGTACTTGCCACTGTAACTTTGTTTCATCCAGAGATATAATATTCACAAAGTTTCTTCTAAATTAAAGCTACCAACGTTTTTGTCTCTGGTGATACTAACACCTCGTCTTCCCCATGGATTTGCCACTTTTGTCAATCCACATATGTCTTGGCTTACTGGAAAGTCATTGGAGGCCACTAAGGATAGAAATATATTAAATAAATATATATATGAAATGAACCGCACCACATACTGTTCAGTAAGGTTCTTTTCAAAGGCTGGATTTTTACTAATTACTGCTGTTACAAGTGTGAGTGGGATTTTGAATGAGGTTTTCTTACTTCTGTCACACACCTATGAAATAGTGGTTTCACTTCAGCCCTTTATAATGTTTGACGAACATGCCTCAGCATGTGTCGAAATAATATAAACATGAAGTGACATCTGGTGGGAGTCCCCACTAGCATGGGGGCTAGCCTCAGCTTTCTGAATAGAATAACTTAACAGTACGATGAACTGAAATTGTACAAGCAAATAAAGCACTAAATGGTATATGCAATGTATGAAATCTATACATAAGACTGCAAAGTATTTTTTGCTTGTTTTCTTTATGTAAAGTGGCCCTGAGTTACATAAAAGGTGCTTAAAACCAAATTCATTATTATAATTATTATTATTATTAAAAAGGAACATAAGGCCTAATCGCTGACAGCTGATAGCCAGTACAGTATGACAACACATTTCGAGCCAATATCAGCCCTCAAATATCACTGAAGATGATGCCCAGTGAGAGGCAAAAAAATAGCTGTTTTAAGTATGCATGCAAAAGTATAGGCATGAAATAAGAACTAGTTGGTGAAATGATGCCTGGGGCACTTTTCGTCGCTGCAATCCTGATAAGGATGTTATTCTCATGAAGTAAACACTCAAACGAAGCAGCTATTTCATTTACATTCGTCCTGTTGAGCGAGTCAGGCGTGAGCCCTGAGGTAGAAGAATGATATCACCAAGCCAGCATTCCTTAATTGAAACCATCGGATCTCCAGGCTATCCCATTACACCAGCTAGGTTAGAGCTGCCAGGTCAGAGTATAAGAAAGCTCCCATGCGTAATTTATGGCACTCTTACCTCAGATAATCCATACATATAAGCTGTGAGGTTATGAAGCTGCAGACCCCCTACCCATCTGCAGCCAATTTGGCCCTTGCACAATCCACCTTAAATCACACAAAGCTCCCAGACCTTGCTGACTGGACTATAGAGGAGGCAGAGGAGTCCGTTTTCATTTGAATTCCCTTCACAGACCCCTCCTGGAAGATTTAAGGGGGAAAAAAAAGAAACCATGGGCATTAACTACCTGAACTAGTGATCCTCCTTAAAAGCCCACACCCTCTGTTTTTTCCTCCCAAGCAGTAAATTGCAAAGGAATGTGGCCCCAGCACCAGATCAATAAAGCTTCTTTGCAATTTAACAAGAACAGATGTTCGCAATCCTACTAGGTATGCCCTGCTACATTTTAAGTAAGCTCACCATGAATGTTTACATGTGTGTGTATGTGCAGGTTTCTAGAATATAAAAACCGGGGGGCTTCTTCTGTACCCAAACCGTTATCTCATGCATCAAACATGCGGTCCCCCTCTATCTGTGAGATTATAGGAGCTTAATCACTGTGAAGATTAAGCTTATCAGAAATCACATTTCTTCACACTGTTTCAATTATAAGGACGAGCTCAGTGTTGAGGACAGGGACTGTGAGTAGGGTGGCACTGAAGACAGAAACAGATGATTGGTCTGAGTGAGCAGAGATGCCTGCTAGCTGTTTTCCAGCTGTGTTAACATCTTTATCTGGAAAACCATCTTTAAAGGAGAAACAGCTCAGTTTGAGGACAGGGGAACTTTCATCTAATATCTCTGTGTTGACTGTGTTGCGCTGCTGATCAAGGTCATTTTTACTTTAAGAAACATATTTTTGCAGTGTTATCCATGGTTACTCTTCATATGCAGTCGTTTCTAAAATACTTCTGCTACAAATCACCCTAAATACTAGCTATGTTTGTTTGCAAACCTATTTGCAGTTAGCAAATAGTCATATTTCTTCTCTGCTGCATTTTGCTCACTGGTGCCTGCAGTGTTACCATGATAATTTTTATATATGCACAAAACTTTGATCGAACACTAACTGTTCAGTTTCCGCACAAAAATGATTTTGTTAGATATAATGACAGGTTATAGTTTAGGTTAGGTTTGCTTTGTTTCTTTGACATATTTTAAGGTATAAATATACTGATAAAAAGATACAATAAAAGGCAGACTTTTAAAGTGCAACTACACATAAATATTTTATTTTGCAATGTACACATTATTACATACGGGTGAGTTTTCCAACAAAATTCATACATTACATAAAAATATAATTTCTGGTCAAATTCAGCTTGTCTGCTTGGATTTCAACATTCATTGAGCAGAATCTTCTGGACCAGATAACCATGAAAAGAGAAGTAAAACTCTGTATGTTGACCACCTCACCTGTGGTAGGACCAAGTATAAAAAGCAGAAGAGTGGCTGACCGACTCACATGTAAAGGCTGGTAATGTTAGCATTAGCAGGCAAGACAAGCACCAAAAAAACTCCCAAAAAACAAAACAAACTATATGAACAATTCCTCTGCAGTGGCAGTAAACAAAACACACAAACTTACCTATAACTGGTGTATTCAGAGCTTAACAAGATATTTAGGGCTGACAAACAAAGACAACAAACAACAAAGTAATATTAAATGCAATAAAGCAGGCTATGGCTATGTACTGACACTCCCGCAGAGACACACTCACAGCAGAGTGGGACCATTTCAAAGGGTCATAACTATGTCAAAGCTCCACCAGACTCCCAGTCTTTCCAGTCAAGAAACAAATTGTGAGTGCAGCTTCTCATGGCTGTTTAGCTCTGATTACCAGCTTTCCAGTTCCAGTCCAGTCACATCCATCCAACCCCAACGTCCGTCCTATGAGAAGCCATGGCTATACAACAACATCATGCTGCTTCTCCCTTTTGCTCCTGATAAACAAGAGTCGGACATTTGCTCAGATGCTAGAATGCTTTGTCAGGTGAATGTAAACACAGGTTGTTTTAGGCATTTTAAAGAATGACATTCTGTGATTGTTCTTGTGAAGACAGACTGCCATGATTTGACTGTGTTCCAGTGGTTTTCATTGTTTTACGGTTTTCTAACAAACTACATATGTTTCCGTAGTCGTGACTGTGCCACAGCAAGCTCATGAATGTTAGCTAAATACATTCATATGGTTACAATTAGTCTGCAGATGCTTGTTGCAGATGTTTATTTGTCTGCAGTTGTTCAAACTCATTCTATGCCGTGAGTGCACAGGTTGTTTTTTAACTTTAATCATCATAGTTTCATAATCACAATTTTCAATGTCTGGCATCAAATGAGTAATGAATTCAGTAACCACATACAACAATGTTCAAGCCTGAATGACAGCTTTGTTGCACCTTATCTTCCATAGAGGGAATTTCGTCATTAAGTGGTCTGCTTTGTTAAAGTTTATTTCAACCTCCTTATGTAAAAATTCCCAAGCTGAAACTGTGTATAAAACCTCCTGTGATGTTGACAACTGACACTCCAAATCTAAAATCACAGGGAGCTTATGTAAAACATGAGGGCAGTTCTGAGAGATCTGAGGTGGTTCCAAGAGGTAGACCAGTAATTCAATTAGAGCCAATGAAAACACACTGCATCCCTCGCAGGGGCTGTTGGATTCCCTTCAGCCATTCTTCTACACTTTATTAGATCCAGTTGCTGTAAATTAGATTTTGAAATTCTTTCTCAGTGGGTTTAAACCGTCAACACTGGGAATGTTGAAACTTTCTATAAAGGGTCAGCAGGCATCCTTCCACCAATGACCTCACTGAGGACAGGGTTCTGGTACAACTAGATCAAAATTGGCATGCAAGTACTGTAGAGCATATTTTAAACTTGGTGTGTAAACATTATCAAGTGAGGTGAGACAGAGGAATGGGCTCACTAAGCCTTGTCTGACAGCATTATCATGGTCATTGGTAACAGCGGAGGGCACTATGTAAACAGCTTTCTCCCAGATGGCGATAAATCCAGAGCCATTACAGGCAGGAGTGAGGTGTCAGTTTGCATTGGAACAGCAGGTTTCTATAGAGAAGAACACACACACACACACACACACACACACACACACACACACACACACACACACACACGCGCGCGTCATTATAGAAACACACAAACACTTTCTCGAACACCATATACGCAAATACACACACACACACACACACACACACACACACACATTGTGTGACAGAACAAACAAAGTACAGATATCTGCTTCTGTTGCTAGGATACCAGTTCCTCTGGCTCCTAAGTAAATCAGTGTGACTGGTGGCACAGACGGCTGTGAAAAATTAACACAAGCTGTGGTAACAAAGTAAAAGTAACTTTTAATGTAATGAAAAAGGAAAGCACATTCAGCCTGGTTCCAGTTTAAAGGATCAGTTCAGAGTTTTTCAAGTCTGTCTTAAAACAGTCAGGTGCCCCGTGAACATTTTAAACAGGTTTTGTGTTCTTTAATCAGTCCTCTTGTTCATACTGGCATTAACCGATCCCTTCCTAACGTGTTTTCAGGGTAAGAGATTGAGGACAAAATCCACAGTCCTGCTTTCATGTCAACTCTGGGCTGCAACTAAACTCAATTAGTCTGCCAATTATTTTCTCAATTCATTGTCCTGTCTGTAAAATGTCAGAAAATAGTGAAATGTGTGTATATGCAGCCCAAGGTCACGTCTTTAGACCATAAATCCATATAGACTCAGTTTACTAACATGTACGACCAAGAAAAGTATCAAATCCTCACATTTGGAAGCTGGAAACTGAGAATCTGTTGCATTCTTCACTTTTTTGGCCTGAAAAATGACAAACATTTAACTGACTATTAAATTTCTTGTCAATTATTCTTCTGTCAATCGACTAATGGTTGTGGCTATTGGAAGTGCATGGCCAGTAATGAACAGAAAAACTGATTATTGCAAGCAAAACCTGTTTCCACATCCATGTAGGCACATGTCTACTGTGTCAGACAGATTTGAAGAACTGTGAACCTATCTGTTAATGGAGTGACGGCGGCTGTCTGTGAGAAGACAAAAATGTATACTGTGCTGATACGCTGTGAACGAATGCACATTTTCTGTGACCCTTGTCCCTTCTCTCTACACCTCCATCATCGGACTGCTATTGAGCAATTATGGCCATTGATTTTCTCTCTTCTCAGCAAACCTCTGTATGACAGCTGGCCTTTGTAAGTGGCCTCACTGGACTTCTAACAGATGCCCTCTGTGGCCACACTATTTGCTCAAAGATTTGGCCAATTTAACACACTATTCTTGCCCCGTCGCCTCAAGGTGTATAGTAAGGCTCTTTGAGGCTCTCTGCTTGTCCTGTGTGAGATTTATGTCCTGTGTGAGTTTTAATGCATCATCCATATTTTATTCAATATTCCTCTATCTTTTCCTTCTTTTCTCTCAGAGCCACTTTTTTATTGCATGTTGGGCTGACTAATTTTGAAGATACTGGTGGTGCTGATATTATCACTTACCTAAAAAATGTCAACCCACCTACATCCCATCACATCAAATGACAACACATGTCAAGATATAAATTATTCAGAGGAGCATCACCTTCAGCCATTAACAGACTCCTTCAATCAAAATGCCACGCTGACAGATATGTTTGACAATCCGAGGCTAAAATTCATCTTTGTGGAATCTGCAGCACTGCTATTCTGCACCGAAACAGCTTTTTGTTGCATGCAAAGTATTTCTTTTGAAACTGACAGCAAGCTCCCAGGGAAGTGGAGTCTTCTCTCATCACTTCTGCCACTTCACGGTTTGCTGGAGGGTTCTCTTGGCATGTTACAAACTCTGTCCAACATCTTGGCATGCAGATGCATTACTTTTTAGAAGTTGCACAACTTTACACTGAACCTCCCACCGTGGCAGTTCCTACTAAGTGAGCTAGAGTGAGAAAATAAACAACAAGAAAATACCTTGCAATTAACAGACTGGGACGCAAGCCTTTAGTACAAAGCAACAAGAAACAGCTTGATGCCATTTACATAAAGTGGAGGAGTTACAACATAGCAAGCCCAAAATACTGCCTCTCATTGTGCGAATGCTTGAGTTGTCCTCCTGATCAGTACAGGGCAGCACTATGTTAATCTATTTCTTTGTAAGCATTACCTGTCATCACACTACCTGTTGACTGTAACAGCTAAGGCATGACATTGATATTTTATTATCATGAATTAGGTTTTTAAAAAAATTAAAGATAGGATGGAAATGACATATTAAAAATTAGAAAATTTAAACCCGACAATTCACCTAATATGCAGCGGCAGGCAAACAAATGTCAGCAATCCAGCAGCTCACTATTGAGTCACATAAATTTTTTTTCATTGACAAAGAAATTCAGAGGAAGGCAAGCTTTTCCTGAGAAATGTTATGTAGCTTTGATAAGCATCAGATGACCATCAGCACATGAATATAAACATAAGGTCTGCAGCGAGTGTGTCAAAATGCAATTTCAATCAACTCAATCTTCAGGTTAATTAGAATATAAAATAAAAATATAAAATTTTTAATATTTCCAATATCAATATTATGATATGGTATGTGAGCGTGTTACAGTGAGTGTTGCCAGATTAGGGAGTTTTAAGGCCAATTTTTCTTTAAATGAGCAGGTAAAAAGCTATTTTTAGTGGGCTGTTATATTTTGCACTACTTTTTGTATCATTAGTGGGTTTCCACCTTGGAAAGGTTAGACTGTTTTCCAGAGATTTTCAGACAGGAGGCGCAGAGGGAGAGACAAGAGGCAAATGTGCTGTGTTAGGTGAGAGGGAGGAAAGGTGTTCTAAAAACGATGAGAGGTTAGTTATTGGGGTTTGGTCTGTTCATCAGCATGATCTGCAGTCAAATAAGGAAAATAAGGTATAATACTTAAAAAGCCTTAGTGCCTGACTGTCATAACTTGCGTCAAAAAAAAATCAGTCACAACTAAGTTAAGTCTGAACGTATAGACATGGCAGAAGTATTTTTAGATTCATGTGACTTAAACTTTCTGAGGATATGAATATCTCTGATGTCCATCACAAACAAACATCTATAAATCCACGCATGTAATCCAGTCATACAAAAGTTATAAATTCCTCACAACTGCAGAACTTGGCTAAGAATCGTCACATTTTTAAGTTTTCTTCAATATCAGTAACTATACAACTAACTACTATAAGTAACAAATTGATACTTGTCAGTACATCCAATTGTACACCGCAAACAGGAAATGTTAATGGCTAATTCGGCATACTTAATTTTCCACAGTGTAAACAAATGTAGGCTTAATTCCTGTAGTAACATTTTCTTGAGAGCTGAGTTTGCAAAGAGCCAAAATTTACTTAAAACAATGCAACAACCAAGAGAAAATAGGCAACTAAAGCAATTCAGATTTCACCACTAAGCAAATCAAAATGTAAACAGCAAGAAAGCATCATATGCACCTATAAGAAAACAACAAAAATATGCTCGACCACGACAAGAAACGAAATAAAACCAAAGCAATGAGCAGCTGACATTAGCAGCTAGCAGCCACCAACCGGAAGCAGATTAGCGCCATAACAATTAACAGCTATTTAACAGCAACACAAGTATCAAAGTCTTCTTACCTTTGTGAAGTGAAGCTGTGGTCACCTGTTGGGTATCCTGTCGGTGTGGTTCCTACAACAGGCTAATTCCCTCCGTGGAGTCGTCGAGAAATGACATATTGGCAGGTAAGGTATGCAGATGCTAATTAGCTAATTAGCTAATTAACACACCGCCGTAATGATGGCGGCCATGGATTATAATTTTTATATACAGTCTATGATTATAAAACATCCGTGGTGTTAACTCGGTCAAACCTGAGGCCTGTAGTAGTATGAAGCAGGATTTGAGGTAACTTTAGGTTTAACCTTGAGTTTTCAGGGTCATTTCCGGTGTAGGTCACCATGGTAACTAAAGCTGAACTTCTAACCAACCCCGGAACAGGTTAATTAACGGCCCAACTTCTGACCAATCAGATCCCTGGAAAAAACAGCGTCATCGTTCCTACAGGATCCTGACAGGAACAAAAGAGTTTACAATAAAGTGAGCAATAAAAAAATAACAACAGGTATCTTTATTGATGATTTTGCTGTCTGAGGCTTTCCATGTGTCCGCTCCACTTTTAAAACACAGCTTCTAACAAATAGAGGGAGAGTTTATCACGCTAAATAACAACATAATCACTATTATAGCTTCATTTTAATTAAACAAAGATTCTTAAATCGTGACAGGAGTCCTGACAGTGTTGATGGTTTTACTCTCTCTTCCATTACTGCAGCGCAGAGTAACATGAAGAGACTTTACAGCAACAACTGGAAACAAAAACTAAACCTTTTGATGTATTTATTAAAATTATCCACACACTGTTAAATATTTACCATGACAACATTTCAGATTGACCTCATTAGATATTAACTACTTTTCTTCTCTTCTCTCCTCTTTGTTTTGACAGCCTCACATTACTTTAACTTTATCTGCGTCACAGATTCATGATAGTTTGTTCATCATCAGACTAAAGAGCAGATATGTATGTATGTGAAAACATACTTGGCAATAAAACTGATTCTGATTCTGATTCTGATTCTGATATACTCACTCAGTAAGAAATTTAATTATTCCTGTTCTTATTATACATCCTTATATCATTACACAGCCTTTGACTGACTTTAATAATTGGGAATCATTTTTTTCCTGTTCTAGTTAGTTTTCACCTTGGCTGTCGCTATAACCAAATTTAACTACAGGTATCAGCATGTCTGGTTCTAAGGATGTTGCTTACTTGTTTGTCAATAACCAGGTTCGTAGCACAGGTTATGCAGGACAGCCAGTATTAGGCTCAGTGAAAGCGTATAAAGAAGAGATATTCTGGATATGTTGAACTTGCTTTGTAGTACACAGGGAAAGAGTAAGGATGGGTTAAAACACAATTATATAAATAATAAATAAAACAAAGGTTTCATAAATCTGAAAGTGCATGGGTCTCAGACAGTATTAAGGCTTGAACTAGGATATGTTCAAAATTTTCATTTAAGTTTCCCTTAACTTTCCCCTTAACAGTTGAATTGAAGAATAGAAATCAGAAGCTGATTTCAGCAACGTACCTAAAATAATAAGACTCAAGATTTATTTATTTATTTAGGCAGAGGACTTTATTTTTGTCCCTTACCCAGATACAGTTCACAGAGACATCCCCTGTCACTTTCATGATAGATAAATATAGTAAGTGATAACAAATTTTATGTTCACGCTAAAAGTCTTTTTCGGCAGAGACGTTCGGAGATGACGCAGCAGGTTAAACACAGGTGTAAATAATAACATTGATTAATTCCATTCAGCTGCTGTGGTTTTCGTGTGCTGGTATTGTTCAGGCTGGCTCACTTCCATGCTATCATGCCCTACTGGGACACTTAAATGCTGTAGAAGGGAGCCACTGGTCAGGCTATTATCTGTGCTTTTCCTACTATCAAAATTCAAAAAGTCTGCTGTGAAAAACACCTCTTGTTATTTCATGTGTTCTTGGATGACCTTCATGTTTTTCCTCAGAGGTAAAGATGATTTGTTTGTTTGTGGAGGCTGATGGAGATCAGTGTGTTGTGTTGTGTTAAATTGAGAGAAAGTGTAAGATATCAGTAGCTGAGATGGTTGGTAGAGGGAAAACCCACAAAGGTAATTATTTTTTAAGAAGCCCCACACCACCATGAAACTGGAAGTCTATATCTTTGCAGCAGATGAGTCCTCCCTGTGTAATATCTGCGAAGCTAGGATGCTGTAATAGTATACAGTGATAACAGCAAGATAACATCTTGGTTGTGTTGCAGTGTGCAGTATATTTTATTTTATTAAAGCTTGTTAAATATCTAGTGGATTGTAATTATTTTTGCAAAGTTTTTGTGAGTCAGTGGATCTCCAGTGACTTCAGTCCACCTGATGACACCTGAGCCAGATCCACTCACTCCTCCTTTCCCGAGGTCGAGAATGAACCCTTGGGCTTGTTTATACTGTTTTATGACAGAATAAAACAAACTGTGTTTTTATCTCAGACTGGTGTTTGTTTGAGTTTTATAAAATATTTCCCTACAAGAAGTTGCAGTTCAGCAAATAGGGAAAAAAGAGACTGTGGACAGGTGCGTTAATGTTGATTATTAAAACTTCCTGCAGCCTGCTCAGTCTCAGTCTCAGCAGGAGCTGAACCGCGTGCCATGTTCCACCCCACTGAACAGAAGCTATTACAGCTACAGTATTACACACAGGGACTTTTCTCTCAAAATCAAATAAATCAAGTATAAATTAAACAAATATCAGTCAGTGTTCATTGTATTCTCCACGGTGCCATATTCAATTTTAAAGGGAGCCAGGTTGCAGTGTTAATCCTTATATCATGTTGTTTGTATAGACAGAGACTGTGTTGCGACCTGTGGTTCTCAATTATGTAAATAATAAAGCTTAAAAAGGAGAAATAATGAGCTAAAAAAATTCCATAATCATATGGTGTTGACATTTTTACACAGAGACAAGGTTTTATAGCCAACTATCTTTTACCTGAACATTCTACTTTTGTATCTGCTCTGGTCTCAACCAGGCAGGTCAGTTCATGTTTTCAGGTATTTACACTGAAACAGAAACATCTGTAACCACATTTTCAGATCTGTATCTATCCTTAACACTTCCATAAGAGTAACTGTGGTCCTTTTAAGTGCGCTATCATTTGTTTTCCATTTTGTTAGAGCCACTGTCAGTTTTCCAAAATGTAGATGATTCAGTTTTATAGTTATATAACACTTCATATATTGTCTTTACAAAAAAACCACAAGGTGCTGTTTCAAACTATTCCAGTGTTTTGGTGCAGCAGGTACAAAACTAAGCTTCATCCTGACACCTTTAATTGTGACAGCACATTTTTGCAGGTCAGAGATTTCTGTTTTTAATGAACACATAACAGGCTCAATAAAGATAATTGGATATGCAATAGAAACTTCTTTCGCTGCTTGCAGGATCACCAAATGCCCAGATGTGAGACCTGCTCCCTAATTTCCTTTTTTTGTGATTGGGGAGAGTTTTAATAAGCACTCAAGTGGAGTTTCCAAAACATTTTTTTACACCAAATAGTCACTAATCCCTCTTTTCATATGTTTGAAAACTTACTTCTAAATAGAAAAAGCTGTCTGATTCAAACCTCATAGTAAACCTTGGCCTGTCTTTGAGAGGAGGGTGGGAAAGCATATGCATCAGCGAAAAATGAGAGAAGATGAAAAACACTTTTTTTTTTTTCTTCAAAAAAGCCACAAACACAAGCACAACTCACATTCACACACATAAACACATCCAAGCATCCAGTTCCCTCTCTGAGCGGGAGATAAAGGTAACGGCTGGTTGCAGTGTAGTAAAATATTTCAACTGCAGCTGTGTCTGAAGTTTTTCCACTAATCTCCTGAGTTGAGGTTCTTTGAGCGGGAAACTAAATATCTGTGTCTGAGGCCTGTCACACAGCGCCGCATCACAGGATGATCAAAACCCCCTTCGGCAAGCTTTTGCATTGTCTGAGAGAAGGGCCTCTTTTGAGAAACGAGGGATGAGGAGAAAAGGGGTTGGCTGGTGGCGGCTGTGGAGGAAGAGGAGTAAAGAGAGTTGGAAGCGAGGTTAATCCCACACTGTCATTATCCTCACTTCTTAGCCACAGTCTGCGAGCTTCCCCCGTAATGAAGGCCATTTCCAAGGATTTGCACCTGGTACGCCAAATTCTGCAGTAATTACCGATACAGACAGATTCCTCTTACCTTTAGCCTTTACTCTGCACTATAAATAATAATCCCTCATCTGTCTGCACAACTGTAAACCTGCACAAACTGCAGCATATGCAGCACCTCAGCTTCTGACAGATAATCATACTGTAACTGGGCTTTGTGCATAAATGTCAACAAACAAAGAAGCTTATTTGTTTCAACACATTTCATGATCAATTTATTTAATTAGCAATGATTTGCCAGCAGAGATAAAACAATAATGCAGATACTGTATTATCCAGTGAATAAACCTGAGTGAAGACATTAAGGTGAACCTGCTCGACTAAGATCTTTGCATTCAAGCTTTTATGTCATCACCTACTTCATTTAAAAACAAGCACAATGACATTAAGAAAAGCTGTGCTTATACAAAATGCTTGTAAGAAAACAAACAAAATTTAGTTTTAAACTGCAGTAAGGCCACCATACCACAATCACTACCACAATCACTATAATAATAATAATAATAATAATAATAATAATAATAATAATAATGACAATAATGTCAGAATTAAAAGTTTTATTTTGATTTTGTTGAGCTGTGTATCAAAATTATTCCAAACATTTCCAGCAATTTCCAAACCTAGAGAAATCAGTCATTGTAATCAAGGTAACCGTCCGTTTCATTTGGTCGCCTGTCAGTGGCGTCATATCCCCTTTGCACATGCATCAGTGCTGTGGTTGTCTGCAGTGGTCAAAGTTGACTTTTTATCTAGTTTTAAGCCACATTTTTAGAATGGTTGTTCTAGAACTTTTTAACCAGATGGATGGAAAGGATAATTGTCATTGGACGTCTGGATCTTAAGATTTATTCACCGGTTCTGATTGTTTTTGAGAGGAGATGACCTCTGTGGATAATTCAGCTCCTGGTAAAAACCTCCTGAATGATTGACACTGAGAGAAACCAGGAATGACAGCAACAGTGGTGAAGACAATGACCACAACCAGTGTCATTGTTTTGATAGAGAGACATATCGTGCATTTAACCTTTTGACAAAACAAAATCATGATGAAATATTAATGTGAAGAACAACAACAGCAACACCAAATAAATAAATAAGACAAAACATAACCAGTTGAGGCAGATGGCCGCTGACCCTAGAGAAGATCTAGACCTGCTCTATCTGGAAAGTGCCTTGAGATAACTTCTGTTGTAATTTGGCACTATAGAAATAAAATTTACTTGACTTGATATAAATAAAATAAACCAGAAGTTAATGGAGATGAGATTTTGTTGTAGCTCCTCAACCCTGTCAGCCTGTTCAGGAGCTCCCAGGTGGTGCCTCTTCCCCACTTCTCTTTCAGGGCTGGTTTGATCATGTTTCTTCCTCTAACCCTCTAACATAAGCCTAATTGTAACCCTAACCCTTAAACCAAGTCTTTACCCTCAAACAGCCTTTTGAAGATGTGTTAGATAGTGAGCACTGGCCCCAAAATGTCCTCACTTTTCCAAAATGTCCTCACTCTGTAAGGAAAATACTTTCTTTGGTCCTCACTATGTGGTATTTAGAAGTACACACACACACACACAGCATGTCACCACAACACCCGACATCAAATTGTTTCCTGGTTAGACTCTTATTCGTTGTGCTGTCCTGTTTTCACTGTTTTGTCTTCCCAGCGTTGTCCTGTCAATATTTTGTCCTCTGCCTTGCAAATAAATAAAATAAAAAAAAACAAAACAGTAAAGAAAATATAGCAACATCTCTGTTTTCTGGAAAAAGCAAGAAAGAAACAGGCAGAGTCAACTGCATGTTAGCAACCCTGCGGTTGCCTGCATGTGTCTGTATGGGAACCAGTATGAGTCATTATGAAACACTCCTGTTTGCCATGCAGCATCACTGTTACTTTCCCATGACTTAACGTCACGAACATGCTTGGGCAAGACGTCCAAACCTCCTTCCTCTCTTCCTACTCTTGTTTCATCTAACAAAACCTGGGGTTTTACGTATCTTACGCATGATGCACAGGCTGATGCATAATGACAACAGTAAGAGAAATTCACCAGATGTCACACAGAACAATGAGAAAAAGTGCTAACTTTGTGTTGTTACTGTTGTCAGTTAGGATATTATCTGATTAAAACGGACATGAATTTGTCAGATAAATATCACAGAAAGTGCTTTTGTTCTTCAGTTTGCATGCAACTGGTTTGGCAGCCTTATGAAAACTGATAATGTGATCTTAATGACTTCATCCTGCTAACCCCTTCAACTAGTTCAGCTGTAAATCTTATTCCTATCAACTCATCCCAGGCAGCCAGATACTTGAACTGTTTTTCATTCAGAAATAGTTCTGGCTCTTTCTGTGCAGTCTCTGGAAAGCTGCATCAATCACAATCATGTCCCGAGGCAACTGTTCCTCATGAGAATTGTTTACAGAATATGCAACTAGGAAATGACATTTAACATTTACTGTTACATACATACTGAGCATATCTACAAAATATTATTGCCAACTAATTTGCAGATAATCATATTGGATATAATTCTAAAACGTTAATAGTGAACGTTAATGTCCTAAACATTACCAGTGAATGTAAACTGCTATTGTAAGTTGGTAGTACAGTATAAAACCCTAATCAAAGAACTCAGGGTTTCCTCTTTAGGGAAGCGGGGTTGTCCTTAAGCTAGAAAACATTACCTAAAATCTGCACTGCTGAAGTGTCCTTGAGCAAGACAGTGAGTCCTGCACAGCTACAGGGTGCTCTAATAAGGAAAGAAAGTGAACTTCTTGCATTTCAAGACTACATATTTCACAATATGTGAACAGTTACTTGAGAGTTGAATCATTCCAGTCAGTCATCAGGTCTCCAAACTCCTGCACCTCATTTACAGCTTCATATGCAGAACATCTGGTGTGGTTTCTTTTCCCATCCTGAATCAGAAGTGAAGACATATTAATGATTCCCGAACATGTCCAACAAACACTGCAGTCGTTCAGTCAGATGTAGGAAGGGTACGTGTTGATGTCTCTGTGAATCATCTGCAACAGCCTCCAGTGACGGTTTCCCGAAGCTCGTTCTTTGCCAGGTTAATTCACAGGTCAAGTCACATTACCAACTGGTGTATATATAGCTCCAGTGTTGACAATCAATTCAAGCAATAATTAACTTGACAAGACAATCCCACTTTCACAGGTGCTTTAGGTCTTATCATATGGTCTCATCAGCCTATGGACGCTTGTCATGGAGAAGCATCTGCAGACATGCAAGTTTGGTATTTGTTAGAATTTAATTCATCATAGTTTTAGGACTTGTCGTCCATGTTTGCTCCTAAGCTTGAAAGGTATAATCCTTTTGATACTATTACATGCCATAAGGACAAATCATGTAAACTTAATATTATCAGAAGTCATAAATATGTTTTGAAAGTGGAAATAATGCTAAAACCTGAATTCAGCTTTAATTAATCTATCAATCAAAGAGAAAATAGGACTGCAGTCTTGCAGATGTTCTCTTGTCACAAACTGTTTTGACAGAGTGTAGTTTTTAACTTCTTTTGCTGCTTTTCTAGAACATGGACACATCCACTGTGCATAACTGTGAGATGAGCCAAACTTAGCAGCTGCACCTGGAGGCTGAAATTGACTTCAACATGCCCGCTGCTCCTGTAAAATGGTTGGTAAAACTAATGAGAAGACCAATCTTAAGCATGTTTTGATCACAATAAAAAGCAAGTGAAATAAAGATGGCTGCGGTTATGTATCTCAGAAAGAGGGAATTGTTTAATTTCTGTATTTCTGTATACGATGTAGCGTTCATCCCTCTCCATGTGGACCACGCACTCTCAGGCAGCGACGTGTGATCAGCTTCACATTCGAGTTAATATTATTTTCATTCTTGTATTACCTCCGTAAATGTTTGCAGCAATGATCCACACAGTGAACCCACTTGAACAAAGTACTGTTTCATTAAATAGCTGAAGCTATAGAACAAGCTCAATGACCCTCAGTGTGCCATGGTGGGTGGTGTGGCAGGTGATGATTCACAGCGCATATAATTAAACTGTGGAATTAGGTGATAGAAAATAATAGGCTGTTGTTCCTCCTTGGGTGTTTAAAATGACAAAGAACCATAATGTATTTAATACATTTCCACTTCACAAATAAAAAAAAAAAAAAAAAAACACAACAAGAAATTCTCATTTTTTATTCAAAATGGGGAATATTCCTTTGGAGAATAAAAGCCAGACAACATTACCATTTGCCCGAGGGTTTAGCTTTGTGTATGGAAGCTAATAATAATAAGAAGAAAATGGTATAGTGGGCAATGTAGATGAAAAACAGTAATATCAAGTGTAAAACAGTCACACCAGTTACAGATCCTGCAGGAATGACAAACCTCTACCTGTGTCCATGAGAAAGATAGTCAGTTTTTTGCATGGCATGGCTTTGGTTTCACTTTTTGTAGGAGTGCACATAAGGTTAATAGACAACAGAGCTGTTTTGTTAGAGTATTCTCTGCAAAACATGTGACGGTAATGGCATTGTTTTCACAAGACAGATTGGTATCGGAGCAGTGACACACACAGAGCATGCATTTCATATGTTTACCCATAACAGTCTGTGTACCCATTTGGAGTCTGTTAAGCCTGCCAGAGCCAGATAAAAAGGCTGTTACACAGTTGGCACAAGTGCTAAAGAGAATGTTTTCAAGCTTGCTGATCCTGAAGCGACACTGTAAGATCTGTCTGACTTACATCAGAAGTGAAAGAGATTAATTTAATTTGTCTGTAACTTTCTTTAAACCTATTAGGGAGAAATATTTGATAGGAAAGATGAAACATGCAGCAGATGTGACATCACCAAAGCAGAGAGAAGTTACTGTTGTTTTTATTCAAACTAAGTACATTTAGTGCAGTCCTGTATAATTTTGAGGTACTCCCACTTTAGTCCTTTCATTTTAAGATAACTTCTACTTCTACTTCACCACATTTCAGAGGGAAATATTGTACTTTTTTCCACTACTCTACTTTTATATAACAGCTGGAGTTACTAGTTACTTTGAAGATTAAGATTTTATATGCAAAACATAAGACCGGTTCATAAAAATAATGTATTGTTATAAATGAAATGAAGACTCAAAAGAATATATAGTTGAAACTTTTTTTCACCTCAACCAGCTAAAACTTTACAGGAACATTAAAATGCTCCTTATTTAATAAGTAATATCAATAAATCAGTGATATAACAACATTAAAGGTGCCATTCTGTTGCCTTCTTTATTCACATTTGGCTGCTAATACCTCTGTACCAGTGTCTTACTGCTACTATTACTGAGGTAAAGGGACTCAGTACTTCTTCCCCTGCTGTTGTTATTTCATCCTGTTCCTCTGTTATGAGCTGAGGATGAAAGAAGTCACTGAGGTTGCACTGAGTGTATTTATGGTCTCTGAATACGTAACCATTGTCACGTTAATGTGGTCGAACGCTTCTGAGCATCCTCAAAGCTGGATTATACAGTATTGTACAAGCCAGCTCCACGACTTCGCTGAATTCACACTTCTCCAGGAGAGATGAGGGCAGAACCTGAGGATTACTAAACTGCATCTAAAAATCAATGTGGAGGGGAAAGTCTTTGCCTTATCAGCACTTATACTTTGTGAGCTAAATAAATAAAGCACATGCGTTTGCATTCTCTCAAGAGGAACGGATGTATTTAAGAAGTGGAGTTGACCTTTTTTCTGTGGCATCAAACCTCCTGCTCGTAGCCCCCAAGAATAGGTAGAGCATAGCTTTAATGTCCGTAATGGCCTTCACTTAAATAACCTACACAGCAGAATTTTTTGCAAACAAGGGTAAAATCAGATACATCCATATTCAATTGCAAAGCCCTCAAGCCTTCCATGCATTAGGTATAATATCAGCATGGGAAATAGGCCGTTCTCTGCTCTACCAATGACAGCTGACAAAGGCTTGATCAAAAACAAGCTGAAATCAAGAGTATTTACTTGAACGCATCATATGTAGACTTCGTTGCATTTTGTCACCATCTTATTTGCATGAAAACGAACCTGTGCTGCCTGTCGGAGCAGAAGCCTCGCTGTCTTCTCATCCCTGCAGTGACACAACCTGGGAAGACATCAGTGATGTGCCACTTACTCATCAATGCAAACTCTCTCACACTGAACATGCAAAGGTGACTCAGAGGAAATTGCGAAATACTACAGAGCTTCTATTCCAGATCCGTAAATCTTAACTTGGGATTGGAGAAATATTTTGCATGCACTGTTGCTGAACTGTTGGGGGAATAATATATAAAGAAAAACCACGCAGCTCAACAGGTGGTGAGATTGTGCAGCTTGGACTTGGCGACAACCCGCAGATGCACTCGCACAGTGGACAAAGGAGGAGAAGAATGCCAGGGATGAATAACTGGTCTGTCTCTTTCACAGATTTCCCCTGAAAGCAAAGAGTGCAGAGAGAACTCCTGGAGGCTCGGATGAATAGCCTTTTTAAATCCAAATCCTGAGAAGGCCCACGCTGTCTATGGGCAACAAATTTCTGTATAGAGCAGCTCAGACTGCTCGGTCTGAATATTTTGGGCTTTTTCGGTAAACACCCTTTAAACAGCCACAAAAGCTTCCTCTGCTAATTTAGAGCAATTTTCTATCACATAATTCCATCACGGTGTTGTCATTATTCTCCACTTTCTTCTTCCTCTTTGGTGTTATTTGTGCAGATTGCTATGCGTCGTCCCACACTTGGATCACCTGCCTCAACTCCTGCCGTCACACCGCACACACCGGCGGCCTTATCTCTGACAAATACCACAACACCAGCAACAGCGTGACTCACGGGGGGGGGGGGGGGGGGGGGGGGGGAGTGGTCCTGCAAGCGTGATGTAGGCGTGGGCTTCCACACAACAGCTGACAGTCAAAAGCCGGGAGGACGGGCTGGGCTGGGAGACACAGCTCGCAGGACGCGCTCCGGTGAAGTTGCGCACCGGTCGGAGGCGAGTTTTCCTGTGCGTCCGGGCAAAGACAGAGCCGAGCCGAGCCGAGCCGAGCCGGTTCAGGGCTGGATCGTACGCCTGCTGGTTTGGAAGTATCGGTGCTCTGAGCAGAGAGTCCGAAGCTGCGCGAAATGAAATCTTTGTCGAGTGGACGGTTGTAGTTAAAAAGGTAAGAGGTTCACGGCGCTTCGTGGATCCCTTCGTTGATGCGAACGCAAGGTAGCGAAGTGGGCATGTTGAGACTGCTGCATATTCAAGATAAATACTGTAAATGAACATGGCATTAAGAGAAAACCCTGCAGGTACCCTTTCATTTTTAGCTGTTGTCCAGCCCTTTACCCCACCTGTCTCACGATTTCCTGGTGCCACATCCCGAGCTTAGAGTCGGCGTTTCCTCTTTAACGTGTATTTACTGAGGCAAATGTTTACAGCGCTGCAAAGGCTTTATCTTTGTGGACCATAAACCAGATTCAAACCCAACAAACTCAGTTTCTCTCCATCTTATTGATAACAAAACAAACCCATATTTATGGCGTGAATGCATAATGTATAATTTGTGTTGTTAAAGTGGAAGAAATGACACTGAGATATTTTTGTTTTAAAGATATGATTAAATTATACCGATGAAACCTTTTTCCTGTTTAAAATGTGGTTTGTTTTCTCAGTTGCTGGGTCTGGATAAAAGTTTAAAGTGTGATCACCTCAGTATCCATAAATGATATGTAAATGCTGCTTCCTCAAACCTGTGGCCTTTAAGACATAAAACTGCGGTGCTGTTTAATGTCAGAAGGATTGTGTGTATTTTCCAGAGGCGTTTTGTTTCTTCAGGAATCCTCTAATCGCTGCTGTTTTCTTCCCTTGCAGTTACTGCTGCTGACAGAGAAGAGGCATTTCTTTTGCTTTTCAACCGGACCGTCGTCCTCAGGCAGTTGCTCTTTCAATGTGGGATACAGTTTTGGTGCTTTCGCCAGGCTGAAATCCCCCAGGGTCAGGACCTCCCTCATGGCAGCCTTGCTTCTTGGGCTGCTGCTTTTTGCAATGCAGTCTCCCCCCATCCCCTCAAGACCGATGGCTGATGAGGGGCCACCTACGCCTCCCACCTCATCGCCCACTGACAATGGGACCACCACCCACCCAAACGGGACCCTCCAGCAGCTTCCTCAGATTATCATTATTGGCGTGAGGAAGGGGGGGACGCGGGCGCTGATTGAGATGCTCAGTCTGCACAGCGCCGTGGCAGCAGCTCAGAACGAGGTGCACTTCTTTGACTGGGAGAGTCACTTTCAGAAGGGCTTGCCTTGGTATCTCAGCCAGATGCCCTACGCCTACCCGGACCAGCTGACGGTAGAGAAGACACCTGCCTACTTTACCTCTGGCAAAGTCCCCAAACGCATCCATCAGATGAACCCTGACATTAAGCTGCTACTCATCCTCAGAGACCCCACGGAGCGCGTGCTCTCGGACTACACCCAGGTCTTTTACAACCGCCTCCAGAAGCACAAGCGCTACCAGCCCATCGAGTCCATACTGGTGAAGGATGGTGAGATCAATCTGGGATACAAGGCTCTCAATCGCAGCCTGTATTATATGCACATGCAGAACTGGCTGCAGTACTTCCCACTGGAGAGCATTCATGTTGTGGACGGGGACGAGTTGATCAGGGACCCCTTCCCTGAGATGAAAAAGGTAGAACGATTCCTCAAGCTGGAACCCCAGATAAATGCTTCAAATTTTTACTTCAATAAAACTAAAGGATTCTACTGTTTGAGAGACCACGGGAGAGAGAGGTGTTTACACGACTCAAAAGGCAGGGCTCACCCTCATGTGGCGCCTGCCATCCTGCAAAAACTCTACCAGTTCTTTCACGAACCCAACAAGAAGTTCTTTGATCTGGTGGGTCGAACGTTCAACTGGAAGTGAACCTTTGAGTCTCAGTAGTTTGGTGAGGAGTTGCTTGAGGATAACCTCCGCGAGCTGCCCTGTTTTCCTTACTAACAGCGTAGATGAAGAGACAAAGCTAATGTAAATTTAAACTAAATCTATTTTTGTACTAGTGCATTTGTTACAGGGGTATGATCGAGCCAAATATCAGGGCAGACTGCAGTTCATGACATGCTCTGTTATTGCATGTCGTGTTTTTTCTTATGCATTTAACTGTGTTTTGTACTGTTAGAAACACTCGCTACTGCTCAGCTCGTCTGATCAAAGCAGGCGACTTAATATGGCATTGACATGACATTCAGACTTTAGACTGTGCCAGTTAATATGTTACATAAAGATAAATGCCAGGCAGTTTAACATTGTCATACCCTCTTGTTTCATTTCACAGAATATGACATTAATAACATCTAACTGCGTTTAGAGCTCTGAAGGACCTTTACCTGCTGCTATGATTTTCTCAGTCACTTTCAGGCACGTGTCATACTGAATTTGTATTTGTCCTTTTTGATTCTCAAAAGGTTTCTTTATGTAAGAGGCAGTTATATCAATGCTCTGTGCACATCATATATTTGCCGATCACGACGGTGTACTGTAAATAGATTTTTTGGAAAGTGAAGAATTAATACCATAATAAAGATGTATTTTATTTTTAGCATGTCTGATGTTGGGTTTTTTTTTAAATCTTGGTTTATCTATTTTTATTCATCCATTATGCATTTGTCTGCAATCTTAGATCCTAACACGTGAAGAGGATGAGTCAAGTCATGACTTCCACTCAGTTAATAAGCATGTATATGTGTCTGTGTATAGGCTGCATCTACCAGTGTGAACCCATTTACACATGTGGGGAAGGGGTATGAACATTTAGTACGTGCTGCCTGCCATATTCACATGACTCAAAGGTGCAATGTTACGTAGGATTTTACTTTGCTGAATTTCCTGTGTGGTCACCCTCATCATGCACAATCGCGTGAAGACAATAGCGGGTAGTGGTGATGTGTCTACCTAAAAAAAAAACACAGTTGTACTGTTGAGGAAGCTGTTGTCTGTTCATCAGATCAACTATGAACAGCTGCATTAATTATTAGGTTGTTTTTTTTTGTTTTTAACATTTAGAGAAAATTCTTCTATCATCAAATTAGGATTAGTGTAAGAGAATTGAGAGTGGGCAGATAAGTAAACTCAGCTTTGAGCACAATCCAAACCAAGAGAAATCAAAGTTGTTAAGTTGTTTATGCCCAAGGGTGTGATGTTCTTATTGAGTTTTTTTAGAGAGGCAAGGGATTATTTATTCAAAGCTTATTGCTACTTTGAAAACATCAGCAGCACCGTCTCAAAGACATTAAGCTCCAAAAACCTACAGTAGCGGCTTCATATTTGAATGTGGCCTAGATTTACTCAGGGGCTTAGTGGGACTCTGCAAACAGGATGTCAACCTCATTGCCCCTTAAATACAGACCAAAGCAATATTTTTTACTTTCCATCTCCATGATTCTTTTCGCCCTCGGAGAGCAGGAGTAGTATTCTCTCATCTACCTGCAGTGCATGTTTTTTTGATGCTGAGAGTTGAGTAAGACCATCAACAGCTATCAGCAGAACAGGCTTGGCTGCAGGCGTAGGGGAAAGCAGGAGACAGAGTAAACAGAAAAGAGTATGTGGAGGTGAGGTGCAAGGTGGAGGCTGATCTCCACTGTAAGATTATCAGACAGCTGTTTGCGTCATTTGGCATGTGCAGCACTAACACTGAACTGGCGTGTTCTGCTTTTAGCGTTGCTTTGAAGGTGTCAGGTCTCCAGATGGTCCTAGAGCAGCGGAATCTGGTGGAACTCACAGGAATGTGGTTTTCTTTACCGAAACCAAGAATACAACAGCAGCAGCAGCAATGTCAATGTCATCTCTCTCTGGGTCGAAAGAGGACTGATGCAATTTCCAGATAAATCTGTTTTTCCCCTCAACACCACGGACAGCAAAAACACAGAAGTGGGGAAAAAACAACACACCTGGAAATGTTGTAAAGCTTTATCTCTGGTGGTGGGAAGTTTAAGTACATTTAATCATGCACAGTTATTACAGTAAACACAGTTCTGAGGTGCTTGCTCTTTACTTGACTTTCTATTTTGTGCTACTTTATAATTCATCATATCATATTACCAACTTATAAAATGGATTACATGAGCATGTTTTTGGCTTGTGACCCCTGATAAAAAAAGCACATCTAGTTGGTGCCACTTGTAGAGTAGAAGTAGTAAAGTAGATGCTCAGTCAGCTCACCCCTGGTATTAAAACTTGTGATCTCTTTTCCCCGCTGTATACGCAAACACGTTCATCACTTCCCTTTCCCAATGCTGAAAATGAAAATAATACAGTACAATACCGACGGGGTCTATTCCAGGCAAACCAAATCACCCAAAATATTTGACACATGCTTCTCAAAACTGTCAGACAGTGTGGACAAAGCCAGTGTACTTTTGCTGACGCGGAGGACATCAGTTGAGGAGGCGGTCCTTCAGTGTGGCCCAGGACACGTTCACATTCACACTCCTGAAAAGAACGTGGCCACATGCGGCTCAGACCTCAATGCACCCTCAATGTGTCTTGGGTGCATTCACACTTGTGATAAGTTCACTCGACACACATGTTACTGCCTGGTATGAAGAGGGCCAGTGAGCTGTTAGCAGTCCAACCAAAGAGACATTTCCCTTTTAAACTTCTCATATGGTTTAAATCAAATAAGGATCAAAGAAGTAAAATTATCGTTTGGCTAAATACTGTTTGCACCCCAATGCACATACAGGCACAGACACAACCAGCTGAGTATGAATAAAAGTTCTTTAATGACAAACTGTATGAATTTGGAGATGGATTGAGTCCAGGGGGGAAATGATGAGGGGCGAAGGGTGCTGGTGTTTACAGGAGAAGCGAGGAGTAGGATGGCTGGCCCGGAGCAGGTGAGTGGCGTTTTAGGTTAATGGCGGCACAGCAGGCAGTCTCAGCAGGAGCAGGTAGCAGCACTGGAGCAGGTGAGAACTGAGGCACAGAGAAATGCAGGTAAGGTTTTGTCCAAGAGAGCCTGAAGCAATCAAACACAGAGTAGCTTTAGAGAGTTTAGTAGCCTGGAGCGTCACCACGAGGAACAATCAAAGAGGGAGTGAAGAGCCGGGGTTCTTGTGCTGCGTTGATTGCCTGATGAGAATCAGGTGAGCCAGGTAACCAGCGCTGTGCCACGCCCCTGCTGAGAAGCACCCACTCACACACAGACGAGGGGGAGGAGACACGAGGAAAGACAGACAGGGAAACAGACGGGGGAACAAACCCTAGACTGGGAACCACTGGACTAAACTACCAAAGTGTATATAAAGTAGAGAAAACCAGACATTTTTAATTTGTGAGAAGTAGTTTTGATTTTTAAAAGGATTTTGCTGATAATATGTCTGCACTTGAATGCAGGACATTTACTTGTAATGGAGTATTTACATTAATTACATTAACGTATTGGTACTTTCATTGACTCACGGACCTGAACACTGCCAGCTAGGCTCTAACTTTTTCTGTCTGCTGCAGAAGTAAAAGGTTGTGCACAGTCGTGTTTTTTTTAGCTTTTTTGTTTATTATGTTAAAGCTCCCTGCTGCAGCTGCAAACAACTCAAATGAACGTGAACCAAACAGTAAAGCTGCAGGCCATAAAACCAAAACAACGATCTGGAAAATATTATAAAGCTCCACAGAGCTATCACATTATACATACTCATATGATACATTATTAATATAAAAACAACAATGACAGCAGTTTTAAGAACCGGGGGGGAAAGATGTAGTTGGAAATAATCTAAAGCTTTAGCTGAAGTTGGTGCTGAATCCTCTCTGTTGAAATTACTTTGAGCAAGGACACATCTTCACTCTGCTTCCACTGTTATCTGCCTGTATTTTTCTGCATGTCTCTCCCTCTCTCTGCTCTGCTTACACACTACTCAACATCAGAGTAGCATCTATTAAGAGTTCATGAACGCCCCATTAGTCTAGTCAGCTGTGCAGCCCGCGAAAGTTTTACAGTCACAGATTTCCCTTAACATCACCTAATTAATCTCAGCCACATAATTAATTTGCCTCCTCACCCCACATGCAGTAAGAGCGGTAAACCGGGGCTGCAACAAGGATTAATGGCCTTGCCCTCCTCCTGGCGCCTCCCCCACCACCACCACCACCACCTCCGCTGTAACACTATTTGCTGTCGAATTTTCTGGACTAACTTGGAGCCAGACTGCCACCCACCCCCATCCCTTTCCCTGCTGCCAGCCCACACTAGTTGTTCCTAAAGGGGCCTATTTCCTCCAAATCACAATCAGCTATTCTTGGGTGTTTGAAAGGATGATGTGATCCGATGGAGCACAGCCCCTTCTGCAGTCACCAGGGCTGCTGCTCGCTTTAATTGGAATAGATTGTTTGTCCACTCAATGTGTGAAACCTGGCAGAAATAACGCATGCACCTACTCTTCCTCTCTTTCTTTTCATCCACTTGTTAGCCAAAGCCCAGTCTGTACCGCTCATATTTAACCTTTACATTTGAGGCACAGTGCTTCATCTGAATTATAATTATATTTATAAATGCTTTATTAATGGTACATAAATCATTTACTAATGAGTAATTATATGTCATTAATGAGAACAGCTTTTGGGTTGCCAGATTGTTGGATATGATTTATAAACTATTAATAAATTCATTAACTACATCTTATAAACCCCTTATATATGACGCCCTGTCGGTCAGTGACAATACAATACTTTATATACTACAATCATTACCTCTCTCATGAAGGTATTTCTAAAATCCTCAAGGATTCTGCTGGACTGGATTCTTGTCACTCAATTTGTAAGCAAACAAAAATTCTAATCTTTTATTAATACATTATTATATTGATGTTTCTTTCCCATGTTTTTTATTTTGATACAAAATACATTTTGCTTGTGTTTTATGGAAAAATATGACCATGTAATTTCAAGGCTACCTGGATACAGTCACAACTTGGCTCATGGTTTAAAAATCTATTTTTTCATGCAGAAGACAGTTTTTTTTTGGTTTTTTTTTGGGGGGGTTTTTTTGTTGTTGTTTTTTTTAACTCAGATGGTAAAAAGAGTCCTTGAGGATTTTGGAAATATCCTCAGAACAACAGTAAATGTTGTTAAATGACCTTCAGGGTTTTTCAAAGTGTGCTGGGTATTTATTTTTATGAAAAGCTTAGTTCAGGGACTCAAATGTTATGTTAATATGTGAGGTAGCACAAAGAGCCGATATTGGTAAGCAGGGTCAAAATGTACATTTATTTTACAAATTAGTTTGGATGCTTTCTTGGAGTTCATAATCTAAAAATGCCTTTGTCCTCATGTGTCTTACAGGTAAACATGTGACTGCTTCTTGCTGTATCTTGCTTGGTTTATTACAGGACTGCTCCCTGTGTACTGACTGCCAATCCAGGTGTCATCCACAGCTATAAAAGATGAATCACTGAAAATAATAGATCAAACTGTTGCACTGCATTTGGAGGAAGCTTTTATTCAGTGTTGACATGTACTCCAACCTGAGATAATACTGCTCCTTTATGATGCAGGTAACCTTGAAACCGCAACATCGCAGGCACATGAAAAGCTTCTCAGAAACCTGTAGAAATCTACATTTTATCAGCAGCCTTGACGAGCATCTTTGATTAAACCACGACACCGACAACAGTGAATCGAAGAATGTGTCATTTAATCAGAGTAATGGCATGCTGGGTTCTGTCAATTTAATTCCGCTTTAAATGAAAAAGTGACCATGTTTGAATTGAATGCAGCTTTGAGCAGCTTTGGTCATAGCTGCTGTTGCCCTTGGGAGGTGTATCCATGACATGATCTAAAGGCTTTAGACTCTGAATAAAGGTCTTTCAGATAAAGAACAGTCGTTCATTCATTAGCCTTTCAACCGTAATGACATTAAAGTGTAACCCAGGGTGGCACCATTTGACTCGTGGACTTATGCAAAAGGTACCTGTACCTTTATCTTAACACCTTATTAAAGCAAAGTGTTTGGATAATTGAAGGATTTCAGCCTCCCATTACACAAATTCAGCTTATAATAGAGGCAGATTCACCGCCTGAGATTCTTGCTTATTTCTGAAGCGATGGGTCCTTGATTTCATGCAGAGGTGGACAGAGGTTCAACGCAGTTAGCTCGGTTAGCTGATGAAGCTGTCATTAGCTCCATGAGTTGGTTGAAAAATGTTTCCATCAGGCTTGTTTCATAACGAAAACGCTGACATGGAAGGAAAACAAAGAACCCTGCCTCGCCATCCATCACTTGCACTCACTTTATCTGTGACATTTCGGTTCTCAGACATTCTTCAGGAAAGGTTTGCTGAAAAGAGAAGATCTGTCTTCAAAGGAAGTAAAAGAAAACAAACTGCAACGGCTAGTGTTGAGTATTATATAGACAGCTGACTGCTTAACATGAGGACTAAACAGTGTATTTGGCAAACGTAACACTGTCTTGAGTAATGTCAGCCGGTGTTGCTGGACCATTAATGTCCCCAAATACGATAAAGAGCTGGAGGGAGCTGCTAGCGTTTGATAGCATCCTGGACCAATTCTACACAGTGGATGTGCTCATCGTGAACTGGACCTTTTTTGTTACCTACTCTGAGCCTCACAAGCTAATGTTGTTTGTTTGGTATGTTTTGCTGCTCCATGCCCTTGGAAGTAACAGTTATGTTGGCCAGACATGCCAATGATTAGATTGATTAGATAGAGTTTAGATTAGATAAACATTCCTTGCATTTGTGGAGCTGGAAAGGTTAAGAAAAAGAAAAGGACACCACCCCCCGAACTCTGTTTTTTCTCTGTTGTTTTATGCTTCAGTGCTGTTTTTGAAGAGTTTTGTAATGTTTCACATTTTCCTCTCAGGGTTTTTTCACCAGTTTAATCCAAGATCTGCGTGTCCTCTAGTAGATGCAGGTTTTAAATTACTTGACAGAAATATCTGGAGTCCTTGTTCTGTGCTTTTGCTCCTCAGAAATTCTGATTTGCTTAATTTGCCTCTTGAGCATTTCCATTGAAAAGCGAAAACTCTTACTCTTATAAAAAAAATCCTGGTCCTTCAGCTGTCAGGAAATGTGAAGTATTTGGAGACGTTTCCCATTTCCCTCTGTATGAACAGAAAGTGATTTTGGCAGTAGATGACGACATTATAGTGAATAAATTGAATCACCTAAATTAAATACCGCAGCGTATGACTCAAAGTTATGACTCTTTCTCAAGCGATCGCACAAACCATCAATTCCCCTGCATGCTTATGAGCATTTTCATTTTGCAGCTTGACATTGCTACAAATAACATTTAAAATATTAGATCAGAAAAAAAGTGGTTTTACCTCTGAGCGAGCTGCTTCCTCAATCCTGTTTCTGAGCCAATGGAATATAAATAGACATGTTATTAGTAAAAAGACTGAAGGAGGGAGGGCTCATGCTGTACTGTATGATATATGCGTACATGTTCCCATCATTCCTTCGTCTTGGCCGGGGTCTACATGTGCTGCTGCTGTGCGAGCCAGTCGGTGCTGTGCTCTGTTATCAGTCATTTCCTGGCATGGTCTCCTCTGGTAGAAGAATAAGCCTCCATGGCCAATGATAACTCCTACTGCTAACAGATACCTCTTCATGGGTGTAGCATGGCTGGACCCACAGATAGCCCTCACTTCCTCTGTGTGTGTGTGTGTGTGTGTGTGCATGCAAGCACATGTGTGTGCAACTTGCACAGATGTTTTTCTATGTACTGCAGAGGAAATCTGCAAGTGTCCATGTGTGTGTAGGATATTGTACGTGTGTGTCCATCCATAGGGAGCAGTGAACTATATGGATTTTGACACTGAGCATGGATTTCACACTATGGACTCCAGACCCAGACACCCTTGAATAACTCGAAATGGGTTCTGTTACTGGGAATAGTTTTTTTTTTTTTTTTCAAAATAGTCTCATTTGCTCATGACGTCACCGCTGAGGTTAATTGGATGCTTCTGACACTGGAGTTATATTGCAGTGTTACTTTTCTTCTACAAAAACATTGTCTCTCTTGCCCAAAAGACGTAACAGCACTGTGATTTCTCAAGACATGCAACATGTTCTTTGTGTACATACTGCATATGGTTCCAATAAAAGCTAAGTGACATGCAAGATCACTCAAGTATCACATTATAACAACAGATTTTTTTTCTGGGTGTCCTGATTACAATGAGTAAAGCTGCTACATACTGAAACCATGTGTTGGCTTGTCCCCTGGTAGTGGTGTCATGCTGCTGAAAACACTCCTGTTCCAGGTCAGTGGAAAACAAAGCACATATTAATGATGTTCTAATTAAAACAAGGGTCCTTCTTAAGGGGTGATTACAATCAGAACAACTGTGTGAGATTACTGTAAACATTTGTAGTTGCAAAGACTAAAAGAGATGGAAAACAACTACAAAGTGACACAAAACAACTATAAAAAAGACACTAAAAGACCATAAAATCATGCACCTTTAAAGAGACATAATGAGACCACAAAATGATGCAAAATGACCACAAAGTCGCACTTGATGCTACAATGACAGAAAACCACAGACACAAAAGAGATGAGAAATGACCACAAAGAGGCAGCAAAACAAAAAACCGCAAACAACACTGACACAACTGTCAGTTGTTTATTTGACATTTATTCATCACACTAAATTAATACTGTAACAATTAATAATAAGTCCTGTTTATTACTGTTTATTAAACCACAGCTTCAAATGTGCCTCTCCCCACATTATTACTATTTCCCAAATATGCCCCAGAAGTACAGTGGATTGCATTAAATAAAAGTTGCTTTGCACACTAAGGTCACTTTGACCTGACATTTGGCATACTTTAAATATTTCTCCGTAAACCCCCCCCCCCCCCCCAACTCTCCAGGAAGACTTCTAGGAACTACAATCATCCAAGACAAACAACACTTTCTCCAATACTTTTTGCAGTTGTTGTTTGTTTTTTTTTTCTGAAGCATTTCATTAACGTAACTCATATCCCCAAATGTCAACCCAAGAAAATAAAAAACAGGTGGTTAATGTGCTCGCTGTGTAAAGACAAAATTACATTCAATCATCATGCCCAGGGAGGGAAATTTCCCTCTGCCTTGTGCCAAGTTCTACAAATAAAGAGAGGAAAATCAATTGGCTGTTTCATGATAGACCAAATCCCTTCACCCGCGAGTCTTGAAATCCAATGACCTGCACGACTGATATATTGCTTCTCATCTGGAGAATGGTGATGCCATCTTTTCACTAATTGAAACTTGACCATTTAGTCTTGTTTCTGTCTGTGTTGCACATTGTAAGTTTTTGTTGTCTTTTATTTGTGAATTGCAAAGAAGTCATAACCATGAATTAATCTCTATTATTTTCTCCTGTCATGAAGACATGTTGAATTGTTCAAATACTGACGATCTTCATTTATATTCAGGTTGATCCTGTTTAAAACATGAAACACATTCAAGGCAAAACTAAAGACATTTTTTTTGTTTTTTTTACAAACAAATGTTCTGGCACGGCAAAGCCTTTAAGTCATGCTGGCAGTGGTGCACTATGAATGACAAACGTGAAATATAACAACTACTGGACAGATGGCCTAGAGAATTTCTACACATTTTTTGTCCAGAGTGTAACTTTCTCAACAACTATTGAACAGATTGCCATGAAATTTGGTGCAGACCATTCAGTCTTTGTGAACTTTGGTGAACGACTTATAAAACTAATGAGATTTCCATTTTCTTTGTGCTTAGCGAGTTAATATGCGCAAATAAGATAGTAACATATGATTAAACTATACAAATAAAATACAACCACTGATATATACATTATAACTACTTTATATGAAAATGACCAGAAAAAAGGTATTTTTTCCTTTTATCTACCCAAGATTTCATTTCTTTGCTCATCCAACACCTGTTGTGTCTGCTGTACGTCTGGATCGTTGACCTGGCACTATTGTCCTTATGGAATTCAGAATTGTGGATAAACCAGAGGGATTTAATCAGATATTTTCAACCACTGACCTTGGTCACAGAACATAAAGGCAGCACGTCAACTGCATGAATACAAAATGTCTCTCAGAGCGAGAGAAGCATATGCAGCATTTGTGCGGGAGCTTCCCTTCTGTTTCTTACATTCCCTCTGAAGTCGAAGGAGGAACATAGAGCAGCAGTTGAAACCTTGGCTCGTCGTCCTTCAATCTCGCAGATCAAACGCACTTACCAACAATCCTCACAGAACACTTTCTCACACATCTGTCAACGTTTTCAGGTGCTTCGCCGCTTCTCCGTTCCCCAACAAAAAAACAAGTTTGAGCATTAAATGTCCCCCAGAGAGAAAGTGAAAGGAGAAAAGAGGGAGAGAGGACATTGATCTGGTTGTGTAACACAGAGCAGTTTGCCATAGGTCAATGAAATTCCATCAGCTTTCTCCCCTTTGGTCAATATCCATCTGAAGAGTCTCTACAGACATTGTCTTCCCTTAGCCTTCAGCCACTTGTATTCATCTTCAGCCGGCTGATTTCAGTGCAACAGGAAAGGTTAAGGAACGAAAACACACTTGATGAGCATGGCATGCTCCAGAGAAATAAAACAGCAGACACTATTTCTTTTTCTTTTTTCTGGTGTACTCCTCTGGTTTAGTGTAGAACCCCCTAATCTAATATCTGTCAGGGAGATTTCATTAGACATTTAAGATTTATTTCTGAAATAGCATCCAAATCAGTCTAATTACTGAGAGAATAAGTACAGCCTTTTCCCCTAGTTGAGCTGTAAACTGCAGACAGAGGATGATATAAATCCTGACGCCACATCTTCACTACTTTGCATTTTTTTATTGTTGCTCCCTCTAGTGGTTTTTTGAGTCCCCTTGAAATTGATTATTATGCAAGAGAACGCTCCTTATGAGTGTTTTATTACATGTCATGTTATTGGAGTATTATAATTGACCCACATGCTTGCAGTGTTTACACTTACGTATCTCTGCAGCATTGTACTTAAGTACAATACTGGAGTACATGTAGTTTGCAGTCAGTCTGTGAAACTGTGAGAAAAGTATCAACATGCAATAGTTTTCAATACAGCATGGTCTTTCTAACAATTGGATGATTAATATTATTAACTAAAGAGACGTAGCTGAGTTTATTTCCCGTCAGCAGGATCCAGTTCAACTCCCCAGCTTCCATTTTGAAGGCGGTTCTCATAGTTCAGCTCAGAGTCAATGAGACTGTTTTGCATATTACCTTGGCAACTGCCTTTTTTATCATTAGGCCACTGTTCAGAATTTCCTTAATAGTAGTTTCATTCAAACCAAACATTTCGTATGGAAATGTGACTCCTCCCTGCTTTGACAAAATGAGGCTCTCAGCAGAAAGGATTTTGTTTCTAACTCAAAAACAAGACCCACATTAACATATCAAGGAGCTGGAAGAAGAAAGATATTCTAAACATCTTCCCAGTGGACATCTGACAATAGATGTCTGGTTTTATTGGAGTTGTATGTCATTTCAATTGTAATATTGTATATTGTTTTGATGTTGTCCAGGTGTGAAATAAAAAAAGTCAGCTTTTTGTATTTGAATGGCACAAACTGTAACTGTTTGTCCTCACAATTTCCACATATAAAGAAAAACACGAACAGAACCTCATCTTGCAAAAAGCAGATTAGAGCGCTCTGCCATGTGAAGATGTTTACACGTCCATCTCTGAAGGTTGAATTAAACCTGTAACACACGTAAACAGATGTTCACATGACTCGCCTCAGTGTCGTACTTACATTAATGCTATCAAAGGAGGTCAGCGTGGCTTTTTTGTGTCTTGTGGCGTTTTTTTGGGAGCAGACGACAAGAAGTGGAGCTCTGGTGCTGCTGGTGTGTGATAGCAGTGTGTGGGGCCTCTTGGGGGGGTGCATTAGCCGCTGTCTGGTGTCTGAGAGGGTGACGGGAAGTGGGAGAGAGGCTTAATGTCTGTCTCCTTCTATTTCCCTCTTAATTTCACACACTGTTGAGTCAGCCTATTGACTGACTGCTTATGGTGATGCTGGCGGTCCACCAACACTGCAGAGGAGGCAGTGCATATAACTCTTCCTCGCTGCTCCATTTCACCATGTAGGACCTCCACTTATTTAATAAGCTGATGCAAGGCCCATTCTCACCCAGCCATGCGTATGTGCAACCGGCCTCCTACATGGGAGTGTGTGTGCGCATACGATGCACTTATCAGGTTGTAGCTGTGGGCATCCCTGCAAGACTCTATGCACGCTACATCTTTGTGTGAGAGACAAGAAGAGAAGTGAAGTAAGAGTCATTCTACATGCACTCTGAAGGCTCTTAGCACCTTTGTGTCCCATGTGTGCTCAGCCTTCAAATCAATACCCCTTTACTCTTTTTTCCTGAAGTTCCCCAAATTTTCAGATTTCACACAAAGTCGCCAATGGAGAGAAACATTTTTTTCCACCTGAACACAGAAGCTAGAAGAAACATTATTTCTACCCTCCAAAAGTCTCATAATCTAGAGATAATAAGCTTCAACGTAGCCGAGAATTAAGCCAGGTAGGTATATAATATATAATATTATATATATATATATTATATTATATTATTCAACCTCACTCTAATAATTGTGACCCTTCTAAATATGGGTCATGATAACTTTGCAAAGGGTGACTACATTTTCAAATCCCCAAACTGGGACCAACAAGTACACTGCATGTTCATGCCCGTGCACATGTATGCGCGTATGCATGCAACATACCTGTTTTGATCAGGATGGGGGACAATTATTTCACCACCTGGCACACCTACAAAGAACACCTTTCAACACCACGGACATCATGAATGCAGCATGAATTTTCATTGCCAGGTTCCTAATGAAAGAAGGTGTAAGGCTTCATGGACACCGTGGACGCTTAGTTCTTTCATTCATACTCAACTTGGAGGATTGTCGTCAATGAATTCTGTGCATACCCACCATAAATCAAATCACAATGGTGACATCCATGCAAGAGGAAGAAGAGCTGCTTTGTCTGCTGTACTTCTTCTTTTATAAATGAAATTTAGAGGTGAAGTGTCCATGTTTGATACCCAGCTCATGTGTAGTTGGTAGCCAGTGGAGCACAATTGGTAGCCTTGCATGGACATAACAACTTGGTGGATACGCAGACACACCAGAGCACCAGAGCCTTGTGTATACACACTGACCCAAGCGGTCCCTCATGGACCCTTGCGTACTCACGGATGCAGAAATTATAACTCGGGACACTCATCTTGAAACTGGGACAATCCTGGACAAACTGGGACATATGGTCACAGTAACTTCACACCACCTTCATTGTAAAGGGTTTGAGGGAAGTTTTCTTGTTTTTTTTGTTTCCGAATTGCCTTGAATTTCCTTAACAGACAATATCGTAGGCAAATTTTAACCAGTATACGCAAATAAACAGACAACAATTTTCATTGGCCAACCACAAACATTCCTGTGCAGTTAGTTACAATATCTAATCCAGTGAGTAATTTCTGTGTTTACTTTTTGTTGGACTTGTAGAAAAGGGTCTGAATGAAAGACTGAATGACCGAATGGTTCATGTAAAATTGAAAGCTTTGGTGGGCTTGAACTGCTTCTGCAGATTTTGTTTGGCCAAAGTTGCATTTCCTGGAAGAAAAAGTCAAAATTATTAGAATAATAAAAAATATAATATTAACACCAGGGTTGAAAAATACCACACTTTCCCTTCAAGTGAACATAGTTTCTCTGGATGTCAACAAAACCGGAACTAAATGCAATTCAGGTCACCCCAAACCAATAATGTTTCAAAAATTGTTTTCCACGAATCCTGTGAATCTTTCCTCCTTCAATCTGCAAGCCAATCTTTTCTCAAATCACAGCAAAGTTGCTTGAACAATTCTTGGGAGGAAGATTCAATAAAACACCACAGACAGTAAATCAAGTCTGTCTGTAGCGGAACAGCAAAGTATACTGAAATTGGCCTTCGTTTCTAGGTCACAGGAATGAATAAGGTAAATCACCAACTTGTAATCTGGTTGCTGTCACTTCGCTCCACGACTAAAGGCCCTTATCAGCCGCGACAGTGCCGGAACCATTTTGTTCGCAGGGTGTAAATAACGTTACATTGGTCATGAAGCAAGATAAGGTGTTTCATGAAATGTGAGCTGCCTTAATAGATTTTGACAGGTGGCTGATATTCCATGGGGCTGATTTGGTTCGAGGGGGAAATGAGGTACAGGAATATGTGCAGAAGCTGAGAGATATCAGTGCAAAATAGGGCTGTGCATCTTTCCCTGATGAGGCTGACGGCAGCGTCGATATCGTTGTGGATGTGTGCACAGCAGGGAGAGGCAAGAAGTGACTATTTATTTATATATAGGGTTTCATTACCTTTTTCATATACTAATATGTATAATTTACCAAGGTTATTATCAGCAAAGAAATGGAGAAAGAAGAGTGGAGAGAGTAGGTTTCACATGTTTGGAGGTACAGATCTCAATGGCAGCACATTCCTCGTTTGTCCACTCCCCTCTCTTCATAATAAACCCCTGGTGTTACAGGCCCTGTGGGGGAAGCTTCTAGCAATAGGCTTCTTTAACAGGAGAGAGAGCCACGTCTGCCCCCGTGATTTGTTATTCAGTGAACCGCATCTCTGGAGAAATGGATTTACTGGCATGCCCTCTGCAGAGGAATGAAGGTCGGCCCCTACCTTGGAGATGTCATTTGCAGCGCGATGCAATTGTTAATATGCAGCTTTGAGGGAAGCGTGCAGAAAAACATTCATACCCATTTGGAATTCTGGTGATGGAGAGAGATGAAAAGAGAAGGGTGGAGGGATTAGGAGGGCAGAGGCAGAGCCAGTCTTGTGGTTTCTTTCTCTCTGAGCGGTGCTCCACAGTCTCTAAGACTTGCTGCTCCAACCTTCTGCTGTTATGGAGAGAAATATTACAACTGTGGCTGCTGTCAGTCTGCACACATTGCTGTTTGCTCGTATAGCTTGGCGGAAAATTTCACCTTTGACCCTGAGAATGTGTGAGGCCTCACAGTGAGTGAAGGCGAGACATGTTTGGTTTTACACCTGGCAGTTCTCCACCTTTATTTGCATGTAAAGCACATACAGCCAGCTGTGTGCTGCTGTCACTGAGGCGTTACAGGAATGGTTTGGCGTTTTAGGAAACGCTTATTTGCTTTCTTACAGAGAGTTTGATAAGAAAATCGATACACACACCAAAGCACAGCTGCCGTTAGATTAGCATAAGAACTTGAAATAAGGGAAAACACAACCTGGCTCTGTCCAAAGTTGTAGAAGATCAGATCAGTCAGAAGCGATTCACAATGACACAATCCTCCCCAACATGACACGTTGTTAGCTTTGTTAGCTAGGGAGACCCCTTCATGTTATCAAGTCTGCAGTTATAAATATTGGTTAGATTTTTAATAAAAGTTAATGGGTTTCTCAATTTAAGCCATGAAGGAAAGTTAGTCAGTCACCTACAAATCATTAATAACAGTTTCTACAGTAACCCATCCAGTCTGCAGTTGTAAATATGGATCAGCTGTTTATAAATGGATGATGGTCCAGATGTCCTGCAGCTATTTCCCAGATGAAAATGGCTAGAAAGGCAAGCAAAGTAAAGGATCTTCCACAACCTGGCAACCCAAAAGTTTTCCTTATTAACGTTTTATAATTGACCTTTAAAGCATTATTAATAGTAATTACAGCTTATTAACCCTTAAAAATTGTTCCTTTTGTGGAAGTGGCAACAAAACAAGATCATTTAGTTAGTATATATAAGCACTGAAAGCCACACATTTGAAGACGAACAACAAAACAAAGCAAACTAATGTAACAGAGCTATTGTAGCATATCCCCCCTGTTTCTAGTCTTTATGCTAAGCTAACCTGGTCAGTTGCTTGCTGTAGCTTCATGTTTAGGCATTTGCTTTCTCATCCAACTACCTGCAAGAAAGCAAATAAGCATTTTCTAAAATGCTGAACTGTTCCTTTAACTAAAGTTCATTCCCATATATACAAGCAGAAATAAGAATAAAAACACACTGATGTCTCAGTTTGATGTAATAATTTCATCGCCTTGCTCAGAGCTGTTTCAAATATGTAGGACAGGGTTTTGCATGGAAAACTTCACTATGCAGACGGCTTCAAAAACCCCTCTTCTTCAGCTTGTCATGTGCAGATGAAGCCACTGTAGCACTGAAAATATTTTTTATATGATTGCTGCACTGTTGGTGCACTTTTCCTTCAGTCCCAAGAGAAGCAGTTAGGAAACTCATGAAGCATTAAAACAGGAGGGATGTACTGTAAGATGTAGGAACGTAAATGTTTCTCAAATTGTATGAATAAATTGCTATTTTCAGACATGTCAAAAAAAAGAGACATCAGTTCAATATTAGCATTTTTATGCACTATAAAGAAATACACAAAATACCCAGTTGTGGTTTTGTTATTAGATATAACATAGTTTACCAACTCCTCACCCTCAGTTTTCATCCATAAATTTCCCCTCCTCTTTCTGTCCTCTTTTCACTGAAGTATTTCCCTCCGGGAAGAGGCGGCTTAAAGCTATATCTTGATCGATTGTATTGTTTGCTACCCTCAAGGCAAAACCTATCCTCAGAGAACGAAAGTTGTGCTCTATCTGTGCTGTATGTGTCCAAAAACAGCTTTGAGACATATATTAATCAGGCTGGATAGCTGGTAAACTTTTGAGTCTCTACATGTCCTGCTACAGGCCACAGTGGCTTTGCTGGTCTAATATGTTTGCTATAACATAATTTGGAGTATGAATTTATTTTATTTTAAAGATGTTACATTTCGGGAATAACACTTTGTGAAATATCTTTATTAACTTTTTTGCTGAGAGTTAGATGACTCTACATACCACTCTGTATGGTAAATATGAAGCCACAGCCAGCAGATGGTTAGCTTAGCTTATAAATAAAATCCTCATTCCGACTAAGTGTAACCACAATTTGTCATTTTTACACTTTTTAAATAAATAATAAAAAAAAAAAACGAGAAACCATGTGTTAATTAGTGAGCTTTAGTGGCTGATTTTTCTATTACTTTAGTTTGGACAGTTTGCAATCCAGCTGCTGGTTATACCTTCAAATTTACCACACAGGAAAGACTGGTATTGGTTTTCTCGTTTAACTAAAATAAGTATATGAAAGCTGATGTATTCCTTTAAAAAATACAGATTTGTTTAATATTCTTTTTTATTTTCTCTTTTTCAAGGAGCTTTATCAAGATAAAACTGTAGCATTTCTTTTCTTTGCTCCACCACAGACTTCTTCTCAAAAGTGTCAACACAGTTGGAAGCTTTTTTTTTTTTTTTATAGATTCTGCTCCATGTTGACATGATTGGATCACGTCACTTCTGCAGATTTGTCAGCTGCACATTAATGCTGCCAATCTCCCGTTCTACCACATCCCATAGGTGTTCTGTTTGATTTATATCTGGTGACTGGGGAGGCCTCTGAAGTTCATTGAACTCATTCTCATACTCATGAAATTACTTTTGCTTTGTGACATGGTGCATTATCATGCTGGAAGTTGCCTTTAGAAAATGGTCAATTGTGGCCTGCAGCAGTACTCATAGAGACTGGGGCATTCAAACCACGACTGATTGGTATTAAGGGGCCAAAAATGTGCCAAGAAAACATTCCTCACACCATTACACCACCACCAGCAGCCTGGACTATACACACAAGACAGGTGGGGTCCATCGATTCACGCTGTTGGTGCCAAATTCTGATCCAACTATCTCTACGTGCCTCAGCAGAAATCCAGATTCAGACCAGGCTACATTTTTCCTCATCTGTCCAGTTGTGGTGAGCCTGTATCTGCATCATGTCATGCACTGCACTCTTGCCACATGATTGGCTGATTGGATAATTGCATGAATAAGCTGGAGTACAGGTGTTCTTGATAAAGTGCTTGATGAGTCTATAAGTGACTGAAGTCATTTAGTCTGCCCAGGAAAGGCGCATTTACTCATGTAGCCAAAATCTGCCATGGCTAACGTTAATACTGTCCTATAATATTCATCTCATCTCAGACAGACTTCTCTTTGATTCTCTGCACGTTTTGTCTCCAGGTTGACCTATTTGTAGAAACAGAAAATCCTGCACAGACTCTGTTCATAGTAAAATGCTCACAGAAACTCTTTGAATTAAGAGTTGTGGTCAGTGACCTGGTAATAAAATTAGACAGGTCGGGTCAGTCAGTTTTTCCATGCTCAGTTCAGAGTGGTTAAATTGTACCACGAGGGGCTTCGCTGAACAAAATAACTATAACACTGAGACCTTTCCAATTTAGAAGCACTAGACCTGAAATATAGTACCAACTTCAAAGTTGACAAATTCTCTCTGTGTCTTTGCAGCCAGCCGTTATTCTGTGTGTGTGTGTGTGTGTGTATGTGTGTGTGTGTGTGTGTGTGTGTGTGTGTGTGTGTGTGTGTGTGTATCTACTGGTTGGTGCAGCAACTGGTTCAAGTTCTGCTTGTTTCTGCTACCTGGAGTGTCAAAACCAATCCTGCGGCGTGCCCCCAACTCTCCAGTCAGATAGAAGCAGTGGGTTATGGGACAGCGAAGCACAAGCAGCCGAGGTTTTACTGCAACATGAAGTTAGACTTTTTTAAACCTTCATCTGGTCACGGCAGAAGAGTTCAAAGCTGGTCTCTATAGGTGAAGTCTCACAGCCGCTTTGTTTCGAAGACACTTTACACCAAGTTTGTGAAAATGTTTTATTGCTTCATACTGAATCAGCTTGGACCATCACTGTTTCCTATCACACTGAAACTACAATAAACACACAAAGTATTTATTTAACAACAGACATGTCTCATTGGATTCTGCAAGTATATGCACAACTGTCTGCAAATTTTACAGTTCTTTAAAGAGAGATCATCCATCTTACCGTTTTATTTCCTTATCTTGACAATAATATCTTCTTTATGTGAGTCCACCTTAAAATCTTGAAGTGTTGCTGAATATATTTACTGAGTAAACCAGGGGAATGAATGATGGGGGATTACTGGTGCCACCAAGTGGTGACTGCAAACAAAAGAAAACAACTCCATGAGGAGAGTCAGTGACTTTGACACATCTCCCTGTGCCATTACACTAATGTCCCTGTAACACACACTGTAAGTTAAACATACAGCGGATCCACAGGTTAAGTAGAAAATAACCTGGAGGGTCACATTCAAAGAGTCAAATATAATGATAAAGATACTGACTGTTAATTCATTCAGTTTTCAAGGCGGAGTTTGTGAGATATTATGAACAGCACCATGAAGAGGGATCTTCAGAGAGCATGGGTTCATATTTCCTCTGAGGCTTCCTCTGTAAACTATGACAACCCACAATCAATCTTACTGTATTGTGAAATGCACGAAGACAGATAAACAAGCAGGATGAGTACACAGCATTAACCTCCACCGTGTTTCATAAGAAAACCACAGCTCAGATAATTTAGTACAGCTCCTGCAGCTGCTTGTATTTCACTTGTGTATTTGAGCTAAATAAAGCTGAAGCTGAACTGAAAAGGAAGTTGCTCTCACTTTCTCAGAAACACAAATTCTGGACATGAATCATTTTCAACATCTTAGGTGGAGCTGGTTTTTGTTAATTGCTTACTTAATTCTTTATTCCACAGATATGGTGAGGTTCCTTATTTTTTTTAAATCAACAAATCCCACTGAAAGACCAAAACCGACAGCAAATTGATCTTGACTGTGTATCTGAAGCCTGACATAACACATTCTTCTCCATCACAGAACTGTTGCTCAAACTCATAATTGCTGCCCTGCTGCTGGAGATAGTCACTGGACCAACAAATGAGTTGATCCGCAGCTAAAAATAGTTCCCAACAACTGCACTATTTCTTCTTGCTTGAGCAACACTTGCTGAAAACCACAGTGCCCAGCTGTTTGAGGAAATCATTTAACATTTTTTTAATTAAAGCATGAATTTGTGACTCATTTTTAAGCAGGAACAAATGGCAATTATCGTTCACCTGTGCATGACGGCTCCCTGGCTGAACTGCTGCTGCTGCTGCTGTTCGCAGGCATGTGTGTCCACACCTCCAGTGTTGCTGCTGTGCCTTAGACAATGGCCATCAAAAATAATAATCATCCATCACTGATGAAGAGTTGTAACCAGAAAGCACATGATTTATGTTTACCCTCATTCAGAGAGAGAGAGAGAGAGAGAGAGAGAGAGAGAGTGTAGATATTTAATAGTTAATAGTCAGTGTTTTATTGTGAACTTACAATTGAATTGTCCATTCAAGAAAAGTTACAAAATGTTTGTGTAGCTGTCAATTATAGATCTTAGACAGGCTGTTGGAATCGGAAGGTCAGACTTTTAAAAAAATGTAGGGATTTAGATAAACAAATATTTATGAGAGAGAAGAGAAGATTAGTGGTTTTGGTCTTTTCATGATTTTTGAAAAACATTGATTAATGTTAGTATATTTTTAAAGCAAAGCAGAGAAGTCCATCATGTGTACCAGAGCCTTCTTCATCACGTGACCTTGATGTGATATGAACATGCAGCCATCTTATGTGGCGCATCTTCAGGGCTTTCCAAAGATCCACTGCAACATGACATGGTAGTGGGGGATTAAATTAACATCAGGCTAGTAGGAGAGCTAGAGTTTTACAACCTTTATTTGTAGAGAAGTCCATCATGTGTACTAGAGCCTTCTTCATCAATTCAGACAACAGAGGAGCTGACCCTGACGTGATTTGAACACGCAACCTTCTGATCTGGAGTCAGACGCGCTACCGTTGCGCCACAGAGTCTGCTGCACGTAGCACACTGCTCAACATATGATCAGCTGATGGACCAAGCACCAGTAGGAGTTACACAGAGGTTTCCTACACACTGAAAGGCAATGTAAGTGATCTTGATGTGATATGAACATGCAGCCCTCTGATGGGGAGTCAGACAAGCTACTGTGGCATATTCAGGGCTCTCCAAAAACGATGACAAACCAAACACTGCTGGTGGGGTAAGGGGGATTAAATTGATAATATTAGTCCTAATTATCAGACTTTGATGAACTTCCTTGTAAACTCAGACAACAGAACAGCTGACCCTGATGTGATTTGAACACACAACCTTCTGATCTGGAGTCAGACGCACTACCATTGCGCCACAGAGTCTGTGATAAGCACTTCACTGCTCAACAGATCAGCTGACATTAAATGAAGGAGTCCTACACATTGAAAAGCAATGTAATTGACTTTGATGTGATATGACCTTCAGGGCTTTCCAATGGTCCACTACATCAATGACAAATGAAACACTAGTGGAGTCGTAGAGTTAGACTGACCATCTGTAAAGGAGACACAAAGGTCTTTTTTCAAGGGCCATCATTCAGGAAAACAAGTACAAAAGCATCAGCTGACATCATTTAGGTTTTATATAAATCTCTCGCTCTCTCTTGAAACAATATTTAATCGCAGTGAAACTTTTACCTGGTTAAATAGAAGACAAAATAAATAAATGTATGTATTAGACAAATTAAGCTTCATTCAGAATTGTACAATACAGAAGGCAATTGCAATTTCATCCATATTCTTTATTTATGTTTTACACTTTATTCACCAAATATTATCCTTGTATTTCCCCTTAATGTTGAAGAAGAATCCCTCAGTTGCTCTTAGTGAGGTTCCCCCTTTTTAACTTTTTAAATGGTTTGTGTTGTAAAGCCCTTTAATATAAATTTGTAATTTTGGACCATATATGTAAAATTGACTTAATTTGGCCTGACTCAGTTTGTACATATGGGACATCTAAGGTTAATGTGATGGGACATCATCGAAAAGTAATGGATAGTATAAGGTTTGAAAAAAGCCTCAACGTGACCAAGAAATAACCCGTATGCAAAGGCTTTACCATATTTTACTGTTTATATCCTCAGATGCTCACCATTATTATAATACAAGCAATTATTATCGGTGCATCCTCAATGTATTATTGTAGAACATTAGCATGGGCGACATATTTCCTGTCAGCAGCAGTGCTAATTGCCTCTGTGGACTTCACAGTCTAGTGAGGATCTCATGATGGTTTTCACACTCTGGCCAGGATCAAATCATCACAGTCATCGCACAGCCAATTAACTCCCATTCTCTGCCCCGACGTGTCCTTTAAACCACTTGAACCCTTATGAGCGGGGGCGCAGTGCGTTGAGGTCCGTGGATTATATGAATGGAGTGGCTGTCGGACTCAGGCACCGATGGCAATGAGGATGAAATAGGCTCCTCCTGCTCAAAGTTAATGGGGATGGATTGTGTCCGAGGTGATGTAGAGCCACATTTACTGGAGGCCGCAGACAGGGCGAGGACCTGAACTGTGAACCGGCTGATCTGCAGCAGCACAGGGAGATGGATGCCTGCCCTCCCAACAGGCTGTTACACGTGACCAGACCAGAGGTGGCCGGAAAAGTAAGGACCGGGATTCAATGGTCGAGAGGTTGCATTAATTAGACTTGACCATGCTGCTGCTCATCCATTATTCCTGGTCCCACTGTTACTCATTTGTGTATGTGTGTGTGTGAGTGTGAGTGTGTGTGTGAGTGTGTGTACCTGCCTTCATACAATATTTGAGTAGCTCTTTTTAAAAGTCAGTCCATGGAGTTCTGGCCTTTTTTCTAACTAATGTAATTTGGGCAGAGGGTAAAAGTAACATGACTGCTCTACTTTCTGCAAAGTTTTCTGAAGCGTTAACTCATCTTGTACCTCAGTCTGACTCAGTAACAACGTTTTAATACAATTGTATTGTCAACTGTGTTGTTGTTGAATGCTCAACCTCCTAAGTTACTTCCCCTGACACCCGGAAACCAACCAAATGATTATCTGATTTATTGATTGGAGGATTGACAGAACAAGTTTAAGAGTGTGAGTGTGTTTGTTACTTTCTCAGTCGTCTCCGACAGTAAACTCAACATGTTTGTGTTTTTGACAGCTGCTCAGCTAAAACAAAAAAATAGAATATATTAACTTCAACTTCAGGGAATATCGATGGGCCTTTCTCATCTCATTTTCTGACATTTTATACAATGAACAAGCAAACAAGCAATCGATTCATAATAAAGGAAGTAACTGGCAGAAGTATTAATAATGAAAATAGCTGTTGGTCGTTAGCCTTACTGTCCTCCTGTGATGGATTAATATGACCTTTCCTGATATTTTATGTTTGATAATCACTTGACACAAAGAAAAACGCTGAAGCAATCTGATAAAACACAACTTATTAACAAAGGTGCAACAAATACAAACTAAATATATAATAAACAATATGAACTAAAACAATTACGGTTGTTTTAAATAAAAAACATCCAGTTGTCAGATGTTTGGTGTTGCCTTTTGAGTAAGCCAGTGTGTTCTGGTTAACGATTAATCAATGGTACAGTTGAATAAATTCTTAAGTATGACAAACCCATGGTCAAATCAAAATAAAGACATTTTTTTAATTTCCTTACTAGCCTAAAAAACTGAAGGATCAAGGCTGTAGGAAAAAAGTAAATTTTTCATGTTCTCATTTAATCAGGTTATGGGTGCAGTTTATTATTAGGATAAATGTGTATTTATATACTTTATGGACAGTAACTTATATTTTTCAGCCTGAAGGTCTAAAAGCAGCCTCCTCCACACTGCAAGGAATAATGCTCTGATGGGACATACTAACAACTTTATTTAATTTCTGTTCTGCCTAAAAGAAGTCAAATCTAAATATATTGGATTTCGGACAACTTGAATTAATCTATATAACACCTACGATGTCCTTATTTTTTTAGATGGTAGAATATAAGTCTATCTAAACTGCTAAAATATTGAGGACGTGAACTCAGTGCCCGACAGCCCTGGAAAGTATTAGGTTATCTAATATTCTCACATGTAATTGTGGATAACTTTTAGAATACATTAAGAACAGACTAATCTGTTGCTGTTAATTATAGAGAACAGAAAGGAATGGCAGCTGTCACCTTGCCATCACTGATGCAGCTATAAATGTAATCCAGATTTGAAAGAAAAATAGAGGAAGTGACAGAAATAAAACTGAACAAAGCAAAGTGAGAACCAGACAAACACCTCATTTAATGGCTCCTAAACACGAGTCAGAGTACTGCAGATCCTTTGTAATTTTGAAAAACATTGTGTTTACTTGTTTTAGTTGAACAGAAAACGCATGCTGATGGTATCAGTGTTTCTCACCACAGGCAGATGGAGCCCTGATGAGAACTGTGTGGCTGTTTGCCAGGTGCACCACATCAATAGGAAATGAACACATGAGCTACGATTCCTGGAAAAACAGCATTTTTTTTTGTAGAACAGATGTATGTTTAATACAAAATGTTCAGGAAATTATATCAAGATGTTCTGTTTTTGTGTCTTGATTTTATTTTTTATTTTTACAGATGGTAAATCTGAATAACAAAATCCAAAACTATATCCGCAACAAATGGTGTTGATTCTTAAACATAATATACAAATACATGTACACTATAATATCTTTGCAACATAACTTACAACCAACTATATGATTCATAAAGTATTATGGTAATACTTTATTTTTTGGGTCAGTAAATTACAATAGATTTTCGAATTTCCTGCAAAGAACAATATAATTTCCTATCAATCGTGGGTGTAACGAAGGTTTAAAGGAAGCCATTTCTTTCATTAAAATTCATCTGTAAGTCAATAATAAGCTCAATACAGCTAATAAAACAAAACAGAATAAAAATTGAATAAATAAAAATTGAAAAATAAACCATTTGATCAAATACACTTACTCCAGCATGTTGGATTTTGAAATTTAAGCAAAAAAAGACTGTGTTGATGTCCACCATGCTGGGAGTGTAGCCCCTTTTTTTATACACGGTTAATCATTGAGTAGACCGAGGTCATGCCTTTGAGGTTTTTAGAAAACTTGGGAAAGTTTATATTCTACAGAGACTTACATGTAGCGGGTTGGTTGTAGTAATTTTAAGAATCAGTATGTTGAAATTCAAGTCCATGTCTAAACGATAAAAGTAAAAGAATACAGTGTTTCTCCACCAGAACTTCATCGAGAAGGCCCAAGGTCAAAACAGTCACTTTGGTCCAGACTGAAATATCTCAACAACTTTTGGATGGATTGTCATGAAATGTTGTGCAGACATTCGTGATTCCCAGACGATCTTGAGGATCCCCTGAGTTTTAGAATTCACATCTCAAACAGGATGAATTACAGTCCCTTTGGTGATCTGCTGACTTTTTTTTATCCTGCACCACCATGAGGACACAACGTTTTGTCCAGTACTATGGTTTATGACCAGCTGCCTGCAAAACTAATAAAATTCCCATCAGCCTTAGCTGTACTTTGTGTTTCATGCTAATTCGCAAATGTTAGCATGCTAACCTTAAGATAGCGAGAACGATAAACCTCCTGAACAGCATGTTAGCAATGTCATGGTGAGTATGTAAGCATGTTGACATTAGCATTTAGCTACAGAACAACCTACCAGAGGCTCTAGCATGGCTGTAGACTCCTCTAAAAGTGGATGGCAGCCATTCAAATCATACGTGTTATGCTGCAAGCAAAATACAGGTGTGCTACTCATATCCTGAATCACATCTGCAGCATGTGAGTCTTATTGGATGCACAGTGGGTGTTTATGAAAACATAAACAAGGCAGTAAACACCTCCACATTAGCATTACTAACTTACATTACCACCTTGCATGGGCCCCAAGAAGACGCTGCGATGCTGATGATTTGAATGTGCCTTCTGTGTGGGGTGAAGCACAGCTCCTAGCCCGCTAACAATCAGCAGGCTAGCTCCCAGCTCATTAGCCCTAGCTCCTCTCACTCAGACACACATCTTCCGGAGACGCCACACCACAGTGGGGGGAATGACTGGGATAAATAAGGAATAATCAAGGAATCGTTCTGGCTGTGTGTTGACCTGAATACGGGGCTCCTTGCCGTCATGGAGGCTCTGCCGACACACTGCTACCATTATAATGAATGAAGTAGTGCATGGAGAGGACAGATTGAGACCTGCAGTAAAATCACACTAATGCTGGGGGAGGAGAAGGACGCTCTTTTGTGGTCGGTTTCATACGGAGGCTTGTTTCAGTACAACTTTTACATGACGTGATGCCTGCCCACGTTCTATATTTGGCACAACATCATTTGCAAGACAAACAGTATGAATTTTAATTTTTACCTATTAATAACAGTCAGTGAGTGGGAAGTTGTGGACGATTGCAGAGGAAGGGTTTTCAAAAATAACACATCGTCCTCCAAAGGTTCACACTCGCGGCTGAGTTTGCGTCTATGCAGCTAACATGAAAGACAACTGGTTCAGACAAACCAACCAGATCAGAAAAACAATGACGATGTAGGTGGGGAGAGAAAAACAGCCCGGCAGCATGCAAACACAGACCAGGCTACGCAAAAGAATACTTTGAACTCTTCAGGGTGTAACGAGAATGATTAAAAACAATAAGTCAAATGGCAAATGTTTCCTCTGCTAATAAAAAAAATATGTTTTCTCCTTCTTTCCACCTCTCCCTGTCACAAACTGCGTTTCAAACTGACGAACCATGGCTCTTCACAAAGTTCACAAAGCTATGACACGTTGCTGCAGTATCAGATCAGGTATCTTCCTCTATGAGGATAATATTTCATGTACAGGACATTCGTTTTCTAGTCAACTTCACCGGTGAGCCACTCCCCGTCTCTGTCCATCCATCATCTCCTGACCTTCAGCTCTGTGCCCTGACGGCTGCCTGGGGCACGGGGAGAGTGACTAATGTCGTCTCAACCGCCACCTCCCTGCACCAAAGGCCCCTTATATCCGTCCAGTATTATCCGAGCCTGGCGTCTACAGATTGCTATCACTGCTCCCAGCTTTAATTATTCACGCTGCTGAATCACACTCTCATTGTAGAGATAGGCAGACTGGCCACACTACCTGCCCTCTCGCTCTCTCAGATCTTATCTCTCTGGCTGTATGACACTATCTCACCCTCCTTTTATATACTGTAGATAAACTACTAGTGAACTACCGGGCTCGCCTTTACCTAAGAACACAATGAGTAAAACATGCAGTCTATAACTAAGCCAAGACAAAAGGGACTGTGGTGTAGTCAGGCCTCATCCAAGCTAAAAGCAAACAACCTGATATTATGATATTATATTATTAGCTGGTTATAGTCTGACAAAGGAATGAGAAAAGTCGAGTATGCGTCAGCCGCAGTGCTTCTCATGTGGTCAAACAGTCTGACACAGTTCACTTCCAACTTCTCTCTAAAACTCTCTTTTTTCATTCTTGTCACCGTTACTCAGGTCACTTTCCACATTTACTAAGGAACGCAACACCGTAAATACCTCTGATGAAAAATTGTTCGAAAAGTGTTGTACAGTCAGCCCAATATCTGAACAATTATCAAGTTCCTGTCAAGGTTTTTGCTACTTACATACCCCACCTGAAAATTGCCTGCAGTTTCCTGGACTGATAACGCTCTTCTTCACCAAGAAGGAAACAAAATGTCTCTTACCTTCAGTTGGAGTTTAATTCTGAGTATTATCCATTACACATTGTCAACTGTAAATCAAAAACATCATTTTAACAATTTTTTTTCTCATGCAGAAGAGCTCACTTTGCCTGGAAAGCATGTTAGCATGCAGATGTTAAGCTAAATGTCAATGCTAACAGGCTGATGTTTAGCAGATGTACTGTCGACCATGTTCACCATCTTAGTTTAATGTGTTAGCGTGCTAAGAGTTGCTAATTGGCCCTCAACACAAAGTGTGGCAGGGGTTGATGTGAATGTCATTAGTTTTGCAGGTATTTGGTCAAATGTGGTGAATCAAAGTACTGGACAGATACAGTTTGGCACTACATTAAATATATGCTGATGACCAAATCACTGCAAATCTTCCTCTGGGGGGGGGGGGGGGCATGAATGTCTGAACAAAATTTTGTGTCAGTCAACTCAATGTAGAACATATTTGTGAAAGTGAGGAAGGAAATGTCAGGCTTCTTTTACCGTAACTTTGTGGTTATTCTGTAGACAAAGGGGCTTTTTGATTCTATGACTGCAGCTGTTCATTAATACTTGATGTGGTTTGTGATTTCAATGACATGTAACCTTCCCGTGACGCTGACTTAAACTTTGGTGAAATCACCCACAAGTGCATGAAGAAGTTAGGTAATAAAAAAAAAATGTTTGTCACGCACACTCTCACATGTACACATCTCACCCATATTCACCCCCCCCAGGCTGGGACTCTGGATCTTATTTCTTAGTGACAGGTCCAGGACAGAGTAGGGGAGGATGGCTCAATTTTTTGGCTGCTGAGAGGAGGACAAGGGAGGGAGACGGGGGTGAGGACACAGGATGAGCTGCCAGATTGACAGGGTGATGGGGCTGTCGCTAGGGGCCAAGGTGTAGAGATATTCAGGGAGTTGGCGTTTGTGGCTCAAAAGATAAGCATCAGTGAGAATATGAGAGGCCAGATAGTAATCTTTCACAGGAAGTCAGGCTATACCATTGCAGAAGAAACCACAGGAGAGAGGCTGACCTTGTGGGCCTGTGCTCAGCTGCACAGCTTTTTGGAGAGGGTCTGGCTACCAATCGACTGCAGACAGGAAGCTACTCCGTCATAGTACTTCCCTATTTAAAAACAAAGGCAAGTCAACTCAAAGGTTTCTGTGCTCACCACCGACAAATTGTCTCTCACTTTATTATGCTCATCAGTTTTGCATCACAGCACTGGCAGCATGAACAATCAAAACTCGGAATCAATATATCATGCGAGAACTGCAACATTTAGCCCCAACACTGTTGTAGATGAGTGTCTGACTTTCAAGATGTGACCAACCAGAATGCAAAGCACGCTTTTGCTTTGCATTATTTGCGTAAATTTAACCGCTGGACTGTTGGTGTTTAAGCAAGCAACCAAGCAATCAATGCACTAACTGTAGCAAGTAACTGTGTGTGTTTGTTTGTGAGTGTGTTTGTGTACCAGCTCCGACCAATCTAAAAACTAATTTTCTTCCAGTTGCTCTCCTTTTACCTCTCCTCTCTGTACATTTATGAAGTAGATTCATTCAGCTTCAAAATAACCCGTTTTTTTCCCTATGCATCTTCACCTCAGTTTATGCCACCCAGAATGAACTCATATCTAATGACAACCACTGATTGTACATACTATCACTCCATGTCTAAAATTCAGTTTGCCAAAACATGGATATTATGTTATTTCATGTTCAACATGTCAAGAAACAGGAGCAGTCAGCTAATCATACAGGTTGAAAACTGGTTAGGCAAACTTATTTTGAGAGAAACAAAAGGAAATGTTCTGCTGCTCAAACACCCATCACAGTTTAGACCAACTTCCTGGTTCAGCAATGACCTACAGTACTTGCCATAATTGTGCACACTCAAGGTTTTTTTTGCAATGAGGGATTATTGCAGGTCCAATAAAGTGGAAGCTAATGTGGCTAATCTGTCAACTTTTTACAAAATGTATGAATGCATGATTGTCTGTGCATTGCACGACTGGACCTGTTTTTAGCAACGGCTGTGTCCTCCGTGATCTCAGTGATAACTGTGCTGATTGCAATGCTTTAAAAAAATGACCACAAAAAACTGTGGGGAGCAGAGGTGACAGTTTTTTTCTAAATTAGAGAAGGCGGCTTATACAATATCCTGGACTGGCTGCAAGGTTTTATATAAGAATGAGTAATGCTCACCTCTTCATCTCTAAGTACTGTCAGTGCGTCTTCTTCCTGCGCCAATAAAGCCCGTCTTCACGGCCGACTCTGCAAATATTCTCAGCATGATTCAGCAGATTTTCAGCCTCATTTGAGCTGTTATAGAAGTACTAATAAATTTAGCACAATGCCTCTCATTGTCTGAATTTTGGTTTATGTGAGTCTAAGCCAGCATAGCATATAACCATCATTCTGTTATTAACAAACCATGTTGTAACTTGGACATTTATTCACCTGAGGGCTGAAAATGCAAATTAAGATTTTTTTTGAGCAACTTAATTGGTAGTAGACTGTTTCAAGTGTCTATGCTATGAAATGAAAATATTACATAAAGGTGAAACATCACTTTGAAAGGTTAAGCTTGACTAAAAGTAGAATTTGGTTTCACTTTCTTGTTTGATATATAGATGAAGCCAGATGATGATGTAATTGAAAGAGAAAATGTCACCTTGCTTCCTTTTGCACCTGCCAGAGCAGATGTTGAAAGGTTACTATGTTCTGTGCTCAAATTCAGAGAAATAGCCTACCTGTAGCATCGGCAGATTCATTTCACCTTTGATTTCCTGGACAAACCATCTAGATCTGGTTTTCGGACTCAAAATAGATTTAGTTTTTGATTTGTACATTTTTGCACAGCCGTTGCATGAAAATAGACAGACGCCACATGACAGAAGCTAACACAGGAAACAATGAGGGTAAGGCTCTTGATCACAACCCTCAAGGACTTTTCATATGTCAAGAGTTTGATGTAGAAATTAGCTCTACAGAAATATCTACACAACAATAGGCCAGTGCCACAAACAATGCGTTGAGATATTTTGCTCACTGTCACTGACAGCTACAGAAGTACCTGGGAAATCACAGACACACAAGAGGAAGCCTTGCATAGACTAACCCGATACTTTCTAGAGCAAGAGAGAGGACCTCAGGTTATAGGCCAGTTATTCACCACACAGGAAGTCATTTTGGGTAACTGCAGTGGGCTGCTTGACGCCAACAGTCAGACTTAAAGCAGACCAGGAGTGCTTTTGAATGTGAACAAGAGTCAAAGAAAAACTGTAGTTTATTTCTGCAACCAACAGGCAGAATATTTCTGGACACCCACTGATGCAGACGTGCTTGTTGTACAAGTCTTCTGAAAAGGTAGGTAACTTTTAACTATTGTATTTGTGACTGTTCAAAAGCTGCGGCAGACCAGAGAAGCAAAGAAGCTGGTCTGTGGTAAAAAAAAAACCCAAAAAAAAAAACACTAAAATGTATAAAAAGCTTGGAAATACAAAGACGAGACAGGCTTTGAAGCACAGTGTTTTCTGCTAGCGATGAAAATCACACTTTGATACAAAATCAAGAACAAGTCTCCAGTTGCTCGACTTTAAATTTAATCTAACATATAAATATATGGAATTTGAGTGTGTGTTTCAAGGGGCACTTTTAGTCAAAAAAGTATAAATCAGCCAAATAATAGTTTAAACATCTTTGCAACAAAAACCTGAAAAGTAAAATACTGCATACTTTATAACAAAAGGAACTTGATAACGGGTCAAAGACAAGCACTTATTGTACTTCCTGTTCACACCATTTGATACAGATTTCAGAACTAAGAATGAAAAGAAAGCACATGAATAAAAGATCTGATACTGGATTTAAAAAGCAGGGTATAAATATATGTTTGCTGCCACAGAACAATCTAGCAGAGGACTAATTCAATACAAAAATATCTGCCTCGACACCAACAGGAATATTACTGACAATAATAAATGATGTTTTATGAAACTAATATCTAGAGCACTTCCTAATTTGAGCCCTGTTGATGTCGTTTTTCTCCTCAGACTGAGCTCACTCTCACTCTGCAGTTGATACTTTCTCGATGCCCGTAGCAAAGTCAGGTCACAAATCCTTAAGCAGTCTAGTGGTTTGAGTTGCCACAAATCCTCTGCACCCAATTTCCATGGGGCAGAAGTTTATTTTCCAGACTAACTGCTCAACCTCAGACGCTAGCTCCATGTATCTAATCTCCTTCCTTTTTATACGTCTCATCCAACACAACTTCCCATGGCCCAGTAAGCTCTGCAAAGTAGACAGACAGCTCCGCTGAGGGTTGGACCACATATCCAATCCAATACTGAGTTTGAGTCTCCATTTTGGGAGTGTCAGTTGGTAGCCTGTAATGTCTGCTGGCATTTTCACAGTCACTGGGCCTTTCTAAAATGTCCTAACTTCTATTTTGAGCAGGTTTCCTTCCTGCTTCCTGTATTGTTTTCCTTCACAGCCAAAGGGATTCAAAGATAAAAACATGTCAATCAAAAAGTGAATGATTGGCCCTGATGCTGTGTTTCTCTTCGTTTAGTGCCTCTTTTCCCGGGAACGTGATTCTTCTAAACTGATACCAGGTCTTAAAAAGCTCATGTTGCACAAATATTAAAGTTAACTTCTGTCAGTCGTCTCTTGTTCAGTTGATTCCTTAACAGATATGATGTCTGTTTCTTATGTTTGGAGCCTTTAACAAAGCAGGAGTTTGTGCGTTCCCAAATCTGACATAAATCTAAACAATGTCACACCTTACTCTGTGATTAATACCAATACTTTATCTGCATTGTCTAAAACTAAGATAACACAAATTATATAACACTTCTAATGAATATCAAGTGTTATATATTTAAAATTAATGTAACATTTGATACTGTTGCTCTGTATCATCTCACTAATACTTATTCGTTTATGCTAGTGGCATATTACTTCCTGGTCTACTCTGAATCGATTCATGGTCTGATGTAAAACTCCTTCAGCATTCTGATGTAGCTGTAACTGAATTTGCAACCCTGTCTCCTAGAAGCTGTGTTTATATATATTACTAACTTGTTTTCCCAATTACATTGCTGAGAAACATAATTGCTGGTTGGATTATGGTAAGAGGAAATGTTTTTTTCGCGTGAATGTAGCGTTACATTTATAGCAGCGCAGGACTCACCAGGGGGTGGTTAGAGTGGACGGCAGGCGAACAAAGCACACAGCTGTCACACCAGAGACCAGGCTTTGCATCCTGACTCCTGTCTGTGGTTATGTTTCAGCAACAAAAGCATTTCGGTTAAGGTTAAGGAAAGATCAGGGTTTTTGTTAAATGTAAATACATTTTTTCTTAAGTCACAGTGAACTTTTACATATTAGTGCTGTGAGTGCCTAAACATAACCAGAAGAAAGTGAATAATGCTGTATTAACTATAAATGGATATTGTACTGCAATATTAAATAGTTTGGCAGAAAAAAATACATTGTCAGTGAACAGCTTACTGATATCTTCAGTATCAACATATTTTGTACTATCTGAACACGTAAATTAACAACATATCCTCATTATATTAACAGAGCACGTAATTGCAGTTATGTTTCCTTCAAAATGTGTTTGCCATTGCAAATTAGTTGCATATAAATGTCATTTATAAAACAAGGTTGGAATATAATGTGTAATATCTCACATAATTTGCTGACACATCTTATTTTCAACTACACTATGCTGATGACACGCGACTGTACATCTCAGCAAAACAAAATTAATTATACTAATTGGCTGTTATTAATACATATTTGTATTCTGTGTAAAGCACAATATATAACAGCCACTGTGACTACAAGTGGTAATAATGGGACAGTGGTAGATGTTAAATAGAGTAAAGACAGTCTGTAGCTGCAGGATCATTGAGTGAAATGACTTGAACAAGGATGTGTTTTATTGCTCATGAAATTTAGATTTTTTTATAGGTCTGTAAATTCCAATTTATTTTCCAAAAAATCTCAGAAGATGTCTCCTGGAAAGAAACATATAATTTAGTATTAATTACAGGTAACGTAGAGAGTGATCAGTTGGTACACTTTCAGTTATTTCTAAATGCAAAACCCAACCATGAGACTTCTATACAAAGGATAGTGGGCGAGCTACACAAGCAAACTGTGAATTGTGTTTTCAGACAAATATATAATGCACTATAAATGAAGAATAAAGTTTCCAATAATGAATGAATTAGTGATAAGTATTCTTTGGGGTTTAAATGCAGCAGTTCATGGAAATTCATCTAAAAATAGATAATATACTCAACAACTACATGAAATGTGTCTCTACATTTCCAGGAAACTTTCAAGAAATGATAAGGAAACTGTATCCACAGTTCAAGAGAAAAAGCTTCATCTGAAGTTAAATTATTTACGCAAGGTAGACATAATGGTAGCAGTAGTGTTATCCTCACTCCTGATTTTACCGAGAAGCAATACTTAATATAAAGTTATAAATTTAATCACATCAGAATGACGGACTAATCCTGGAGGCTCAGAGGGATGTTGGAGATCAAGCAAAGATTAACCAAATATCTGATTATTTAAATAATGTTTAAGATGTTTAAGCAACATCTGTTGCTCTGTCTGCAGCAGCAGGATCTTTTCACCACCCAGGTGCTTATGTCACATAAAAAACAATAAATCTGTCAATATTTTAAAAATTTGTTTGACAGTAAATTCAGATATAGTTTCCTTCCACTGAACGTTAAAAATGTAAAAACAAACAGCTCAGCTGTGTCTTGTTGTGAACACAGACCTCACCCTTCTGCTTGTGTAACTGTTGGGGAAGAAAAGTCCAAGGACAAGCTGTGTTGGAAGGCCACAGTCTTTAGCGTAACACCAAACTAATGATGTTTTTCATTTTTGTTTCACCCCCTCGTTAGCTGCAGAGAGAGGGAACAGCCATGAGTCTGCTGTGATAATGGTGAGTTATGGCGGCCGTATCCACAGCGTTTCCCTGCTGGTTCCACATGAACGTTCCCGGGGGAAACTTTGGGAGTTTGCAGCCCGCTGATAATTACCTTTTTAGCACAGAAATAAGTAAAGAGGGAGTTTCTGCTCTGTCATTGTTAGTGCACAGCAAGAAGAACGCAGTGCGGACCAGGATTCTTCTCTGCATTTTTACTATAATTTACAACTGTTGTTTTGGATGCATTAATATTCCTTTTGAAGTTTAACTGTGAAATTACATTTTGATGTGCTTCATTCAATTTATCTTGTTCTTATGAATTTATGCAATTATCATCTCTCAAATTCACTCGCACTCATAAGATTAATATATTAATGCCATATGAGGGAGAGTTATAGTCACTGTTAGTTCATTTTATTTCTATGAGCTGCCACTACATCTGTTAGAGGTGAATTATCTCATTGTGGTTATGAATATCATGTGTATAGTTTACTTAGGAGCACTATCCACTCTGATAATGAAATATTTGACAGTTATGAACCAACTTTAATGTGCACAAAACTGTCTTTCTGAGAAAATAAGAGTTATGTTCATGATACTTCATGATTTTATGATATACGTTTGAAAATCATCACAGTGCTTGTCATATATGCTGTAATGACACTTGGTGTTAAGTGTTTTCTCTGGTATTATTTTTCCAGCTTTGGAGGCCACATAAAGCCCTTGTGCTGTGTCCTTGTAATCCTCAAGGACCAAAGTCACATGTACATTAGAAATAAACATTTAAAGTGATAAATGCAATAATGCTAGTAAGGTTCAATACCACTGTTAACTATATCTGCATGTAGGATGCATATGAAAACCTTGTCTTTTGTTTGAGCCGAGGAATCTAAAGAATGAGGGTGTGCGTGTTTCATCTGCAGTCTCCAAATTTAGAGTTGACATACGCATTTACAGGCACTTACAAGAATTTGATGCAGTGTGGTTATAAGGCCGAGTAATATTGTTGTCTGAATTGTTAACTGACACACTAATGTATCCATTGATGCACTTAAAATATGCACTTGCTGGCGAGTTATGACAGCCTTCTGATGGAACTAAAGAGGACTATAAATGAACTCAAATAAAGGCCTATTCAAAAGCTCCAGCATGTTCCGAGAAATTCTACAGATATTCAGTTTTATAGAATGAAAAAGACACAAAAAAAATCACATGTAACTGCAAAACTGAATGTTAAACATTTCTTTGAATTGTCAGAGACTGTTCACTCTTTCTCAGCCAATTAGAGTTGATTAAATTTCATGAAGTATGACTCTCAAACTGAAAGTGTTAACATTGCTCTGCTTTATAAAGTACGTTGACATAATCTTGTCCAGCCGTCTTTTGCAGAAATGTCTTCTTTTTCACCACATTTCTCTCTGAATAATTTAACAGTGCTTCTCTTACATAAACTGGATAAATATGGAAACTCGTCCACATACACAAGCAAGCATGTGGTTTATTGTACGAGTTATTGTCTTTTAAAATAAGCTCTCTGGGTGCATCATTACATGTGGACAACATTCAAACCGGGCATTGAAAAAAGGAAAATTTCCTGCCTGTGGCGAAATGTTCAGGTTGTCGCATACATGCCCGATGGAGATTGTGCACCTGTTGGAAAAAAACATTAATTTCTACCTAGCTTTTAAATTAAATGAGAGCGGCTGGTTGAATTGGCCATGATTGATGCACCCACTGTTAACACAGTCACCCTAAACCAACCCATTTTTTCAGACTCACTCACAGATGCATAAAAATACCAAACAAAGTCACATTAATTCACAGAAACAAAAACACTTTAACACTATGTCACAGACTTGCACATTTTTCTATAGCTCACTATAAATGTGTGCATCTGCGTGACTGTGAAGAGTGACGCTTTAAAAAGGAAATACCTAAGAGAGAGACAAGCAGCGGGTTATGTTGCAACACCTCATTGTAGCTTCCTGTGCTTATCAGAGATGTTTAAGCGTAGGGGATCTAACGCGAGCTGTCTACTCAGAATACATCAATGTTTATTGGGAGCAAGACTAAAAAATGATTCCATGCTTCACTGATTTCCTTGTTTTAAGGCAGATTAGTAATTTTCTTCCAATAAGTCAATGAATGCAGAATGAGATTATTATCAAAAGCAGCCTATTTTTCCTAAATCTTAGTGCTTTGCTATTATTAACAAAGAGCTCGGTGTTAAAACAGATGGAGATTTCTTTTGACATATTGTGGGATTGCATATTGCACTGTGTAATTGTGATGTAAAAGCTGGCAAAGGGTCTGAGTCTCATAAATCCAAGCACAAATAAGCAGTTTTTACAAAGTGACAGGTTTATAAAGGTTGTCCATTGTTGCCATTCTTTGTATTTACAGTATGAAGAAGCTGCAGTTTTCTCTCCACAGGATCGCGACAGAGCAGACAGACACAGAAATAAAAGATGTGGTAACTACAACAACGTTGCGGAGTCTGAGTACGATGTGGTGGATGACCAGGAGGAAATGTTCAATGTGCGCATACTTCCTGCGAGGCCCATAAATGAAGAAAGAGAGTATGCAGGTAGAGAAGAAAACAATGACCTGTTTTTCATAAACTCATCCAGTCTTTCACTCTTATCTCACAAGTTTTCATGAGTTCAATTTAATTTAAGTTTAGTTTCAATTTAGTTTCTCTGAGAATTGGTCTGATTTTATTGTTACTTTACCATAGATTACACTGACTTTTAAAAGAGCATTAAGAAAACATTTTTTTTTTTTTATATTTACCCTTCAATTAAAAACATGCAACTAAACATATTTATTGCATATGAGTGGAGGTTCAGTTTATTTTAGATTTGAGCAGTGTCTTTACCAGTGTTCAATGTTTTTATACACACATACTGTAGTACTATTGTACATAATGTAAGTAAGCTGAGTAAACAACAGTAAACCTTGGTTTCTCTGTGGACTGAGAAGTAATTCTCTCCATTTGTAGGAGTGAATCTGCCCTTTGATGTGTGTCACTCCCCCTGTCGAGCTCTCACTGTTTCTGTCTGCCTTCAATGTATAAAAATAGACCACATGAAAATTGTTTGTGAATAGACTACAATAACCCATAAGATTTAAATATGCCACAAACTTCAAGTTAAAGAAGTGTTTACACTCTGGGTGACACAAGCGAGTGTGTTTCACTTCTCTACTCAGAAAAGCTCTGGAGAGCATAATTAAAATGAAGCTGAATGAGGTGGTGAGGTGCAGACTGTGCTGAGAAAGAAAGCAGTGTGGATCTGAGGGAGAGAGCTCATGCTGAGTGAACTGATCTGCCAGTGGGTCTCTAGAGCCATCTGTTGGCTGAGTTAGACTGCGGGAGATTACAATTATCCAGGAGCCGAAGGGGGAGAGAGGGAGGCATGTAGCGTGAATAGACTCCCTTTGCTCTCCTGCATGGATGTGGCCCACAGCCAGGGGCCTCACAGCTGCACGTCTACAACTTTATACTGAATGTGGCTTTTAAATTTGTTCACACTTGGAGTGTTGTTGCTGTAATCAATACAGTCTGCTGCTGCAGTGCACCGCTGGGGCTGCCAACGACCGAGATGCACAGAAAGATACAAACTCTAAGGGTGTTGAGCTGTCAACTAACACTTAAACTACTATCATTACTGCTACTAACGGAAGCTTGGCAATCACAGTTTCTTTCTCTCTCAAGACAGGGATCTTCCAAGGTCACTATCAGCTCAGAGCCTTTCATCACTCGCCACTGTAAGATTTCTGTTTTGTTTTCTTTAAATCAATGTACCAGCGTTTCCCCTACTTTTGCCACCCTCCTAATGGTACCCCCACCCCCCCGAGAAACCAAAGGAAAAAAATGTAATTCAAAAGTTATTGTTATTTACCTAACCACGTGCTCTTGTTTCATTTCAGCCTAGCGTGAGAGACTGTGTTTTGCTGTCCTTTATGGTGGCGTGTCTCTCCTCTCCTCTGCTCTCTGTTTCACAGTGTGTTTCTCAGCCCCTCCCACACACATGAAGTGGAGCCGAGCAGAGCAGAGACAGGCTGACCACTTGTTAAATTAAATGTGATAAGAGTTTTACAACAAGCGTCATAAATCCATCTAAAGCCAAAGATGGACGGACGTCAACCACAAATGTCCGAAAGTCAGGCCAAAATAGCAGCATTTTTAAAAAATGCATCCAATCTGGCAACAGCCCACCTGCCCCCCAAAAGCAGTCAGCCCAGGGAGGGGAAACACTGTGTGCCATTACAAACCAACCACTACCATTATAAATGTCTGCTTATACTTTATATGCTGTGCCACTTTACTTTCAACAAAATCAGTAACTTCTTTTAAATCATAACCTCTTTTAAATTGCTTTTTTCTCTTTTATACTAATACTGATTATGTATTTTTTCACTGTAAGTCTTTTATATAAGCTTATTCAAGTATTTAGAGTATTTATATGTGCATGCAAATAGATTTGTGTCTAAAATTATATGTAACATAAGATTTTTAAGTGCTTTGTAATCTCTGGTTTGTTAAGTGATATATAAAGAAACTTTATTATTATTATTTATTTATTTTTTATCAGGGTAACTCCAACGTCTTGCCTAGATGTCCACCCAGAGAAATCCCACATATAATAGGTAAAGTTACAAACTTTTCCATTATTTTTGTGGCAAAGAAATGCTGTGGAAGTAAATGTGAAAGATCTGCTCAAATTTACTAAGTAACTTAAAAAAAAAAAAAAAGAAAGAACACATTCCTCCTTGTGAATTTGAAGAGTTAAATACATGATCGATACGGCACACAGCTGCTTAATTCAATACACTCAGGGGTTTTGCTGTTACAGGCATGCTTAGCTACAGTGGCTGATATTAGCTAACATTAGCAAACCTCAGATAGAGATTACTGTGTAACAGAGATTATTGTGTCGTTTCACTGCCGTCTCTTCTCAGGCTGCTGCTCAGCAAAAGTTACATAGGCTCCCTATAAACCTGCATAATTCAAGGTTTAACTCTGTGAAATGTGGAATAATTATACAGTTCTTTATACAGAGCTTTTAAACCTCCTTTAGCTCATTGTATTGGTTCTACAGCACATTTACTGCATGGTTCAGTCTTTTTAACCTTGGGAGCTGAAGGCTGTTTTCAGCAGAAAAGCTCCTCTGTCTGTTAAGTTAGCAACTAGCTAATGAACATAGTCAAGCCCTTCTCAATAGCAGCTAAAGACCAAGATATTAATCTCACTTGCTGCTGGAGATGAAAACGAGAGCTATAGGGCAAGTGAATAATGAACCACTACAGTATGTGTGTCCTGATGTGAAAGTTGTTTGCTAGCACCAGCCAGAAAGCTTCATAAGCCGTGGTAAAAATGACCACATAACAAGTTAAAACATTAATATAAATGAGTGTCTATACTGAAAATCACCAATTGTACTAAGAGTCTGACCTCGATAGAAGCATATAATACTTCAACTGATGGTTTCAGGTCAGTTTTAAAAATCTCTGAACTAATTTCTGTTTCTATTTCTCTGTGAAAGCAATAAATAGATAAATAAATACATACTGTGTTCAGCCAAGTAACCTGTAATTAAAGCCTTGCAGTTCACTATATAGCATTTTCCTCTGAGACTGAGTACTAGGTCCTTAAAATGGTACTTCAGTATCATACTTCAGTAAATGTCCACAATACATAGTTACTAGTCTGCGTTCTGTTTTTAAATCACAGGGCCTGCTGTGAATAGAGATCTGAAGCCTGGCAGAAGAAAGACCAGATTAGGTAACACTAATGAACAGAATCAACTGAAAACACCTGATCTGTCTGGGCCTCTGTGTGTAGCATCCCAGATATTAACATGTTGCTTTTACAGGTCAGAGGTCCACACCTTTGCATCCAGGAGACCAGGTAAAACACCTGTGCCATATACAACATGGAGTACTGTTATCTGGTTTTGTGGGTATAAATTGTGTTGATTGGTGATCACTTCTCTCTCTTTTTTCCCCAGTGCTTGCGCAGGTAATTCACTCGGCTACTATTGACCTTATTTATCGGAGGGTTGTGAAAGGACTTACGGCTGAAGTCTGTGTTCTTCCAGGCCCTCCCCACCTCCTCCACCGTCTGCCCAGGAGTTGGTGAATCACATGCTTGGACTGACTCTAGACAAGCCCTGCAGGACAGAGTGAGTGCTTGTTTCATTCCCCCATTCAGGCTCATTTGCGGCAGGAGATGTAGCAGGTAGACAGACCATCACTTCTACCATTGAGCATCTACACTTTTTATTTTTTGCTGTCACTTACCACAACCATGTGGCCCTTTCCCCTGCATGAATGACAGACAGTGAGGGTCCTCTTAGTTCACATTTTGTAGAGTGTAGCAGCAACACCATCTGCTGGTAAGACAAATAATCACAGGAAAACCTTGAGTTGAGATAAAGCATGTTCTGATTTTATGATTGTATCTATATTTTTTAATTTCAGTGGACAACAGAAGGCAACTAGAAAAGTAAGTAGTCAAACATGCAGCATTGTTTGGATCATTTATCATATCATACGCTGTCTATTTCATTGATATTTTTTTACTCCTGAGAGGTCATATCTTGTAATAGTGTCTTCCAGTAGCTCTGAAATGATGTCGCGCTAATTTGATTTTTTTTTATTCTACACTTGTGCCTTAACTCTCTCAGCATATTGTTTTATTGTTATCATCTTTTCAATACTTTTAACAGGCTGAACTCAGTTCACGTGGCAGAGGTAAGAGCTACACAACTGTGAGTGTAACATTTTGATGAAACACATAGCCACAGATGTAATAAGACAGGCTGTGATTTTAGGTCTACAGAGAGCAGAGAGTGTTTCAGCCCCTCATACCAACCACAGACATTCTCTGGACCTAGAAACTCAAATAGAAATCAGGTGAGGCTTCGACTTGTCAGGCTTTTCGGGACAGCTTTGTTATGTTAGGCCACGTTTGATTTACATGTGCTCTTTCTTCCCTTGTTTAGGTCGCATCAAAATCTAGGTAAGTAATGTTACAGCTCATCAGTGTCGTTATACGGCGATTGATTAAATAAGTCAACATTAACATCTGCTTAAAGAAAGGGTGCCATCAAAGCGTCATCACCATGAGTGGCCTCAAACTAAAGAAGACTTTGACCAACATGACTTTGTTCCAAAGGAAAAGCCTACACAGGTAAACCTCCTCCTACTTAATAAAAAATATTCTGTCAAATAATAGAGAATGTAAGTTTGATTTTTGCTGTGAAATCATTGATCACTGAACTCTCCTGGCAGACCTACTGTGAAGAGGACTGGTATGTTGGGGCGTGTAATCGAGCAGATGCTGAGCACGCCTTACACCTGGTGAACAAGGTCTGTGTGAAATGCATTAAAAATGAATCTCAATGTCTAAAGCTTAAAGAACTAGTTTGATATTTTGAGAAGTGCACTTATTCACTTTCTTTTCATTTTCATCTGCATCTGAAATCTGCCACCTGTAAAACCAACATGCATCCTGTTTGTTAAACCCGTACAAAAACCAAACAGCAGGTTGTGGCTTTATTAAGGTTTATGTGAAGAAGAGTTTCTTAGTGAGGCGCAGAGAAAATGAATAAGTGAAACGAAGCCATTAAATGAGCCTTCTTTTTGTGAATCCTGACATCAGGATGGAGCTTTTTTGGTACGTGACTGCTCCAACAACACCAACAGTGAACCCTTGGTACTGGCGGTTTATCACGAGAAAAAGGTTTACAATGTAAAAATTCGGTTCATGGAGGGCACCAGAAAGTACGCCCTGGGAACAGGACAACGATCAAAGGACGTGAGTGGATGACTTCATAAAGCTAATTCAACAAGCTTTCTCTCCAGCAAGGATATTACTGCAGCTAACATTTTTATTTCTCCTCAGATGTTTGACTCTGTGGCAGACATCATCAAGTTTCACACCATATTCCCAATAATATTCATCAGTGGGAGAAATATACCAGGAAGCAAATACCCAGAAAACTGTGTGTTGACATATGCAGTAACGAGGAGGGATGTTGACCAGCTCCTACAGTAACAAATGCACTATTCCAGCAACGACAAGTTCTCATGAGCATGTTAGGAAAAAGCTGACTGAGTGTGAAAGCGTTTGCTTATGTCAATAAAAATGCATTTCATCTTGGCCTGCAACTAACTTTTATTTTTTTTATTGTCAATTAATCTATTGGTTATTTTTAGATCAAAGGTACTATGTGTATTAATTATTATTTTACGTATTAATTTACATGTATTAATCGCTTTTTATTGCCAATGTGTAAACGAATTGTTATGTAATTTTAAAAAATGAGAGCTTCTGTCTACTACTGTATGTGGACTGATTCTGTTGACTGCTCAGTTTGCTCAAGTCAGGTATGGGTTTTTTTTGGTGGGGAAATAAAACCCCTCTGTGCCTCCAGCTCTCATGATAGCTCCCCTCCCCAGGGGAGAGGCTATTTCCCCCTCTAACACCACTCTTTTTACACAGTCTGAATGTTGGTGATTGAGTTAACTTACCTGTTGTGTGAGGTATCTGGGAGGAAAATAGGCCACAGGCCACATTTCTGTCTCACCTGTCTCATTTATGTCGGAGTCTTAAACTGACCTGTAGCCATTAGATGTCGATCAGAGCTCTGGTGTTTGTCTGCTGCCTTGGTTAAGGTGCTCAGACTGCCAAAACCAGAAGTTTTCCATTAGCTTCCATATTAGCCAAACATGGCGGTGCAACTGTCAGTAAAGTGCCTCACAAAGCATGAAGAAGACCTATGCTCACTGGCTGAATCTTGATTTGTTAATTTTGTTGTCACCCTATATTTATGCTGAGTAAACTTTCTATGAGCAGAGCCTGCAATCCCCATGCTTAATGTCATACTGTTAACTTTGGGTAAATCCCTCAGACAGCAGAATTGCAGACTTATGGATAATGTGCATAAAGGGCTCAAAATGTCTGCTAGAGAGTTATGAGAGTTATGAGAGTTAAGCCTTATGCACTTGATGGTTTCACAGTGGGACAGAGTCTGTGTCCCTGAGACCCCCGTGGTACGTTGCAGGGGGTCCGTGGGTTCTTAATTTTGACTGATTAATGTAGCAATAATTTACATTCAAAAACATTTTTTTAAAGGACCATTATGCATGGTGAGTACTTTTTTGTTTTGGTACTTTAAGTACAGTGTATTTGAAGCTTGTAACAGAGTACTGCTACAGTGTGGTATTACGATGATTTCCACCGCTGCTTGTGATTAAGTTCTGACAATCACCTGCCAGATTTTTCCCTGACCAAGACAAAATCTATGTAAAAATTTATTTTTTTTCTGTTAATTCTAACAATATGTTGATTAACGGGGGTGATTGTCTTTCCAATCTTCTTACAAAGTTAATAGGCCCTTTTTCCCCTGAAGACATTTGAACATGTCACAGAAAGGAAAACACGGGTGTAAATAATATGATTAATTAACGATGGCTGCATTCCTGTCAGTTGTTTTGGTTTCAGGGGCCTGGATTTGTACATGCTGGCCCACTCTCACAGTTTAGTGGGACACTTGTACAACAGATCCATAGTTAATATTATTATCAACCTGTGCCTTTCCTTTAATTATAATTCAGTGTTGTGAAAAAGGCCCATTGTACCCAGGTGCAGACTTGCTCCGGTGTCTCATTTTTTTCCAGTACACCTTGAGCTTCTTTCGGTGTGATAAGAAACCTGTTGACCTACCATAAGAAACAAATTATGACCATGAACACTTTATGTGATGTAGTTATGTTGAACAAAATAGATAAAGCCATACAAATCGTGATCATATTTACTTTGTTTTAAATGAAAAAGGAGGTGTTACACAATAGTTTTTATAAAAGCATGGGAACACAATTATGATAAACACTGCGACTGTAGCAAAACCAAAAAACATTTAAACTGCAACATGAATAATTCTCACACAAATGAGGAGTGAATCAAAGGCAAAGTAAAGTAAGTAAATAAAAAAAAAAGAAAGAAAGAACCAAACACCTTTAAAATGATCATATATAACAAGGACTGCGCAGCAGCTTCAAACACTGCAATGTAAGAAAAGAAAAGCACAACATAATTGTTGTTGCAGAAGAGGCAGTGAAATGTTAACCATTTCTTACTGATAAGGAACACCAGTCATCACGTTTTGTATTCATAGTTATATACACAATAAAATCTGAAGGTGACCAAAAAGTATATACACAATAAAAACTGTAGGCAACCAAGACCTATTAATTTAATCATAGGTCTAGCACCTCATACATCATTATTACATTATAAACAAGAACACACAGGTGTCATAATGCTGCCATTAAGAAGAGAAACAGATCTGCAAAGTATCAAGACAGAAGGTCGTTTATGTCCTTTTGATGGTTTTTGAAAAATATACAACAGTTTTTAACAGGTTTTTTGAACACAGTCACTTATCTATCTCTAAAAACCTTTTTTGGGTTTTGTTTATGGGTCCTCGTTTTTTTCTGAATGATGGCAACAATGCGAACTGTACGACACAAAGACAGACAATGATGACACAAAGATCTAAGAGGATTTCATGGAATTAACACTTGTTGCTAGGACTGTAGCTCAAATAATCACAAACATCTGTGATTACTCATTCAGATCCATGAAAACACACATTTAATGTGGTAAAAGTAATAAAAAGTATACAGTATTTATCAAGTTAACATGAAATTGAACAATATAAAAATTCACAATGTTTCTTTAAGACTACTTTTGTCCTTTACGCCCTCTGGCAGAGTTTTAAACAGATAACTAGCCATTAATAAGCTCACCTTTCTCATTCATCTGTATTAGGGACTAATGGTGCATTCAGGCACTCCGGGTCTCATGGTAATGTCAAAAACATTCAAGTTTAACAATGACTAACAAAATACTTATGGAAAAGTGAGGCCCATTCCATAATACCCAAGTTTACAGTGCAACTTTGATATTTCACTTCTTACGACATAGGGTGGACAATTGGCAAACTTCCATTTCTCATATTCGATGTCATAACAAATGCTGGTGTTTATATCTAGCTTCCATTATTTACACCTCCATTCGTACATCCATTGATTAGCTGTGCTATTTATCCTTTTTTTTGGAGGGGGGGCTAATCCCTGCTGACACTGAGCAAAAGGTGGTACACTCTGGACCAGTGACCAGTCTAACACAGGGCTGACTTATAGGGACAAACAATTAACCTGACCTGCGTGTCTTTAGACTATGGAAGGAAGCCAAGAGTACCTGGAGGAAACCCATGCAGGCACAGGGCGAACGTCCAAACTCCACATACAAGTGTGAAGTATTTACAACTTGGAGTGCCTTTTTAAATGGTCCAGTTAATTTGATGGACTTAGCAGTGACTGATGACCATCTGAAAAATACGAGATGGTCGTGTAATACTTCCCAAATATAAGAGGTTGCAAAGAGTGCCTGAACGCATCGCCAAACAAGTGACCAACTCGTCATCATCTATACAAGGATACCAAGTGGTGTATGTAAAACACTGACTGTGAACTCCAAGAAAGCCACATTTCTCAGGCCAAATTTGGAGAAACCTTTGAAATTGAACATGTCCAAGTTGTTGACCAGTGACAAGGTTATCAGCGTCGAAATGTTTACTGTTAAGATGCAACTCTCGCATTGGTGCATAAGTGCCTACACAACTAGCTATCAACACAACATACGAAGAAACTGGGGCACTGACTGAGAGGCAAAACATTTTACAGGCTTGTAAGTTCTCTATGCCTGTTTGTCATCTTATGCTGATATACGATGACTGTAAAGGGGCTTTTTGTTTTTCTTGCCTTGGACTATTCTGTTAATATGAAAGCTCTTGACCAGAGCAGTGATTAATACTTGAATAAGTATTAACTCAACTGTATATTTTTGTGTGTTGCATTACATAAATATCACCACAAATATTTTTTAACATTACTTAATGCCACCCACTGATTTTTGCATCATCAAAATTTGCTAAATCGATGGCTTTGTTTAAATTAAAAATTGCACTGGTCACTCCACTCGGATGTGCTGCACATATTGGAGCTACTTGAGGTTGCATCTTAAAAAGGGGCCAGATAAACCATGACATTACTGATGCAAACAACAAATAAATAAAAAATATATAATTTTAAATAAACAGCATGCATTAATGCTTTAACTCTGTCAGATCTACTGGTTTCTCAAATGTCTTTAACAGTTTTAACATCTGTGTATTACTGACTGCAATCCACTACAGTAGATGGTCCATATTCAATGCCCAAACGCAGTCAAAATGGCACTGCACTTCAATTATCCATAATCCATGCCTGTATAGACAAACATATAACATAATGTTCAGTGATAAATCTTATGCTCACAAAAGAAAATAACCGCCTCAATATTATGTCAGTTTTTTTTTTTTAAATCAGCATCTTCCTATTGTAATACTAGTCATTTCCATGTAAATGTACACTTTCTTCCATTGATCAATGTCCAAGAAACTCATGGAAAGACTCTAACAGTGCATCCCATCACTTCATATTTCTGTCCCATCACTTTGCTCAGTCTCATTTTTAAGATTTGGCACTTTGGAACCACGTCAGAGGCTCCTGTGTCAGCAACAGTGTCTGCTCTCGCTCCCTGTACGGGGGCTCGGGGCTTTGGGTGATTGAGTACCACTACAGGCTGGTTGGGGCCTGGTCGTTTCACCAGCTGGTCCAACTTCAGCGGCATCGGGTAAATGACTGCACAATCAGTTACACTGCCCATAGGTATGTGTGTCTTGCATTTGCATTTCAGCCCTTTCTTGCTTTTTTTCCACACACCTACTTGTACCCTTTTCAGAGAGACAGTGAGGAACTTTGAGGAGATTTCATGCTCACTTTTTGCCATTTGCTGTGGAGGACCTACGGATGCATCTACGTGCGCAGCAACTTTAGAAACAGATTCCTGATCATTTAAAGATTTAGAAGCAGGGGCGTGACTGCATTCATTATTATCTTTTGGCTTAGTGCTATTTTTTTCCATCTTGACATGGATATGTTTGTCAGTCAGTGCAGGAAGTTGCTGAATCCCCTTGTCATGCTCCTCTTCTTTTACAGAGTCAGTGGTCTGCTCTGTCAATAAAGGGTCGCAGATGAAGGACCCCTCTTTTGTGGCCACCGGAGCACATGTTGGTGTCTCCCTCACCTCCTCTGTGTTGTTTGTAATCTTGATGTGATCTTGAGGTGTACTGCCAGATTCGTTACCTTTATCCATCACTATGCCACGGAGAGCCATTACAAGTGGCTGAATGGAGCCTTGGGTCTCCTCTGGTTGTTGACTTAATGAAAACACAGAGGAAATTACAGGAAACCCCTCAGGTTCTGGCACGTCCACTTCTCCTACTCTCTCACTGGTTCTAACGTTTTGGGTCCAAGCTGAGATCTTTGAATTTGTGTGATTATGATTAGAAAGCACAGGGGCTTTGACGGGTGAGGGCTCATTTAGAGTTCTGTGTGGTGGAAAAGACTGATTTGCGACATTATCCTTACATGCTAAAATCGCTGACGGTCTCGCTCGAGCAGCTGAAGCTAAGGGAACACTCAAGGAGAGAGAAGCTGATTTCAGACTTTGCTGGTTCGAGCCCACTGCCTCTTTCACTATTTTTGCAGCAGTGTTGGTCCTGAGGTGGATCTCCCCGGGTTCCAGCTTCACAGCCATCAACACGTCTCGAGGAATGTTTTTCGTGTCACTTGCTCTCCGGGCTAGGATACTCTGGGAATGCTCTGGAATTAAATTCTTCCTCTCCTCCACTGCTCTCTGAGAAACACCTGTTCCCATGTTGTCTGGATGCAGGGTGCTTGACAACCTGTTGGCAACCCTGGTGGTGATAACAGTGGGAGGAGCTGCATTAAGATTTACAGCTTCTCTTGGTGCAACTCTGATCCCACTTTTTCCGTCTCTTACTGGATTGAGGATGCTTTTGGGAAGCTTGTTTGGAATGACTGTGTTGCACTCCAAGTTGATTATTTCTTGTGATGGTCTTTTGAATCCACTCTTTTCTTTGCTTACTTGATTCGAGAGGTTTTTGGAAATACTGACTGGGACAGCAACAGCAGGGCGCTCCACATTCGCTGTCTTTGTTTCACACTGTTTCCTGTTTACTGTGCACGTCCCCATACTCAAAGACTTCACTGTGTTTGGATGGTTTAATGCAGATGATAATGGCTTTCCCAGTGCAGTGTTTTGAGAGACTGTGGTCCTTGTGTCTTTTATCACAGACTCGTTTTCTTGTTGAGTGACGAACCTTAGTTTTAGCTCCTTTGTCCCATTAACAGTTTTCACCTCGACAAGTTCCACCAAGCAGCCAGCAGGGATCGTTACTTCCTCTGGAAGAGAAACTGTCAGAGCCCTGTTGTGCTGAATGAGTCCATTCAAAGGGGACAGAAGCTCTGTATTTCCATTAGTGCCATTTGATACATTTGAGTCCAGTGTTTTCCCCCTCTGTTCATCTTTACCCAGTCTGACTACAGGTGCACTTGGAGTGGGTATTGTCACCCTCACAGCTGGTCGAACCGATGATGGATCAGCAGTGGGCACGCTCGGTAAGGCACTGGAGACAGGCACATGAGAAACTTTAGTCATGCCAGGTTTAGCAGTTCCTTGACTGATGTTTTTATTATGAAGACGCTCGATGTGCTTCACAAGGCACAGCCTCCTCATATAGCCCTGTCCACAGTGAGGACATTTGAATGGGTATTTTGCAGTGTGTTGCTTCAGGTGTGCATTTAACTCTGCCTCACTGAATGAGACATTGTTGCAATAAAAACAATAAAACCTTGTTCCCATATGCTCGATCATATGCTTCTTAAACACTGCAGCATCTGTAGAAGCAAATCCACATTTCTCACAATACATCACATTTGAAGTGCTTAATACACGGTCCAAAGGAAAGTTCTGATGTCCACCATTCAGAGATGATGGCATGCTTTGATAACCAACAGGTTTCATGTTGAGCTGTGAGGTCTACTGGTCATTTGGCAGCAGGGTCCCACAAATTCAGAGGCTGCAGTTACACGGTTAAACAAACATCCATCTTCACCTGAACTGACAAAGCAGTCATCTGGCCCCTGCGAAAAGCAAATGAGAAAAAGAGTCAAAGCCTGTGAATGAACCTTACAGGGCACAGTGCTGACATGAAGACAAGGCCCATAAAGCCCCTCCCCCCTCACACACGGTTCATGCAGCATTTTCTGCGTCTGCAGCAGTTTCTTCTCCATCTAACGGACTGCAAGCGTACCGAGATAAACAAAGCGGTTCACTAGACTGTGTGTGGTCCTATCTGTGTTTTCCTGCTGCTGTCCTCCTTTGAACACAAGCAAAAGGCCCTACCTGACCACAACTGGGGGGGGGGGGTTTGCAAAGACGACGCCCCGCATTTCAACTGTTTATGTTTGCAACAGAGTCAAATTCCACCCACGTACCTGTTCGGAGTGTCGTTTAATAGTGTTTTTTGATCCGTTATATGTCTTTCAAGTAAGAAAATGGTTTGAAATCCCTTCTTTGTACGTGATTCTGACGCTTGTCAACACGGCCAACCGAGCCGATTTCACGTTAGCCTGGAATTAGCCGTTTGTAGCTAGCGAAAACAGTTCCGGAAGAAAGCTGCTGCTGCCTTCAAAATAAGAGTATGAGACAAAAATAACACTACTCCAATAGGTTTTTCTCTCTAAATTTGCCGATAATATGAGCTCAATTATGTTTGTAATTATTAAAGTTTCTTCTGATGCTGTTGTATGTTACAAACCAATGTTGTGATGCACGTTGTTAAGGGAGTGAAGTATACATTTGGAAAGTTGTGACCGGAAGTTCAAGTTTTTATTTTGATTTTGACGAACAACGCGGAGCGTAAGCGCCTATTCTCGAACAAACACAACGCAAAACTCTTGTATTATATTGGATTGTTTACGACAGATTCTAAATCCGCTATAAAAATCACGTAAAGCTATGATTGGGCATCGACGTTATCCCCCGCCTTCAAAAACATGACAACTTCCGTCATCACGGTGTTAATTTCAAACTCCTCGGTGCAGTTTTTGTCATTAAATCACCAAAGGCGATATTTCCACTCATTTTCGAGACAGACAGGACAACAGGGCATCGCACCAGGTGGCACAAATGTGTCTGTATTACTTTAAGTTCACCCAGTGACACAGGAAGTGGTTCAAAGCTTTTGTGTTTGTGACAAAGTGAAGCTGCAGGCAGGGAGAGAGGGACCAGAGAGAGATAAACACCGGCACGTCGTGGATGCGTCTGATTAAAATGCGCTCATACAAATAAAACCATGCTGTTTATGAGAGTCTGCAGACTGCGTCCACCTGTGTCCGTGTCCCTGCTGTTACCAAGGTGAGTGTGTTCACGTCAGATACGAGGCTAGACAGAAAGAATAATAATTATGATAATAATTACCATTGCTATTTATGCATGTTTTTTTATTTATTTATCTAGAAGCCTCTGTGCTCACGTTTTTTTTTTTTTTTTTAATTTGGTTTGATATTTTATCAAATTCCTGTCGCAGATTTTGCTGTTATTGTAGCCCCCCCCCTCCCCACACACACACACACACACACCCCCACACCCACAGTCGCTCATGTGAGGATCATCATGACTATTGTGAAAACTGTTTCTGGGATTTACACACCATTGTTGCAGTTCATAATGACACAGCAGTGGCTTTCACTTGGCCCTCCCATTCCCCATTCGTCCGACACATACGCCTGCGAGCTTCCTGGTTATGGCAATTTTAACCCAACTAACCCGGGCGCAACCTCGGTGCTGGTTTATCATCAGAAAGCAACTTTCCTGGTGTTTTCGCAGACGCGGAATCATACGCCGCAGCATGGCCTCGGACCCGACCACAGCGGAGACGACCCGCTTCGACTTTCTGGTGATCGGCGGCGGATCTGGAGGTTTGGCCGGAGCTCGGAGGGCGTCGGAGCTCGGAGCGGCCACCGCGGTGATCGAGAGTCACAAACTCGGAGGTACCTGCGTGAGTAAAAATAAAAAAAACAAAACACTGCTGTCGCTTTACTGACGCCTCTGCACCTTTCACACCCACGTTAGTTGCCAGGTTCACTGCGAAGCCTCCGGACTCCTTTTGTGGAAGTTTTTTTTTTTTTTTTTTTTTTTGTTTTTTTTGTACAGCAAGTTTGAAGCGCCCCAGCTGATAAGCAACCCCCTCCTCCCCAAGCCCTGACCTACTGAAGCCAACGTCTGTAAAACAACTGAGACTGTAAATAAAAATAGACAAACCAGAAAAGGTTGCTTTAGAATGGAATATATTAAAGGAGATTTGTCATAGCTTTAATTTTTTTACTATTGGATGCGTCTTTCCTCCCCCCCATCTACTACATTCACCTTTCAGTCGATCTAACAAGTGGGGAGTTGATGAGAGGAGATACTGCTGCAGATTTGTGTTAAACAACATGCTTATTGCACAAAGCTGAGGCAGATTATCAGCATAATTTCCCTATTTTGGCAGGATTTAAGGAAACAAGATGACTTAACATGATTTTGTGGGCACAGATCACATAAAAATGGATTCAGCAATGATTAAATCCAATGTCTGCACCTTTTTATTTGCAGAATAGGTTGTCTGCCCTTTTGGCTGAGAGTGTTAGTATCATGATAACATGGTCATATTGTGTTATTCAACATGTTATGTTTACTTTCAGTTAATAATTCTTAGTAATAAGAAGCTAGCAAAAGGAGTTACTGTATTGAAGGTTTTGTTTCCGAATGTGAAAACTTTCATCAGACATAAACACAATGGAACACAGTTCATTATTGAAATCAACTAGATTATTTCATATCCAATTGTGCATACATGTACAATATTGTGATTATAGATTGATTTGCAAGGCAGACCCAGCTCCAGTCTATATTTTCTGATAAGATGAAATTCTAAGTGAGGGTTGTGCTTGACCTTTTAGCTTTTCATTTAACGCTGCAACACATATTTATGAAGTAATGTGCTGTGCAAAAAAAGTTCAGACCTCTCCTTCCTTTACAACTTAACATGTGCTTGGACACTGTTTGATTGAAATGACTCTGAACTAATTTGCTCTGTTTCAATGTTTTTCAGGTCAATGTTGGCTGTGTCCCCAAGAAGGTAAAGTCTTTCTGTCCTCGTTTTAAACAACAGAGTTTAACTCTAATAATAATTTGTTAATATATGCATCAAAATGAACTAGATGTCAAATCCAGCACATTTACCTCTCCTCACAGGTTATGTGGAATGCAGCAGTTCATGCTGAGTATCTCCATGATCACAATGATTACGGCTTTGACGTTGGAAATGTTCGTTTCAGTTGGGAGTAAGTTACAGTATCTGTTGGTGTTTTTTTGTTTTTTTTTTTTTTTGCAACCACAATGAGCTCTTTTGAAAACTGTTGGTTGGTAGTTCCTGAAAGAAAGCGGTATCCATTTCACAGCACAGCCTCTCAGTCTGTCGTGTCCTTTGTTGCTTCATTTTAGCCTAGTTCTCTTCCTCCTGAACAACATAGTTTAGTCAAGATGATTGCTTAAGATAAGCCTCTGGAAGGAGTGGCTGCCTGCACTGCACTGAGAAACACTGGTCAGGGATTGAAAAAACAAACGTACGACAAGGCTGGGCAGTCATTTAAGGTGTGCCTGTATGAATTGGACAAGATTAAGTGTTTATAATACAAAAAAATTCAAATATACAGGACGCGGAAACAGTGTCACTGAAATTTCACAGCAAAACTGTAACAAATACCACCTGTTTCAATTTTCCACTGTTAGTAATGCTGTTACTTCACGTTGTCATTTCTGATACTGTAGTTTGTGTTATGGTGTTGGATTGTATCATGTAGTCAGGTGATCCTGCTATTTTGTCCATCTGCTGTGTATTGTAGCAGGAACTACAATGTGAATGGGATTTTGTAGTTTCTATAAAGTGAAAAATACAATTCTATTAAAAATAAACTAATGAGATACTATTAAAATGTTGTTCTGTTCAAACAAAAACTCAACAGTGATATACCGTCTCATCCAGCTCTAATATACGAAAGGAAATGTGCTGTTATTGAAATATTAAACATCAACATGAAGAAAAGCTCTCGCTGTCTATACTAAGAAGTCTGTTGATTCAGTTATCAGACGTCTTCACAGCAGAAGTATCATGACACAGGTGTTTATGATGGTGCTGGATGTTGCCGAAAATGCTTTGGCTGCCTGTATAATAACAGATGGCTGCAGACTTGTGAACGGACGGTTGCAAGTATTAAACAGGCAGGAAATTCTGGTTGCGAAAGCTCAAAGCGTAAAACTCTCCAGGCCCTTCTTAACATACAGACAGGTGACAAATTAAAGGAAAAACCTGAAGAAATAAGTGGAGAAACAAATGCAGATGCTTCTACACCTGAGCACTGCATGGTATAGTTAAGCAATTAACATCCCATCATGCTCTGTGGCATGTATAAATATGCTGAGCAGGCCCAGTTGATTCTGATGAAAAGAGGAAAAGCTCTAAGTGACATTGGAGGAGGGTTCATCGTTGGGGCACAGAAAGACTGTTTAACTGGCTGGTGTGTCAGTAGGAACAGTGACTACAGTGACGTCTGCATTTAGGTCTATGTGAAAGACATCAGAAAACAGGGTCGGACATTGTGGTCCACAGAGCACATTTTGCACATTTGATGAGCGTGATGCTCGTGCATTAGTGTGATATGTAAGCAAAAACAGAAGAGCAGCTCTTCCTCAGGTGAGAACGTCGGATCAGAACGTGATCAGACTGTTTCAGCCAGAACAGTCTGTCAACAATTACACAGAGAGGGACATTATTGTAGGGTTGCAGCGTATTAACCCCTCATTACAAAGATGAACGCACATTTGAGAGTTCAGTGGTGCAAAAACAATCAGCGCTGGTCTGCAGAGATGTGGAAAAGGTGATACAGTCAGATGAGTCATCCTTCATCATATTCTCCTTAAGTGGGCGAGAATATGGTACAGTGAGGGGATCGGGTTATTCTGTGGGGGACGTTTTGCTGCCATGGTTTGTGTCCACTTGTCCCCTTCGAGGGAAGGGTCACTGCAAATCAATACAAAGTTGTTCTGAGTGATCACCTTTATCCTGTGATGGAACATTTCATGATGGGAGTGGTCTCTTCCCGATGACGGTGTCCCCATCCATAGAGCACAACGGGTCACTGAATGCTTTGATGAATATGAAATTGATGTGAATCATCACAGTCATTAGATCTCAACTCTGTTGGGAGATTTTAGAGCAACATATTCGACTACGCCCTCCAAACACTAAATGAGGGAATATGTTTTGGAGGAATGGTGTTCATCCCTCCAGTAGAGTTCAGTGACTTGCTGAGGAGCGTTCTGGCAGCACATGGGGGCCCGTCACCTTACTAAGACTGTTTAAGTTGTGTTTTCCTTTAATTAGTTACCTATCTGTATGTGAACTGTGCCCAGGCTGAATCTGGCCAGTGAATTATGCACCACTATGATCAGATGTCGACTTTTTTGCTGAAAAAAACAAAAGTACTGCTGGGATGAATCTGTGTTTTAGAGCATTTATTTAAGTGTATGGTCTAATTTTACATTTCTGATTGATTTATTTTCTCTTCACGTCTTTCCACCTTTAGAAATGTTTTCAAGTGCATGCAACTTTTGGACGCAGTCGAGCGTCAAGCCTCGAGTAAATACAGGTGGAAAAAAAATTTATCACTTCTGTGTTTCTGTTTGCAGAACTCTTAAGGTCAAAAGGGATGCTTATGTTAGTCACCTAAATCGCATTTATCGCAACAATCTTGACAAGGTAATTTCAAATTCATATTATCTTTATTATTTCAGTGTTTGCTTTTTTCCCTGAACATATTTTCTCATACTTCAGGTAAACCTCATGTCTGTAAAATGGTTTATCTGCATCCTTATTGCACAGAGAAATATTTGACTTTGCTTGGTGTATTTTTGAACGGAGACTGAAGGAAAATGACGACATCTGCTCCTTAACAGGCTAAAATCCAAACTATTCAAGGTCACGCCAGGTTCACAAATGATCCTGAGCCGACTGTGGAGGTCGGTGGAAAAAAGTACACAGCGCCTCACATCCTCATTGCCACTGGAGGGCAGCCTTCTGTTTTGAGTGATTCTGAAGTTCCAGGTAAGACAAACTGTACTTAGGTCACATTTAGAAACGGTAATCATCTTTGTGGTTAGCACTAACCTTTTCAAATGAGACTGCTTTTATGAAATCACAAAACTATATGAAATTCTGTGTGTCTGAATCATTACAGGGGCAAGTCTGGGCATTACCAGTGATGGCTTTTTTGAACTTGAAACTCTGCCAAAGTAAGCTGATCATATAATCCATGTAGTGTTTACTGGATACCATCAGGGACATTTTTGTCTGTAGTTAAAGTTCTGTTTTCCCAACAGGCGCAGTGTGATTGTGGGTGCAGGTTATATTGCAGTGGAAATGGCAGGCATCCTTTCCACCCTGGGGTCCAAAACATCCCTTGTTATTCGACAGACAGGAGTAAGAAACATTTACATACCAAACACTGAACTGAATGATTTTCAGTAGTGTGAAGCCATGCACTTGAGCTTGTATTCTCTCTCTCTCTGTAGGTTTTGAGAAACTTTGACAGCTTCATAAGCACAAACTGCACCAAAGAACTGCAAAACTCTGGTGTAGATTTGTGGAAGAACTCTCAGGTGAAGTCTGTGTGTAAAACGGAGAAGGGTCTGGAGGTGACGCTCGTCACCAAAGACCCAGAGAAGAAGAACGATGAGGAGAAGATCAGCACCATCCAGGAGGTGGACTGCCTTCTCTGGGCCATCGGCAGGCAGCCAAACACCTCTGGACTGAACATCGGCGAGATGGTAACAATCTGCTTATGAAACTGTTTACTTTAAACTGGATGATGACAACATGGACCAGCAAAGCTCAGTGGAAGAGCAGACAGACGTTCCTACACAGACAAAATGATTTCAACAACACATGTATAATGAATAATATGAATAATATATAATAATATGAATAATATAATTAAAGACGGATAACTTCAGCTCATCACCTCTTACTGTCTGCAGAGGGAATTAATTAGTTCTGGCTCTTTACAGTTTTCCCTGTGTCTCCCTCATCCTGGCTGCTTAATTGTCCTCAAAGATTATAATGACACTGCAGATCATTTTGAAACAGGTCTTTATTTCTGTCTTTTAATCTTTTACACAAGTCAGTGTAAAGGTTTCATCATTGAACACCTTTTATATAAAAAGAGTTCAAAATAAACCAGGCATGGGATCATGTTAGATCAATGCTTAGTGATAATCTGGAGACAAGATTAGGCTACAGTCACATAACAGTGTTTGTTATGTTATAGCTCAGGGTCAACAGGCAAATTAATAATGGATTAAAGGGGTGGTTAAGTCTGGGTCGGGTCAAACTCCTCTCTACTCTATTTATAGTACTTCAGCAAGTAGAGATTGTCAACTGAAAGGAAGTGAAATTAATAGACCTTTCTCTTCTTCTTATTCTGACTTCTCTTTTTATGGTCTAACCTGTATTATGAAGGAGTGTAAGATAAAGGAGTGTGAGGAGAAGTTGACCAACACCTCTTTGTCATCTGTGTGGTATTCAGGCCCAGTTTGAGAACAGCTTTTCTTTCTGTTTGCAGGGTGTGGATACAGATGAAAGAGGCCATATCATTGTGGATGAGTTTCAGAACACCAGTCGACCAGGGATCTACGCTGTTGGAGATGTTTGTGGCAAAGCACTTCTCACACCAGGTTGGGAGTCGCAGTAATAACCCAAATCATTTTACAAATGTAAAAACTGCAGTGATGTTGAGAGTATGGTCACTATGGCTGTTAAAGCTGATTCTTAAATTTGTTAAGACTGAAATCTTGACAAGTATCTTCTGTCTTTGTTGAATATCTCTACATTTGGCCATTTTAAGGCCATTTTTATTTTTTTTACTGGAGGGGTGAAAAAACATTGTTATGTTTGTGTTTGTAGGAAGCTGCATCAGCTAAATTTTAGGTTAATTTATTTGAACAGGTAGGGACACTTAACTCTTTATTTAGTGTGTATTAGAGGCAAAACCTGCATGAAGTAACATTTACACATTTAAACACCGTTGGCTCCAAATAACTGAGCTGAAATTGACAGAAATACAGGTCTGTGTCCTCTCCCAATCAAATTCTGGTATGGTTTTAGTGAACATAAGGTGCGGCAATTACAAGAAACACACTTTGTCAGATTGCTGTTGTCACCAGAACTCTGTCCCCTAAACAAGCTGTTCTGCTCACGGGCTCTGGGTTTTTGTATTTAGGTGATTTGAACCTGAACAGACCAAATACACTAAAACCAACAAAGACAACTTTTCAAGTGTGGATCAGATCCATCAAAATAAACAGATCACTTGTGCAATCCACCAAGATTAAATCTTTATAGGTTTAAAAAAAATGTAGTTATCACAATAAAAATATTAATAAAAATAAGTAATTTTTCTATGCAAGTCTGGTGCAGGTGCAGCTCCCATGTAGTGACAACCATCTATTTTACATAATGTCTGTAGTTACAATTTACAACAGCCAGATAAGATGGTATGAGAGCAGACATCCATCACTGTCTTATAGCTTAGATATAATCTTTCACATTATAATACTACAACAATAACATTACTTTGAGTTTGAGATTAATGTCTTCTCCTTTTCAGGGAATGAAAATGAAATGTTTACCTAGGGAGTTGGACTCTGATGTTTTGTTGTATGTTGTGGCAGTTGCCATTGCTGCAGGCAGAAAGCTGGCACACAGACTGTTTGAAGGGAAGAAGGACTCCAAACTGGACTACTCCAGTATTCCCACAGTGGTGTTCAGCCACCCACCCATCGGCACAGTGGGCCTCACAGAAGGTGAGTACACCAAAGATGTCTTTCATTCAGTAGCAACTTAACTTCTCCAAATTTTGACATTTTCCAATATCTGTGTAAAGCCCTGTGATGTTGGCAATTCACATTTACGCTGCGCTACATTCACACTCTGGGTGAAAGTTTTAATGGAAATACTGTTTTACTCCTATATTTACTCAGGAAGACTAAAATTCATACTCGTATTTTGATCATTTTCATGTCACAGAGGAGGCCATTAAATCTAGAGGAAAGGAGAATGTGAAGATTTACAAGACTTCTTTCACTCCAATGTATCACGCCATCACGAGCAGGAAGACTCAGTGCATCATGAAGCTGGTGTGTGTGGGCAAGGAGGAGAAGGTAGGAGTCGTCCGACCTCCAGATGTCAGCTTTACACATTAGAAACAATACATTTTTTTTCTCAGAAATGTCTCAAATTTCCTACAACTAGCAGTTTAAAATTATATTGACTGAAATAATTATGTACCTATCAAAACTACTGCATTGTGTTACTGTTGTTGATTCTTAAGGCACTCATCAGTTAGATTTGATAATTCAGATCTGAAAAGCCTCTTGTATATGTGGTGCTTAAATTTTCTCTGGACCACATCAAATGAATATATAAATAAAACCAGATGTTACTAGGTTTGATTTGACTTTTTCCTATTCCTAAACAGCTTGAAGTAGACCAGATAAGTCTGACACTATTGTTTTCTCCACCTTCAAATGCGATATAAGTCACAGCTGAAGTCAACATGTTCAGACTCCATCCCTGCAAGCCATTGAAAGTCTTTCTGGGAAATGTAGGCTAAAGTACCTTGCTGAACTACAAGTAGATGAGGCAGATTTATGAAAAGTGTTTAAATCAAAGATTAACTTTAATTCAAACACAGAAAACAGCACTGAGAGCACTTAGAGTCTCTTCTAGTCTGTTAGTACCTAAACTAAATGGAACTAAGCCTTTATGAATTTGACAGTTTCCTTGTTTTTTGAGTCTTGTATACACTGGCAACTGCAGTGACTTTCAGATACTGAGCTGTGTCTTTTCTCCAGGTGGTGGGCCTGCACATGCAGGGCCTGGGCTGTGATGAGATGCTGCAGGGCTTTTCTGTGGCCATCAAAATGGGCGCTACCAAAGCAGACTTTGACAAGACTGTTGCCATTCACCCCACCTCATCTGAGGAGTTTGTCACGATGCGTTAATCCAACCACTAACGCGCCACCTTGCTTCCCTGAACAACCAGCAGCCCAGACAAGCATACCAGGACAGAGTCACCACTCCATACCACTCTTGCATCATTGCTCTCTAAAACTACCTACAAACTTCCATTTTCTCAGATATAAGTGGCCTTATTTGTGCGCAGTGTTTCATTTTCTAATTTTTACCTAAAAAGGACCAAGACAAAGTTATGACCTTCTTAAACTGTACTGGATTCCATTTTAATGATTGTGAAATGGAAGTGATGGTTCTGCAGGTATTGTTGTCAAGTGATTGCATGGGAAGTCAAAAGACCTCTCTCCTAGTGTATGTGTTTGATTTGTCAGTCATTTGTCAGATTAATTTTACAAACACTGCTGCTTCTTAAGGCACCTATTTACTACCAATGCAAGGTCAAAACATATCTACCGTACTGTTTTAAAGATTCAATAAACCTGCAGGTGTTTTTTCTTAAGTGTTGTGATTCTTTTCTTTTCATTCTGTGACTCAGCCCTTTGTTGTTTAAATGTAGTGGTATGTTGTTACGCCTCTCCACTAGTGCCTTTCCCTGTCTTTATAATTGACACGGGTTGGGCAATGAACAAAGTACTGTACTTCTCATGTTTTGGCAACTATGATGTAGTTAACAAACAACGCTATTAAAGGCTAAATTATATATAGTCACTAAATATACTAAATAAAGTAAAACAAATAGGATGAAAAATAAATAATAAAGACTGAAGATAGACCCATAGCTATAATATACTCTGAATATAAAGTATGTGATAACAAGATATTATCCAGATGTACTAATGTGACGTATCTATTTGCATATGAGACTGATGAATAAATGTTTTTATTGTTTTTTTTCTGCTAAATAATACTTGTACTGCAATACAGTTCAGAAGGTGACACTACTATTTACTCAATTTGACAGCCATAGATAGCCTATATAAAGATAGACCCTATATTTATATATCTTTAAATGCACGCTGTAAAGATATTTCATATATCTTTAGATACAAGAGATACCTTTATATACGGTCATACAGTCTGTAATACATACAACATATATATTTTTATATAGGCCCATATATCTATATCATCAGTCTATGGTGACCTTTCCACAGCGGTTTACATAATATCGCGATAGTAGCGGACAACGCTGAAACCAATTATGTTCTCACGAGAATAACGTCAACGTCGACGTCAGCTAGGCGTCACAGGTCACGTGTGTGTGTTTGTAGCAGTTACATTATGTCCGTTGACATCAGCTTGGTCATAGATTCTTAAAATGGACACAGATTATGCAGAACAAACATCACCATAGAAAGGTATTAGCTTTTTCTGAATAATTTTATCATCTTAATCTACCCACGAGTCTGTTGCAGTCATTTTTTGAGTGAATTAAAATGCTAAGTAGCACTTGTTACTTGCGGCGGCTAACGATGTTAGCCTACGGGGCTAGTTAGCTGTAGCAGCGTCAGCGTTAGCCGGCAGAGGCATTAGTTGACCAGCCGGGTGATGATCAATGACAGCCATTTCAGTTCGAGGCAGGTGTCGGCTGTGGTCAACATTTGAGTTTGTTTGTAGCCATGTTAGATTTTCTGCTTGTTGACACTGTCAGTTGTGGTGAAGCGATGCCCCGGCGTTAATCTGTCTGAACTGGGTTAAAGTGACGAGCGGACTGCTAACACCTCAGCTGACCGACTGTCTGTGACTCTGCATAGCGAGTTCCTGCTCTCCAGTGCCGAGCTCCGCTACAGCGAGGATGTTCCCCAGCCTGGCCCACAGACCATGGCATGTCTTCTGCAGGGTCTCCTTGCAGCACAGGGCGTTCCTGTGTCAGCGGACCCCGAGGTTCCCCCAGCTGTGCTACGGTGAGGAGGCTCATATCCAGGGGCTGCTAGATGTTAGCTATGGTTACATCTCTTCCACATGATGATGCTTTCTGCTCTGCTTAAGCGATTAGTTGATTCATAGATGAGTCGATCAATAGAAAAGAAGTATTATATTTTTATACTGTTTAGATGATCGATGAACCGCTTAGGCCATTTATTCTGGTTTTCTCTGTTTTATATTATTGTAAACTGAATATCTGTGTGTTTGGGCTGTTGGTCAAACAAATCAAGCAAGTAGATTTCACATTGGGCCTTTTTTCACTGTTTTATAGATTAAGCGATTCATCAAAAGATTAACTGATCATGGATTTAATAGTTAGTTGAAGCTCTGTTTTGCTTTCTCTTGAACCCCAGTGTTGGTTCACTGTACAGTGGAGCTGATGAAAATTTAAAAAAAAGGCTTAAAATCATCACACATTGTGTTGTGCAGGTTGGCAGAGTGGAGGCATACATACCCTGTGGTTCAGCCTTCCAGACTGCCGAGTTGCTACTTTAGGACTGGGCAAGGTGCAGTACTACTCTACCTCTGGCAACAGTAAAGATGATCCTCCAAAATCACCATCAGGTGATGCTCCACCAGGAGAAAAGGCCGGTGCTGCAAAAGCCACCTCATCGTCATTAGGTGACAAACTAATTTTCGATGTCTGTCTGTTCTTAGCATTTTGTGTGGCGTTGTATTTACTAATTGCTCTTGTAAAATTGTTGTCTTTTCACATTCTCTGTCATCACAAACCCCAGAAAACAATTCTGGGAAGTTGTGTTTAGAAATATATAACAATTGATCACAGTTTGGCTTTAGTGTACCCCTGATCAAATTAGACAGAGTATTTTATTAATCGCAAAGTGAAATCACAAAACAATGAAGTAGGTAACATACAACGCTATTAAAGGCTAAATTACATATAGTAACTAAATGGACTAAATAAAGTAAAAATACATATAAATAAATAGTATAAAAATAAAATAAACAATAAAGACTAAAGATCGACCCATAGATATATTATGTCCTGAATATACAATGTAGTAATATATTATACTGTAATATACTGTACATTAGTGAAAGTCTAGTGGATATAGAACTGAACATACCTTAAAGATCAGATTAATCTGACATATAACAGATGTGACATATGATGTGATAAATAGAAGTCCCAACAGTGAGGACAGCAGCTGGCAGGAAGACTTCCTGTAGCTTTCTTTGTCAGAGCGGAGCTGTTTGAGCAGCAGGTCATGGAGGGGCTGCGAGATGCTCTCTGTGATGTTCAACAGTTTGTGGGCATCCTCCTCTCCGCGGCCAACTCCAATGGCTCTGAAGAAGCCCCCAGCACAGAGCCAGCGATCCTGATCATTTTGTTCAGTTTGTTGGTGTCGCTGGCTCTGATGCTTCTGCCCCAGCAGACTGCAGCATAGAATACTGCACTTACAATATTCTTAGCTTGTTTGTTGATTCGCTTATTTCTGTCTGTTTAGGTTTCACACCTCAGGGTCTGACTAAGGCTGAAACAATTCAAGTGAAAGGTAACAACACTTGCAGATTTAAGATAATACTCACAGCCTTTACCTTGTATTTTTAGTATATTCATCAGAATGTGGGTGTGATTTGGTGGCTTGCAGAAGATCAAGGACTATGGAGAGCAGATAAAAATCCTGTATTATTCATTTCCCTCTGTTGTCCTATGCAGTTCGGGCAGTCCTGAAAAAAAGGGAATATGGAGCCAAGTACACTCAGAACAACTTTATCACTGCAGTCAGAGCCATGAATGAGTTCTGCCTCAAACCAAGGTAACCCCTGTTACCCAAAGTAACTGAGCTACCTGTTATTTAATGTATACAGGAACACTGAACTGTCTGCCAGTGCCTAGCTGAATGAATGGTATTAAATGCTTCTCTGTCAGACCACAACCACAGCACAAATTCCTCTGAGTTAATCAGTAAACATGCTGTTGTGATTAACTGATGTGAGGCTGCCTAACATGGTTTAACACAGGTCTTCCTACATCTTTTTCTTACACCCTCGCCTCATGTGTTCACAGTGATCTGGAGCAACTTCGGAAGATCAGAAGACGCAGCCCCCACGACGACACAGAGGCTTTCACTGTGTTCTTGCGGTCAGATGTCGAGGCCAAGTTAGTTCTACACCCTTCAGCTCTGCAACTTCAGCACACAATATGTCTCCCAACACATTATTGCTCAAAACTCCAGGTTTCATTGCTGCATTCGCTAACTTTTGTCGTTTCATTTGTTTCTATCTGTGACTGATAGAGCACTAGACGTGTGGGGAAGCCATGAAGCTCTAGCCCGAGAGAGGAAACTTAGGAAGGAGGTGGAGAGAGAGTACCAAGAGAGTAGGTTTTTATTTTCCCTGGCTGCATGTGGATCTTTGTCAACATTCATTAATGCCAAAGATTTTATCTCAAAGCAAAAGTTCAGAGTCAGATGAGGAGCTAGTTACCTTTGCAGGAAGCCACGCCAGCTGTTTCTCCCTGTTTCCAGTCTGTTATCCTAAGCTAAGCTAAACAGATGCTGGAGAACTGAGCGCGCCATCAGTCGTCTGCTCTGACTCTCTGCCAGACAGCAACAAGTGTACGGCTTCAACTAATGATCATTTTTATCAGTGATTAATCTGACAGTTATTTTCTTCACTAATTGATTAATTGTTTGGTCTGAAAACTGTGAAAAATTCTCACCACAATTTCTTACACGACAAGTTGACATCATTAAATGTCCTGTTTTGTCAGACCACCAATCAAAAATCCCAAAATATTTGATGTATTGCCATGTATGATGAGGAAAAGCAGCAAATTCTAACGTCTGAGAACATGGAATTATCAAATTCTGAAAAAATACTTTATTCATTAATCAATTTGCCAATTCATTTTCTTTTGATTAGGAAATCAGTACATTGACGAATCATTGCAGCTTTAAATAACTGTTTCCCAAAGTGTGGCCCTCCTTGTTTAATGTTCGATTGAGTTGCAAAAATGTTATGAATATTTATTCTCATTTATATAACCTTATCTTATTGTTTCTCAGCTGTTAATGATGTTTTTTTGGTCTGTGAACTTTTTTGTTGCCACATTGGTGAATTTGTGTCTTTTATTCACTGACCTCCAGATATTTTTCGGAATCAGCAGCTGTTGAAAGAATACAAAGACTTCTGGGGAAACACCAAGGTGAGCACTTTAGCTGCCGTTTTGTTGGATAATATGATCAAGTCTCCAAGTTCTGTTTTATCTGTGAAAGAGAAAGTAATATGGAAAGTCCTGTCACCATGTCCAAGTTGCCCTGACAACAGCAGGTGGTGTTTGCATGACCTTTGTCCCCGTTACAGAGGTCACTGCATTTATATGACTGTGTCATTATCGGCCCCTCTTTACTGTGCGATGCTGATGTTATTTCAATGACCACACTGTACTGTTGTGCACTCCCCTGGTATGTCATGGTATATTCTATACTCTGCTGGCTAGTGTTTGCAGAGCATCCCCTCAGTAACTGTGATCAGATAAAGTCAACTGCATGAACTGCATAGTGACCACAGGACAGGACATTCCCAACATGATTATGTTTTGTCCGAATTATTTATTTATTTATTTATTTTTTACCAGGAACACAACCAGTATGTGGTTGATTAATATTAGAGCACCCTCATCCCTGCACTGATTGACAAGCTTGCAACTTAATAATAATCTGATTTCACTTTGCTTTTTGTGTTTCTTTGTTTCACAAAGCCTCGATCAGGCAAGAGGGCAACATTTCTACAAGGGCCAGGGAAGGTGGTGATGGTCGCTATTTGCATGTAAGTTTTCATACTCTCAGCAGTTTCCCTGAGTGCTGTCTGGTTCTGCTGTGAGATCTGTCTGCACTCATTGACTTCACTGAGCTGCAGCACACAGTGGGAGGTACTGGATTAGAGAGAGAAACTACGAGTCTGTTCTCAGCAGGGTCACTACATACGGTGCGTCGGATAAGTATCAGAGTGTAGTGTCTTGAGAACAAAAAAATCTTTGTTGCAAAAGCTTAAATAAGATACTGCTAGATGCGGAAAGTAGGTGTACTGACAGTTGTGATTTCTTTTTTTAGTTTTTAAAGAAATACAGAGTTTTGACATCACTAGTAAAGATCTGTAAGATGTGGAAATGAGTTTTGAGACCTTGTCTCACATGAGGTCTTGCAGCCTATTGGATTAGGATGATTGTGTTAGAGGACATGTGCAGTCACATGAACAGCAGACCGTTTCTTTCATTGAGTGGCACAAAGACGCACGGGACCCCGTTAGTTGGCTGGTCATTACGGGAGAAGTCCAGGCACGATGTAAAAGCTGTGAATTCGATTCTGCAAATTTTGCACTAAAAAGAGAATAGTTACATCATAAATAAGAGTAACTGTGTGTTGTAAATTAGGCTGCGTTCACATTACAACCTCCAAGTGACTCAAATTTGATACTTTTTTCACTGGAGTGGGAACAAATCAAATTAGATTTTAAAATTTGTTTTTCATATCAGATCTGGTCCACTTGCAAATGTGGTCCTAGATCTGATTCACGTCTGATCTTTGACGATGCAGCTGCTGTCAGAGCAGTAGACATGGAGGAGAGCAGCAACAGAGGAGAGGCAGACAGACTCCTTCTCATCCTCATCCTCATCGTCTGTATTGTCTGCCGACCTCCACAACAAATAATCCTGGACATGCTAGCGCAGCTGTGTCATTTGTTTATGATTTCACTGACGCTGCTAAGTTTGTCTACAATGTTTTCATGTCCTGTACAAGCCAATCGATAAATCCATAAACCACCTCAGTCACATTTACTGTCAACCATTAAATTATTTTTCAGATAGGAATCTGTGTCATCACCGTGTGACTGCTTCATCCACTTGTTTGCTTTATCCTCAGCAATGGACTCAATTTCTTCTTCAAACTCCTGGCATGGGTCTACACTGGATCAGCTAGCATGTTCTCCGAGGCCATCCACTCTCTGGCCGACACCTGCAACCAGGGTCTGCTCGCCCTCGGAATCAGCCAGTCCGTCCGCAACCCGGACGCCGTGCACCCGTAAGCACCACACTTTACTATGCTACTGGAAAGAAGATGAGCAGTGCCCGAAGGATATTGAATCATCACAGCACCAAAGAGTAGAAGCAATACAGAGAAATGAATGGAGCTACAATACCAGTATTTGTACTGGCTTATTAATTTATTCATTTGGCAGACACTTTTATCCAAAGCCACTTACTAGTGACTGGCTTGTCAATATTCAACTCGGTGACTCCTGATTGATTCCTGATAGCTTCCAGTAAATTAATTTAGTAGAGCAGCATTTTTGCACAATGAATGCATATTTTTGCAAGTTTTTCTTTTTTTTTTTTTTATAAGATAAAAACTTGCAGATGTAACTTTTAATCCTTTGCAAAGAGCATTGAATGTGAAACTGTGCATAATTAAGAAATTAATGGTGTCCCAAAGTGTCAGCTGTGATGGAGCCCTGTTGGTGTTTTTTCAGGTATGGATTCTCCAACATGCGCTACATCGCCTCCCTCATCAGTGGAGTGGGCATTTTTATGATGGGGGCGGGCCTGTCTTGGTACCATGGTATCATGGGATTGCTGCACCCGGAGCCCATTGAATCATTGCTATGGGTGAGTGTCCGGGTCAGCTCCTGTCTGTCATGCTGTATGATATAGAAAGAGTAATGATAATCGTTTCTGTGTTCCAGGCTTACTGTATTTTGGCCGGCTCTCTGGTGTCTGAAGGAGGTGCGTTATACTAACGAACTAACAGACCTTCAATGATGTTTTGACTGGGACTGTGCAATTTGTACTTAAACATCTCTTTCTATTGTTCTTTCTCAGCCACGTTACTAGTAGCCATCAATGAGATAAGGAAGAGTGCCCTCCATCATGGACTGTCTTTTTATGAATATGGTATGTACGTATGCTAAATACACCTATTATTATCTGTAGTGAGCAAATATTAGTTTATTTACTGCTTATCTGCATAAAACTGGTGCTCAAATACCCTGAAGATGTAGTGGAGAGGAAGTAAAATAGCTAAAATCACTGAATACAAGATGTGTAAATAGGAATGTTTATTCAAGGCAAACATATCGTGATCTCTCTACTGTAGCCAGAAATGTCTCATGGTTTGGTTTCACTCAGGTATTTTCTGTCACAGTGTCATGCAGGTGAAGTTGATTTGATTTAAGAAATCAGACACATTTCTGACATCAAATGGAAATGTTATGAGCATAAATCCCAAACTGGTGTCATGTGGGTGCGAGCTGCTTGTTAATTCAAGTGTAACTGTGGTCTTGCATTGTTTTGTGCGTACAGTAATGCAGAGTCGAGACCCCAGCACCAACGTGGTGCTGCTGGAGGACGCTGCTGCTGTATTAGGAGTCATCCTGGCTGCTGGCTGCATGGGGCTCACCTCACTCACAGGTAAACAAAAAGACACAGAGGCATTGTTCACGGTGTTCAATCTACTCTATTGTCCTAAGTCATGCAGTTAATAAGGTCACGTTCTTTATATTATCTCCTTTACCTCTGCTTTATTGCTCTTCAGTTGGTTTGATAAATTACCCTCAGGATAATCTTTCTCTCTTGTGTTTTTGGACTTTGGTCTCCACACTTACACTCACTGACATTTCCACTCTTTTTTTCCACATTTGTTTTCCCGCCTCTGTCTCTGCCTGTGTTGTTGCAGGTAACCCGTACTACGACAGTTTGGGCTCTCTTGGCGTGGGAACACTGCTGGGCACCGTCTCAGCGTTCCTCATCTACACTAACACAGAGGCCCTGCTGGGACGCTCCATACAGGCTGAACGTGTACAGAAGCTTACAGAGTTCCTGGAGAACGACCCCGCTGTGAGGTCAGTAAACGTACAGACACACTGTGGTGTGTACACACACACACACACACACACACACACACACACACACACACACACACACACACACGTGCCTCCACAGCTGTAACACATCAACCAGCTGTTGTTGATATCAGGTCTAAATCATTCATGTGAATACAAATTAATCCACCAACCATTAAGTCAATCAGTCCACATGGTCCGACAGGGATTTTATAGGTGTACTACAGTTAATGGACAACTGTTGGGCTTAAAATAGACCACGTGGTATTTATTGGTCTTCATGTGTGACCGTCTTCAGAGCCAGCTGTCACAGAGCAATGCAAAGTGCTTCAGTTTGAAAGTGTGGACACAAACTTTGCTTAAAGAAATTAAAAACTGGCATCTTGTACAGGTTTGTTACAGGGTTCACTACGTTAATTTTAAGAGATTTAAAGATCTTTTTAAGACCACAGAGAATGGAAATGCAGTCCCTTTTTTAAAAATGAGCAAACAAAAACTAACCGAGAAAAAAGATTTAAGGCTTTTGTAAATTAAATTTAAGACAAATTCATTTTTAACTTTTCAAGATCTGCAGATATCCTGTTTGTCACCAGTTTCATTGCACATCGTACATAGATTTTCACATTACATCAGGAACACTTTGTGTTTCAGCTGAAATCCCCTGTGATGTCCAGTAGATGTTTGTTCTTCTACCTTCCTCATGTTTTATGTTATTGTGAGCAGAGCCATCCACGATGTGAAGGCCACTGATATGGGACTGAGCAAAGTGCGCTTCAAGGCTGAGGTTGACTTCGATGGCCGAGTAGTGACACGGTCGTATCTGGAAAAACAAGACATTGACCAAATCCTTAATGTAAGTTTTTGTTTTGTTTCGTTTTTTTTTTTTCATTTTTGTTTCCTTCAGTCCAAATATTTCCACACATGCTGCTGACACAGCATCGTTCTTCATTTTTTTCAATAATATTTCTACTTGATTGAAACCTTAGTTCTCCCCTTTTTTATTGTGATGTGGGTGAGAAACCTTTTTTAGTTTAAAGAGCAGTTGCACTTTTTGTTTGCCTTGTTTATGCCATTGTGACAGTTGTAAACTGTGCAGGAGTGAAGAAACTGTCATAATTTACCTGCAAATTATTACTGTTACAATAAACTTTTCATTAGGAGAAACTTTGTTTTAGGTTGAAATCTCCCATGTTTCATTAAGAAAAAATTCTACACTGGTCTACACAGATGTTATTCTGTCATATACAGAGGTTTAGGATTTCAATCTTTCAATCAAGCTTCAGACCATTTGGGGTAGTTAAAATGAATTTTTTAACGACAGGAATTTGGACAAACTGACATGATTTCTGTTGTTTAAGATGGTTAATTTCTTTCTTGTGACTTTCAACTTCAAAAGTTATTTTGTTAGGATTTATTTATTTTGTGTGTTTCTGGCTTCTGCTGTGTCCAACATGCATCCAGGTGGTTTACCTGTATCTTTACTTTTTTCTCTCTGCAGGACATTCAGCAGGTGAAGACCCCAGAGGAGCTGGAGAACTTTATGCTGAAACACGGGGAGAACATCATTGACACCCTGGGAGCTGAGGTGGACCGCTTGGAGAAAGAACTCAAGGTACTGAAACATTAAACTTGTCCAAATTATCGTCTTGCTGATGCTAAATGTACCTAGAAACTCAGTTTTTAACCATCTGAGGGTGGATTTTTATTGGAACTGACCTGCATATTAAAGATATTTATTAAGCATTGCCAGACAGATTCGTATCTAACTCTGTTTCGTTCCTCCTTAGCAACGTAACCCAGAGGTTCGTCACGTAGACTTGGAGATACTATAATACTTCCTGGTCTCTGCTGAGGGAACATCCTTCTGTGTCAGGAAGAAGAAGTGAGAGGAGGACCGAGTCCACCTCCACGGTCTCCCTCCCATCCTGACCTCTTCAAAACAAGCATCCGTCTCCGCACAAGTCATCAAGTCTTACCATAGAATAGTCCAGAATCGCACATAAGGACAATGTCTTTGTGTTGCTTAAACTTCATTCCTCCATCAATGTGTTTGGATTTGGTTGAAAACATGTCTGCTTCAAAAAACAAGATCACAAAAAAGGACCAGTATCACCCAATATACTTGTACTTTACTTTAATGTTGTGCTTGAACCACAGTGATAGTGTTGCCTTCATTAGTACAAAGGAAACTTGAGAGCTACATATTCAAACTAGACTTATTTAATTGCTAGACGATATTAGACTTTTTTTTTCTTTTTAATGTAAAAAGTGAGGAGCTGAAGGTGGCGCGATGCTGCTGCAGGTTCTCTAATAAAGACAGAATTTGTGATGAATAGATTTTATTGCAATTACAGAAAGATATGCAAAGTAAAGGCGTTGTAAAGACTTTTCATTTGATTTGTATGATAGAGCTGAGGAGTGAACTGATGTTTAATACAGTAGCAGTTAATGAGCATCAGCTTATGCAAAAAAAAAAAAACCCTATTAGAAAGCAGGCTGTCATATTCCTGTGATATTATGAAGATGAAAGTCTAACAAATTATTAAATAACCATTTATTGGACATCTTTATCTTTGCAGAAGGTCAAATGATTGAGTGCAAACATCCTTGAGCGCCATGAAATGATGTCATAAGCAGTGGCATCTCTTCTCTTTCGCCTGCCTTCTCTCTTCGCTGGCTCCACACTCCAAACAATTTGGTGTTTTTTCAAATTTGAGGTGTAGTTACATTGTCGTGAGGTTGGCAGCTGATCAGCAGATGATTGTCCCAGAGCACTGAAGGACACGGTCAGATCCACTTAGTGTAAAGAAGCAGATTCTGATGACAAAAAAGGTACCAAGCAAACGGACCCGTATCAAACAGGTTTAAATCACGGTTCAACAATTAAGTCACTTTGTTGTAATTCTTCAGGATGTCGCCCTGTACAGTACCAAAAAACCAAAGTAAATAATCTCCTGCTCTGTAGTGTTTCTGCTGAATAATCTGTTTTAAAACATACGCTCGTTGTGCTTTTGCTCTCATTCTGAATCAGCACAGTCCCAGCATGAGACACACCTGCCTGCCAACAGGCGGTGGGCCGGAGTCATTTCATCATTATTGGGAGGGTGGATATATATTTTTGAAGGTGTTAATAATGTAATATTTACCTTTGGTTATAACGATGTTGCCACTGCTGAAGGAGTTGGAATAAATTTGAAATAATTTATTAAAATATTTTGCTTTCCTTTTCTGTCATGTATGTGGATTTCTTTCTCTACTTCTTTTTTTTTTTTTTTCATAACATCATGGCCTCCTGTATATTATGTGATTATTTTATTATGGAAAGCTCATCTACTTCTCCAGATGTTTGGGATCTAGTAGGAGCTCCCAGCTTCCTGCCTGGGCTGCTACACTAAAGGAGGAATTGTAGGTTTTTGAGGAAATCTTTATGTGTTTGATCACATGTGGAGCAAAAGCGGGACGTTGTCGAGCCTCCGTGTTTGGATGGGAGGCCTGTGTCCTGTTTCAAGCTCAGCTGGTTGACTGGAATGTAAACCCAAGTCCATTAGATGGTGCAGTTGTAGGGATGAGAGAGAGGAAGAGGAGGAGGAGGATGAGGATGAGGGGGGGGGGGGCACTAGCCTGTGCGCTGACGTCAATAAAAACAGTCATTTCCAACCAGTCTGCGCATTGACCGACCATTCAAAACATTACGCACAGCATCGCGGCCGGACCACGCTACACTGCTCCACTGAAATCATTTTCTGGCCGAGCCCGGAGAGCGGGGACAATGCGGACACGCTCCACTGCAGGTTTTTGACCATTGAATGTTGTCTTCACGTTGTGGGTGTTGCGCGCATATCGGTGTCATGTCTCTCGTCATTACCATTCCCAAGTCAGCCGTGCCAGTGCCACTGCCCATCTCGTCTCCTTTCGTGTGTCCTTAGAGCAGGAGAGGGTCGCTTGTGCACGATGATTAAAAAAAAAGAGAAACACCAGCAGGTCCTTCGGCTCATTTGGCTCATTCTTGTGAAAGAAACATGCGTCGAGACGCGCTGTCACGTCTGGAGATCACAAACATCTCCATCACCTCCCATCGCTGCTCTCACTCATTCACTGCTAAATATTCTGAGCTACTTTTAAAAAATGTTTTTAAATGTAGCTGTTTTTTTTTTTTTTTTTGTTATATTTTTTCGATGCATACTGTTTTTCCCTCCCCACTGTTTTCATCTCCAGCAGCCTACAGATGGGGGCGCAGTAAACCTGCACAGTTGGGGTCTCAGATTTTTCTTGCAACCCCCCCCCCCCCCCCCCCCCCCTCCCTCCATCACCACAAGCCTGTGGTTACAGCTCCCCCCGAGCCCTCATTATTCTTCGGTGCAGGATTGAATTAAAGAAACGAGATTTCCAGCAGCAGCAGTGTAATCACCTCCCATCTGCCCGCGCAGGAAGCCCTCATTAACCTGTATCATGTGTGTGTTTCTCACTTTTACTAAATGATCGATGTGATTGCTGTTTCAGACTCAGGTGCAGGAGCATCCAGAGCAATCCGGGTACTGTGTGATGGCAGGATGAGCCCCCCCCCCCCCACCTTGCTCTGCGCTTTTAGCCTCTTTACAGTGCTGCCTTGTCTTGTCATGTTCAAGCAGCATTGTACAGGGCTATGACAGCGCAGAGAGCTGAGCCGCTGCGCCCCCCCACCCCCTGCATGGCTGCCAACAAGTGACGTCATCCTTTAAGGACACAGAGGTGCGGGGACTGTGCGTGACCTGCGGGAACAGTTGGCGATGGAGCTGACTTTCTTTTAATCCTCACAGTGATGGAGCCAGACACTGACATCTTCTGCTTTTTTATAAAAAAAAAAAAAAAAAAGAAACTGGAACATGATGAGTTCTTCCTGGGCTGAATTATTCAATATGAACCCACATCCTGTAGCAGCCAGTACATTATTGAACCAGTTAGTTGCACTGCTCTGTGCTTCCTCTGGACCAGCCTTGATTCACAGTTACGCATCCCAAAAAGTGACTACTGGAGCTGCTGTTCCTCTTCAGTCATTATTTCTCAGGTGATCAGTGTGTAGCTCTGTGACTTCAGTGTGATCCATAATACATGAGCAGCACAAGGGGCTGAATAGGTTATCAAATATGATTATATGTGCTCGACTACAGAGACTGGAAATTAATAAAGTCTCTTAAAACACTTGAAATGAATTTGCTTCCCTTGATTTATATGAATTTACCCGTGTGTGTATCATACTTCCCTGTGAATGGCCTGTGAGGCTTGAATGGGGTTTGGTGCTGCTCTGTGGACAACGGTCCAGTTTCAGGCCTTCTACTGGCTGCAAACTGAGCCCTTGACTTTCCCTCTCTGTCCTGAGTGTCTGTTATCCTTGACTCTGTCTGATATGGGATTAGTAATGAGAGCATTGTCAATGAAGGAGCCTCCTCACTAATTAACTAACAAGCTTAAGTTTACCACAGGTGAAACCAGTTCATGACTCCTCAGTGTACAGACAGAAACTTTTGCACTAATCTAACGGGAGCCACCTGATTTGCTTTAGATCATAAATAACTAACATATTCAAATCATGAAATACACTGAAATCCATCATATCCATAGCATCAGTACCGAATCCAGAAATTCACGGATTTTATTTATTACAAATTTTTTTTTTTTTTTTAAACTAACAATGGCCATGGAAGAAGAGTCCTGCTGCGTTTCTTTTCGCTGCCTGTGGTGCAGTCCAGCTCAGGGCCCTAGAGGAGGGAATAAGGATGTTGGGTCAGGCACATTACATCCTCACTGGCTGCAGCTCACACAGGCCTGCAGGCCGTTCTCGTTGCAGGAAGTGCACTTGAGGGCTTTGAAGGAATCCGTGAAGCAGTTGCGAAACACGGACATCTTGCTGCCATGGCACGTTGGGCATGGGATGAAGGCAAAGCCCCCACAGGTCTGGCACGTCTGGGGATGCTGTACCCTCTGCAGAAAAGAATAGATGGCATTTTCTTTAACACTTCGTATAAGATTTTCAACGTTAAAGACCTAAAATATCTTCACATTCAGGACAAATTAGGGTTAAAATGCATAGTTTCTCTCACTTTGCCAAGAGTAAGATGAGAAGATCAATTCCACTCTCATGTCTGTACAATAAATATGAAACTACAGCAAGCAGCCAGTTAGCGTAGCTTAGCATAATGACGGGAAACATGGGGACACAGCCAGCCTACCTCTAAGAAAATTGGTGCACCAGCATCTCGACAACTCACTAACTAACATGATATCTAATTGATTTAATCTGCACAAAAACCAAAGTGTAAAAGCAACAAGTTGTGGTTTTGAGGGGAGATAATGTTCAGGACTATTTGTTGTTATTCAGTTATAATTACTGGAGTCTTGCATCCACTTTGAGGTTGTGAGGACACTGGGAGAGACATCAGAGAGTCACTATAGGACGTATGTTGTGTCCAGTTATATTGTTTAGGTCATAATAACGAGTAATTAGGTTGAAAGAACTGTTCATGTTCACCACTGAAGTTATAATTCTCAATCAGAGATGCCGGGAATTTCTGACAGCACCTAAATCTCCAATTTGGTGAAAACCACAGAAATGGTAAACGATAAATGGACACCACTTACATAGCTCCTTTCTAGTTGACCAATCAGGGCACTCTACACGTCCAGCTGTTCGCTCACACATTCAAACAATGCTTTTTTGATACATTCAGCACTTTTCTATCACACACACAATCTTACATATCGATGATAAACTGGAAGCAAATTCGGGTTCAGTACCTTGCCCAAGGACACTTCAGTGGATGAGCTGCTTTACCTCCTGAGCCGTAGCAGAAATGTCAACAATTGTGGCAAAATGGCTGCGAAACCACTACTGTTGTCAGGTATAACCATATAGAAAATAGTATAAACACTTTCACAATGGATTCAGCTATTTTAGAAGGAGCCACACACAGGATTTTGTATCTTGTTTCTCTTGTTAATCAGTTAATTTCGGATACTCACACCATGTGAGTTCAATCAGCCAGCAGCGGGGCTGAACAATAACGGGAGGTTTTCTTGTTCTTCTTATTTTATCAACATTACGTGATTGCAGCATTAACTCCCACTAAAACCACAACTTGTCTTCTTCACACTTTGGTTTTTGCTTGGATTAAACAAACAGGTTATTAGATATGACATGTTTATCAGAGAGTTTCAGAGATGCTGGTAGATTTATTCTATTATTTTTAGACAGAGCCATGCTAGCTGTTTCCCTCTGTTTCCAGTCTTTGTGCTAAGCTAAGCTAAGCTATCCACCTCCTGGACGTATCTTCATATTTTGCAAACGTGAGAGTGATGTCAATATTCTCATCTGACTCCTGGCAAGAAAGCAAATAATTGTGTTTTCCAAAATGTCAAACCGTGATTTTAAACAAAGCTTCCTTTCCAAATTGTTTTTTTTTTTTTTTTTTGGTGTAAAACTGCAGATATTCTGTAAGAATTAAATTAAAGTCATGTTGCCAGTCGAGGACTGATTAGTGAATGCATGACCTTTCAGAGCTGCATACTTTTTAAACAGCCTGCAGTGAGTGGGATGCATGATGTAAATGTCATCACACTGCTTTCTGTCATGAAGACTTTTGTTCGGTCTCAACTCCAAATTATAGCCAAGGCCTGAGACAAGGCCGGTGTCTGTGTGAGCGACGCTGCTGCAGCTCAATCTCGGTCTGTACCACAGAGTGCTGTGCGCTGTGTTGGTGTGTTTGAACAAATGTGTTGGAGGCAGAATCAATAACAAGCCCTCCATTATTGATGGTCACTTATTGATGTCCATGCATCTTTAACGTTGCAGCTTGCTCATTTTTTATTGATGACATCAGTAGTGAGGGGAAATGACTGCTCCTGTTTGCACTGTATTCATCTCTTTTCAAACACAAAGCATTAATTTATTATGACTTTATAATCACTGCTGAATATCATGGCTTTAATATTACATGTGCTACAAAGCATATATGACATTTAGTAAATCTAATAGGAATTGTATGAACAATTAAACATTAATATGTGCAAAATCAAGTAGTTGACTCAACCTGATTCACAGGAAAATCATATATTTATCCACCATTAATTATTCATAGTGTGATTTCCAAGGCAAACACTGTGAAAACAAACCTCAATTTTTGTCAGAAGATCTTGAAGCTCTCCTGATTCGTTCATGCTGAGTATTTTCTCAGCGCCCTGTAAAACAAGGTAAATGCCCAAAGTCAATATTCGGTGAACTCAGTGTGGGATGTACAAGATATTGACATTAGATACCATGAGAACAGAGCGATAATAACTGACCCCAAGGTAGTGTCCATCAATGAACACGACCGGTAATGAAGGAGGTTCTCCCACACGTTTGCACCGCTCCTCCAGCTCCTTCCCATATTCGCCGTTCAGGGCGATGTTCTTCTCCACAAACTTCACCCTGTGGTTCTGGAAAATCTTTCTGACCAGCTCGCAGCGTTCAAAGGTGGTTCTCACCACACGGAAACTCGTTGTGTAGATCACAATCTGCCCAAACTCAAGCGATAGCTCAATCTACACAAGCGAGAAAGCACAAGATTCCCTTTTTTCAGATGAACTATGTGGAAAATTAAATCATGCCTCCCAGCAGGAGTATGATGCAGATTATGATATAAAATTTCAGTGTGTTCTGGACATATCATTGAGAAATGCCAGAACAAATAGTATCAATACTGATAGCACAACTTTTTTTTATAATTTTTGTTTGGCAAACCCAAAACCAAATGGTTCCTGTTCCTGAATCAGTTTGAACCATGATCCTGGTCTTTTCTAAGTTTACAGAATTAGTCAAACTGATACAGAACCAAGATGTTAAGCACAAAAAAGTAAACATTTTCATGGTAAAAATCGTAGCCCTGTTACAAATCAAGTACAGTATAACAATGGTACTGGGACCTTAAAAGGCTTTACACTGATAGGTTTGTGAGGCCAACACTGACGTACAGTTTGTTGAGATAAAGTCAGCATTCAACCGAATGACATCCCCAATTCGGTAACTAAACCCCTCCTAGGCCTATGTTTGGGTGGCTGTGTGTTATTATTAGGTTATAAACCCTGATAAACCCTTTATAAAAGGTGCCTTTTGAGAAAGTGGTACCACATGTTTTAACCCTTTTACAACACGTTATGTATTATCTGCATAGTTCTCCAGAATTTAAAAAAGTACAGCTGTTGATTGCAACAGTTTTGAAATCAATTCACTCTGCAAAGACTTGAAAATTACTTGAGATACTTATCATATTTGTCAAAGTTATGTTTTTATTGAAAGGCATTGCTGGTGGGAGTATGGATTGAGATTGCAAAAAAAAAATAAACATGCAATGATATATTTTATATATGCATTATCTAAAAAACTACGTGTTCATGGTGTTAGAATAGATGTTCGGCATGCTTAGCAAAAACATGGTGATCAAGTAAAGTGATTTATAAATTGATAGAACATCTAGAAACACCCAAAATTTCCTTTGGGACCAGACCGCACCCTTTCACCTTGATACGCATTTAAACCTCACACTAAAGGAAAGATAATCTCACTTAATCACGATGAGAAGCTTTATCTCGTCTGCAGTGACGCCGTCTCCACCTAATACCACTCAGCAGAGAAATAGTTTCTTCACTACGACCCTTTACATCACCTTCGCATCGGCACACAGGCCAAGACTTACATCAGAATAAGAAACAGTTCTCTGTGCACCGATACTAGAAAGCAAAGTGCCGAGAATTCATTAACCTGATTAGTTTCTCTTGAAACACCTAACGAAATGCATCATTAATCTTTAATTGCTCTGTGACCTTGTCCTCCATTGTGAGCTTTTATCCCATTCATACACCTGTATGTAGCTGCTACCTGTAACTAGACTTGAGGACAGTGACTCACACTGACGGGAACTGCAGCTGAAAGCCTTCAGGAACAAATGTGATTTCATGAACAGGTTATATTAAACAATCAGACAAGACCAGGCCAAGTCAGATGTACTTACACTGTTGGAACTGGGAAGGTTTTCAAACAGCGTCTGGCCTGCGCTGACTTTGTGTTTGACCCCCCTCACAGTCCCATTTTTGCTGAGTATGTTGACCCTCTTGGTGGTGAACATCCAGTCCTTGGTGGCCCCCGCGTACACGAGCAGGTCATCAGGCTCACCCTCACTGTCGTCCAGCTCCGAGCCCAGGTATCCATACAGGTTTCCGTGTGCGTCTCCACTTGTAGAGGGGGTACTGGCCCGCTCAGCGTCAGAGCTGCTGGTGCAGTCTGAATCCAGGGAGTCTGAAGGCCCCTCATCCTTGAACATCTCCTTCAGCACCCGTCCGCTGTTCCCTGAAGCCACGCGGAACCTCACCCGCTTCTGGGGCTTCTCCTGCTCTGCCGTCAGCATTGTCCCCTCCATTGCAAGCTCTCTGCTACATTACATGGTCCACAGCACTGCAGTGTATCTCCTTGCCGCTCATTCGGGGGTAAGCATGCAGCTCAGACACACTGTTTTCCTTCCCATGGATTACTACCACGTTTAATCCTTGCCGTTTGTACAGATCTAAAAATGACTGAGAGCCTGTGAACTGCCTCACAGCCAGACTCACACTGCCAGTAAATAATACATGCTTTCCTGCCATGGCAACCTAGCAGGCTAATCTCAAGTAAAATGATAGTTGTCTTTGAATTATTCATCAGTTTACACAGTTTTCACCAAAGCTTTGACAGAAGACTTTTAATGGCCTGACTTCATATGCTTTAATCAAACAAACAAACATTTCTCTCTCTCGGGACAAGATGACAGCTGATACTGTGAGGCCAAAACAACTTCAGCATCAGCCACGTTTTAAGATGTATTACAGTCATTTGAAAAAAAAAAAGAATGAATGAATGATTTAAATGTCAGACTGCTGAACACCCCACAGCTACTCAGCTCTCAACACACACCACAAACAGGCACAAACTACATCATTATCTTACATCATGTTCAGATACAGCAGCAGCAATGTCAGTCCATCTGCCCACCACTCTGATGAAGTACAGAGTCAGATATCTCGACAACTAACTAGTCATGGATTGTCATGAAGTTTTATAAAATCATTCATGGTTTCTACAGGATGAAGCCTACTGAAGCCCTCTAGCACCTCTAGCGCCACCAGCAGGTCAAAGTCTTCACTTATCCGATGCGATAACTTGTATTAACATTAAATTTATTTTTTCAATTTAAACACGTAATGCAGTACTGTCTCAAAGGGCACGGCTGTAAAACTTTGTACAAATGTGTATTAATGTTAATATTCTGTATCATGGTGTCTTCTGTTTTAACCATATTTGAAATACTCAGATGTTTTATGGCAGTTACATTTTCATACCAGTACCCTTTCAGTATTTTATGTTTTTTTTTCCTTGATGCTTTAAATGTTTACACATTTCAGGGCTGAACGGAGTTAAAAAAAATCAGGCGGCAATTATTTTGGCAGATATTGTGTTTGCAATATGAGTCACAATTTCAGTTGGAAAGGTCATTTTTGTATTTAATTTTCACTGAAAAAGAAAATGAAAATGATGATGATGTGATTTTTCCTGGGTACTAAACAAGCATGTTTACCTTAGATCTGCAGGAATTGATTTGTAGGTCAGGGACATCTCTGTAACACCTTCATATGGTGTGTTGTTTATGGTGTGATTAATTGTTCAGCCCTGATTTTACCTGGATTTCTTACAACTAAAATGACAAACATGAACTTGAAACTTTAGGTTAAACTGAGTTCAATTTTGAAATGAATTTGAATTTAAATTAACTTTATTGTCCCTCCACACATTACCAGATTGTACATTTCAGCATCTACCCAAATAGGTCAGAGAAGCAAAACTGTGCGTAGATACACAGTATATACCCTGTAGATAAAGATGAGCAAATATACAAAGAATGAACAACAAACCAACAAAAGACAGGATGTAACTAATGTCACAAATTTCTGCAAGCACTCAAATTAAATACGGCAGACTATACATTTATTCTCGAGTCATTATGGCTCCAATTTCTGGAACATACTACATGTTTTTTTCAAATGCAATGACTCTCTCTGAAATGCACTCCGACATCTTCCACGTGCACGAATGCCTGATGTTAAGTGTGTCGTGTTACACCTGAAGTGGGAGTGCAGGTGTTCACTGGGCATCATATAATGTGTCACAGTGACACAGTACAGCAGCGTGTCCTCAGAGACGCCTCGGCCAGTTCTCTTTGTGTCACAGGTGATGAAGCAGCTCCCTGGAGATGTGGCACGTCAGCTTGTAGCAGTGACAGCGCCGCTCTGTTTGAGTGCTGCCGTTTGGCTCCTGAGGTAAGAGCTACACACACACACACACACACACACACACACACACACACACACAACATGCCCTAACCTGTTCCATCCTGCTGATCATTAGAGAAAATCCATCTGGGAAAGTCTAATGTGTCAAGCTAAGATTTAGTGACATCCTGAGGTTGTAGTGGTATTATGAGTCTGGCTGGGGATCCAGGTCTTATTGATCCAAAGTGACCCTAAGTCTCCTTTAAACTGTCTTTCATTATAAGGACATTACAGCAGCTATTTCTATATGGCCTACAAAGGCTTATTGTATATTATTGCTGATAAAAGCCAATATCAGAGGCTATTCGGGCGTCCAGACTGCGAAATTACAGACTGAGGGGCTGAGGACGGCAAAATCAGTTTCATTTTTTAAATGTAGTCCAAGATCTTGATTTTATTGATTTGTGTTTTTTATTTATTTAGCTTTCACTGTCCTGGAGTTATGTCTTTAAAGGCTCTAGCTTCTTACTATAAGGTAAGTTAGAACAGTTTTGGTTGTTTCACATGAGAGATTTCTGTTCTGAGATTTTCTAAGGTCATGTAACCACTGTTCAAGTTACATACATTAGTGAACTATGACCGACGACACTATCAGCTGTTTGACAGACTTTATGAATAGTTCATAAAGTCGTCATGTTGTGACTCATTTATTCACAAAAAGAACAGGTTACAGTAATACTGCCATAGATCATTATGTCCATATTGTCTCAATATCTTGTTGTCAGTCAAATGATTGTTTTGTGGCAAGCAACCAATTTATGCCATTTTTGTAAATACATGAGTTGCAACGTGCCTTTGTTAGACTCCAACGCTGATAGACTCTAGCATTAATAGTAATGAATGAGAAATAAATAAAGGCTTTAAATAAGTTTGAAGTTATTTTATTCGTTGTTTCTGAGTTTTTTTGACCTTGTCATGTGGGAAAATAATAAAATATCAATGATTGCAGAATATATTTATATAGTTTAAAACGTGTCTTGAGAAGAACTTAAAAAAAAAAAAGAAAATCACTGAACAAGATTGAGCAAATGGTTCACAAATTCTGCCATTGTGCCTCAGCTCAAAGGCTACCAGCAGGATTTGTTTGTATTTGCTCTTCTTCGTAAAATCTGCAATAAATAAATAAATAAATAAATATTCTGAGCTCAAAAAGTCATTTCTTGACCTTGGAAACGCCAAACCTGGACGCGGAAGTGGACCTTGAATTATGAGTCTGAATATATTTCTTCTGTCATCTTTACAATATTTTCTTGTTTTGTGAATAAATATTATATTATATTATATTATATTATATTATATTATATTATATTATATTATATTATATTATATTATATTATATTATATTATATTATATTATATTATATTATATTATATTGCAGTCCTTGTCTTGGCTGGCTGGATTAGAAGATCTACATTTTGGCAGTCAGTGTCTGGATAAAGCTGCTTATGTTATGCTTCCTGCCAGTTGAACATTCTGTTCTTATAATTGGAATAAATCAGTCACGGTCTTTACATATCATTTTCATTTTAATTAGTTTTTGATAACATAGAGGAGCGTTTTCTCAACCATCCCCCACACACCCTATAACTTTCAATCAGGATGAAGAGCAAATCTCCTCAGTTATCTCACTACAACAAACTACATTACTACAGTAGATGGGTTAAAATAGGATACACGTGAAAACAAGCTCCCCATGTTGTTTAGCCGACCGTCATGACAGGACGGGGACATGCTTATCTAGAGTTTAGTGAAACACACCCACGTCATGTGTCAAGAAGCCATTTTATCTCACTTCAGCACAGTTTGACAAGAGACCACTGAGATGGTTTCTATTCGAGTCTGTTAAACATATTAAACATGGTCTAATCAACCTGAAGAGCTTATCGCTTAGCCCCCCTCCATCAGTAGTGCTAATGTAGCCTTGCCAACCACCTCAACTGCTAATAAAAAAGCCATGTGAAAAGATTAATGCTCTCTCTTTAATTTCACTGCTGTTTGTTGGCTCGGCTGTGACTGAGTGGAAAACGTGGCTGATGAATGGCTTCAATTTTGTGCAGCTCGAATGAAGATGTGTATTCAGAGATTGCCAGTATGATCTTTATGTTTACTTCATCATATGACTGATTTGCTGTACATATTTGAGTTGTTGTAGTAAGACAGAATCAGACTGATCTCTCCACATCTAGAAATTTACCTCTTAAAGACAGAGTGTCTGAAATGTGAAATGTGTCTTTGTGCAAGTTTGACAAGAGGAGCTGCACACGTAAATCAATAATTGCAAACAAGGTATAGGAAACTGACTCCACGATGACTCACCATTTGTGATTAGTTGGCCATCAGACCACCTCACGCTTCCCGGACTGCAGATCAACATCCACAAGGGGGCAGAATGCAATTCAATTACAGCTAAATGTCACGCCGCCCAATCACTCCCTGAAGAGCTGTAGGCAAGGCATGAAGGATGCAACAGCTGGCCTGACGGCTGCAGCCACTGGCTTGGTCTGATCAGTCTGTAGAGTTGGAGGATTTATTAATGATAAAATCAATGACAAGATGATTTAAGTCAAGTGAGCAGGAGCAGGATTAATGTATCCGGAAAAGACAGAGATTCAATTTTCACTCTAAAGATTTACAAACAGAACGCTGGAGGGACTGCAGCCTCAGCTGTGGTCAGCACTTTTTTCTCAGAGTGTCAAAACACTGAAAATGAGAAATGGTCTTAATTTTTACAACTGAAATGCTGCCTCAGTTCTGTGGTGAGCATAAAGGCCAAATTAAAGTGCCCGTAAATTACAATTGATGTATTTTGCAAGCTTTTATTATAACAATTGCCTCTTAAAGCGAATGATTCTAAACTACTGTTGAGCACTAAAGAAACGAGGTTACTCGTAGGAGATGTTTCACAGTTTTACAGTGACACGGGAAAGATACCTGTGAGGGAAATAGCCAGTAATTCATCCTCTATAGTTAACTGGAAGCATCTAGGATGTGATCCAGATCCATTCAGTATTTCTCTCTCAACAGCAGCTGAGTAGCTCAGTATTTTTGCTCAGACAAAGATCATTCATAGGCTGATTCTTCTATCTCTATAACTATCTCTGCAAACTTAGTGCAGTTTGAAGTGGAGAAGCTGACAGGGAAACTTTTACAGCTTGGATAATAAGGCTGTTTGCACTGTAGTTTGTAGGATACTGTTTGTACTCTGGTACCTGATTGATTAGTCAAAAGTTATAGGCCATGTTCATCTGAGGCTGTATTGAGAAATTTTGAGCAATGTGGCGATATGTCTGACTTCCTGTTTCTGCAGCTCTGCTCCCAAAGTCATTGCTGTGTCTAAACTTCTAATAATTAGATAATTCCTTAGACTCTTCCTGCTCAAAGTGTTGGGTGAGGGAAAATAAATTTAACTGACGGCTAAAAAAGCTCGAGAATTGCAGGACAAAAGCTGTCGATGGGGTTTTTGTACAAACCAAAAAATGTACATATTTTCTGAAACTATTTATGATCTGAATCCTAAGGTTTTATCTTATTTTAACATTTTTGCCTATATTGGACAGTGAAGATCACAAGGATGCTCCATAGACTCATTTTTTGTAACTGGAATAATAAATGCAATTGTTATTTTTATGAATGGCTAATTGTGGACAAATATACAATAAAAAGGACCTGGATCTAAACGGTATCAGCTCTGTTTGTCTAACGTCTGGCTGGATAATCTGCAGTCACAGCCAGCCAAAACACATATTTACAATGAAATAGCACATCAAAGGACAAAGGTGTTTGGAGGGAGTATCATCCACATCTTTTTAGGTCAAGCTGATAAAGAAAAAAACAAACCGATGAAAACACTGGTGCCGTGTGTAACTGACACAGATTTTGATAGTGGCAGAAATGTCGACGGCCGGTTGAATGAGTCATTGTTTGGACTGGATATGCTATAGAACACAACACCAGCGCGTACACACATAATCGAAGAGGCAGGCTTCTTGTCACTGTTGCTTAGCAACCGCAGGAGCCACAGAGCCAAATCCCCATGGTGGCGAGCTGATGTTGAATTAGGTGGAGTGGGGGAAAGAAAGGAAATCTTTGGGAAAGATGTGTCTCTAGCAGGCACAGGAGGAGGTGGAGATGTTCAGGTGTTCATTTCTTATTTTTGGATGTGCTGAATCCTGAGCTCCTATGTAACACAATCTTTCTGTGTTTGTGTTTTTGCTTTGTAGGGCTGCTGAGAATAGGACTTACAGTTGCATTCAAGATTGAAAGAAACAGAAAAAAAAACATGTTTTTATTTCATTTAATATTTTTTTTCAAAGAGGTATGAATGTAGATATGCCTTCTGTGATTAAATGAGCCAGCATGTACCGCATAGCTCAAACACAAAGTCTAAAGACTGTTTTTTGTTTTCAGCAGCCACAGCATAATCTCATCTCCCCGTAATCCTCCCCAACAGTAAATATATTTAAATTTTTATAAGAAATTTGGGTCAAAACATTACAAATATTTTTGAAATTAGATATAATAAAAGAATGTTTAGCATTAGAAATGTGCAAGGAATCTGGCAGCAAATACAAAAGCACATAAGCAGGACACTCAGCATTATGAAAATACTGCCAGTGTAATATATATACACATCAGACAACTGTAGTGAGTCTATAACACTGCAGTTCTCTCAGGCAACTGCAGTGGTGCTGCTGCTGTACAAATGCCATCTCCAGTGTCATTTGCATTTCAACTGCAGTGGGAATGAGAACACACTTTGACTTACCCGTGCAGCGGCCAAGCAGGCGCAGCAGAGAGGGCATTGTTGCTACCTTCTTCTTTCTATTTGCATGCATATTGCTTTTCTTTACGTGGGGCTATTTTTGGCAGTCGAGGGTCTGTGTTATTGAGCAGATTCATGACAGCAGAGTGACACACTGATGAGGGATATAAAGCAAGCTAGAGTAAGTCACCCTGGATTAGATCTTCTGCTGAGCTTGTCTCTGGACAATAATCGCATAATGACACAGTGACTGATACTGGTGTCTATTTACAACTGCTTGATTCCAGTGTTGTGGGCAGTAGCTGTCCAGGTCTGTCATTACAAAACCATTTTATTTCTCATATGTTTATCAGTTTAGTTCTCTCCAGACTTACACTGCTTGTTTCATGGACAGGACTGAGGATTTGATTTATTAGACTATATGTTGATGAGCAAAAAAAGGGAATTCTTAAAAGATTCGTGACATTATTTCTGCTACATTAGCCATGAAAAGCATCCTGAATGTTGTCAGACAATGTGGAGCAGAGCAGGCAATGACAGAAAGTGCTGTGTAATGTCAGACTTCTTTTTTCTGCAACAGATGACGTGGGAGTCTACAGCCACAACCCCTGTCAAAATGTCCATGTAGATGAAACTGAGCTGTTTTGTGCTTGCGCATCACATTTTGCTCTGTTGAGGGCTAAACCCTAAATGTGAAGGTTTTTTGACCAACAATCCCAGCGCAGCATCCTAAAAGCCCTGTGCTCATCCTGAGGTTTTGAAACTCATTTCAATTTTCTATCTGTTTTTGAGTTACTATAGGATGCATTTTTTCCACAGGCCTCCAGTATTTTTGTGTGACAGTATGTTAAACATGTCCATCTCTATACCTCACACACACAGATACAGTATGACCATAGCTATCAACCTTCGTATCTGGCCCTGTGTAAGATAATAAACAAGAGCAAATGTATCCCTAAAATGTGTTCCTTTAGGAAGTCAGAGGTTAAATAGCAGGTTTCCTTCCTGCTTAATGAAGAATTAAAAGGCAAAACAAATGAAGAAATTAGAGGATTTACACCAACCTAATGGTGTACCCTCTCCTACATGTGAGCGCAATGTAACAACACTGTTTAATTAGGTTTATGCATTAGCCTGCATGTTACAATTTTGTAAAGCATTAATAATCATACGAACCATTAATGACATCTTTGGTAAAAATGTATAAACCTTTATGGTCAGGGGTTAAATGAGTGTATAGTCCTCTTATTTCTGCACTGTAGATGTCTTTTGTGTCACTGGTGAGTTACATACAGCAACAATTTAAAACAACATGTTAGCAAAAAATCCCTTATACAGCAGAATATAATTTCCATGTGTGGAGACATTATATATTCACATTCTAGGTTTTTCAGAGTGACTCAAAACGAAAGCTTTAAAATAAATGTAGTGGAGTAAAAACTGCAAAATTTCTCTCTGAAATGTAGAGCAATAGAAGTACATTGTAGTATATAACCTTATTACTCAAGTAAAGTACAAAATATAATTCGTAATTTCCACCTCTACTAATAATACAACATACACAATTATAAAATACGATTAAAAAAAAAAAATGTATATATATGTATTTTTTAAAATATAAAATTTAAGAAAAATAAAATAAATAAATATATATATATATTTATATATTTTCACCCTATATTTTTAATTACTTGTAAAAATAACAATAATTATAAAAAGTATATATGAAAAATAGGGAAGTGGGCGATGCATAAATGTTATGCATTAATAATAATAATAGAAAGAAATGCAAAATAGAATTATGTGGAGACCTTTCCTGCATGCAAAATATTTATAAGTGTAATATATGGTGGAGGTTGTCATGTGATTACATTGCAGAAAGTAGTAATACATTAATAACCACATTTTATACATAAACAAGGCTCAATCGTGAGAAGCTAACTCCCACCCAGTGTACTATTGTTGTGTCTTCAACCTGCCAACAACATCCACTGCAGAGGGGGGAGGACACACACCGACCAATGAATTGTTGGACAATTTTAAAAACATCTCCGCGTATGAATCACTATTGACCATGCTGATTAAAAAACAGTACTTTGCAATTTTTGTATGTTCAAACAAAAACTTATTTTATCGAGCAGCTGTGTAAACACCATTGTTGTGTTCACCCACCCCCTCCCGCTGCGGTTACATGTGGTACGGTCCATAATGTGAAGCGGCACCGTCCCCCTCACTTCAGTTTACGGTGAGACCGTGTCCGCTCCTCCCAACCGACGGCGGCTGTTGGCTCCTTAACCCGCCGTGTGAACCGGGATGCTGGGGGAACCGTGAAGCCGTGGGCTCCTGGGCATGGTTCTCTCACCGCCGGGAAATGAATGTTGGCTTTATCTCAGAAACAGCTCTCATCATTAGCACTGAACACGCAGCGGTATAGCCCGCATGAGAGAGGTTCCTCTGTTGAATTTTAGCCGTTTTTCCCGAATTTCTGTTGACGGTTGAGAAGAAGCGGCAGCAGCCACAGGGAGCAGAACTAACGGCCGTTTGACAGGTGCCGTCGCCCGGCTCTGCCTGGAGAGATGCCGCCCGTCCAGAGAACGATGTCTGATCTTCGTACCCGGGCGGACGGTATGTAGAAACAATTTTTACTTCGGTGTATGTGTTAGAGAAATCTTTGAAAACCATGTTCTCCATACTACGGGTATTTCCTTGTCACTGCAAGAGGGCCGGCAGCTCCCTGGAAGTACAGTAACTTGCTAGCTAAAGCCGTGATTAACGATGCCGAAGCCGGGTTCAAGGAAACCCCGTGGGCGGGGGGCTTCAGAGTTTTCTAAACGAACATCCAGAGAAAACACTGTAGTTTTAATTCACCTTGTTTCGATGAAAGTTAACCCGCAAAAAGTGGAGAAGTCTGCTGATGTTATTTCTACGTCTGCAGATAAAGCAGGGGTTTCCCAGACAAAGGCAGTTTCTGATGGGTGTCTGTGGCCTGCATGAAGCTTCTTGAAATGACACCAGTGTGGGGTAGGGTGCACCTGACCCACCAACCTACCACCCACCCAGACTGGGACATGCCCACAGCTACGTCCTGCCCACCACCAAGGGTATAATCAACCCAGAGAGCAGGAGAAGTGCCCAGGAATACTGCAACTTGATCTTTAAAGACAGCATCCACAAATCTGTCAGCACAAAAATCAGTGGTGGAAGAAGCATTCAGATATTTTACTTGAGTAAAAGTATTAATATTACAGTGCAGAAATATGGTCTTCAAGTACAAAATACTCATTTCAGAATGATACTGTATATATTATAATACTACATGATACTTACGTTAAATGCGTTAATCTATGTGTCACTTTGCTGTTGCCAACTTCATGTAGAGGAGTAAAAAAGTAGAATATTTGCCTGAATAAGTGGAGCAGAAGTAGAAATAGCAGACAGGGGAAGTAATCATGTAAAGTACAAGTATCTCAAAAGTGTACTTTAGTACAGTACTGGAGTAAATGTATTTAAGCAATTTCCAGCACTGACAATAACAAGTGTCCACCAAATGGCATCCACAGTGGTGTGGGTCTAATAATACAGCCATTGTAATTCGACTGGGACCCTCACTCCTTCACTGCACCAGTAACTTTCCACTGCATCTCAGTTGTGTTTGCCAGGAGAAGAGAATGCAGATACAAACACATTACTTATGTCATTTGAATGCTCATGAGGATATTTGTTTATTTTAGGGCTCCAAGGGCTGCTTGGTAGCTTTGGGTGTTAAGGTGTGTTTGTTTATCCAGGAGAGCACCTATGGCTTGACACGCACAGCACGGGCATGTTACTGGCTGCAGGTGCACTCTGGGGTTTCTTTGTGAAGTCTTTAAATTCCACCTATCACTGTTTTGTGGCTGTCCCTGACCTCTGACCTCTCTGGATAGGAGCTAGAATTTATCTATTGCTATCAATAACATCATAATATTTATGACGCTCTCTGCAGTTTCTGTCTCTCTTCACAGTGAATGTAGTGGTGCTTTCGTGGTTTGACTTTGGATGGCTTAGATTTGATTAACAACTGTACGCTCAGGCTAATATCTCAATCTGACTTATTGCTGTTGAGTATATTTTTTGCCTGCTAAAGCAAGCAACCTGACCTCTTAAAGTGAATTAGAATGAACTAACTCTCATTTGTATTTTATATACTGTTCCATAAGTCAAAATGTAAGGGTGCTAAGGGTACATTAAACCTGCATGGCTAATATATGATTTTCATCAAGTCTATTAATAAAACAGAAATGCACTGTGTGCCTTCTGATTTACCTCGAGTAATGCAGTAACTTCACTGTATGAGACAGTTTAATTGTTGAGTGTGTGATCATACAGGAAGTATTCCTGAGTTGGGTCCTTTATCCAAGTAGCTAGGACTGCAATACATTTTTAAAGAGACATGCGACTTGATTTAAAAATTCAGTATTTGTGAACATGCAGAACTGCCTGGAAACTTCTGCAAATGACTAAAACACCAGGACCAATCTGTAAGACTCAGGCTGTGGTGCACAACATTTTCTACAATTGACTATTGGATCATTTCCTCATTACAAATGCATAAGCATACATTTTAATTTATTTCAGCCATAATTCACTACTTGTCTTTGAATGTGACAATTCGTAGCCTGTTTGTCTTCATCGATAAAAACCTGCGAGATAATTGAAGGGAGCAGTTTTAATGTTTTCATATTTACCAAAAAAGACAGCGTGATGTGAAACAATATGTATAATTATGTTTTAATATATGAGATTTAATGTATGAGATGTATATTATTCTAGTCTGTTTATAGCTTGATAAAACAACAAAAAAAAATGTTATTTAAGGCGATAGTGTCCTCAGTTTTTTACAGAATAGCTTAGGGGATTTACCTGTGTTAGAAATAAAATTGAGAAAGGTGTTAAGTCAGATGCTGCTGTAATACTGAAACACCAAATGTGGAAGGTAGACAGACAATGATATTGCAGCAGAACTTGGAGCAATATTGACCCAAATGACCATTATTACTGATCAGAGTTAAATATTCAGCGTCCAGACATTGATCCACACACACAATCAGTAGGAATCTGTGTTTGTTGGGTCACATGAAGTCATACGAACCAAAAGAGTGCTGGAGTATTGGTCATACCTGCTCATGTCCATATTCCCAGCAGGTGGCCTTGATGTCATCATTCCTATTTCTTCTCATAATTCAAAATACAGCGGTGCATTTTATGACAGAACAAGTTTTGTTGTGGTGAAATCCTCTTTCTGATTTCTAGCTGTACCCCAGGTGGTTTATCAGGTGTATGATCAGTAATAATAAATTGATATCTGCTTAGAATGTGGAAAAGAAAAACTGGCTGCTGGATTTCAGTGGTTTTAGCCATATTTAAACAATGAAAAAAGATGCAAAAACACCAGTAAAACCATCTTCTGTGCTGTTAAATTGAGTTTCTCCTGAAATGAATTCTGCGTTTACAAGAGTGGTGTGAGCAGGGTGCACCTCATACTAGAGATCTCACATCATCTTCATCATCTTGTCTTAAGTGGTAGTTTTGAGAGTTGCTTTTAAAATGCCCAGTAATTATAAGTCAGTTTCATAGGTCAATTTATACGTTTTCCTGTACAAGAGCCAAACATCTTACTGGTAGAAATCTAAATAATTAAACACTAATATAGATTCCATAGAAAACTGTTGATCCATGCAGCCGCTGCAGTCACAAGAGTGAATGCATGAATTATGCACTAGCTAATGCTGTCACCCCCAACCCCCAACTACCGCACACTACCTTTTTAGGTTTCAAAGAGCAAATGGTTTCGCTGTTTTTCACTTGGCTCTATAGCTCTAAGCACACATCCCCCTGCTTCAGCAGTGGTTGGTTTCAGTCACCTCCTGTAATGCGCCAGGATGATGACCTATTCTGCTGCTCCAGCATCAACATTTACAGCCTCATGGCTCTATATCTGGTTAACTATTTTGCTCAGTCACGCGTCTGTTCTGCAACATCTCTTTTGCTTGTTTTCATGAACGCCTAAACAACCTCCCCACCCTTCAGTATTATTTTTTTAATCACCACAGTGCACCAGGCTGGCTTTCGTCTAGAAAGGGCAGCCCTCTGCCAGGCTTACCACCTAATCCATCAGCGGCCTGTCCGTCAGCTCTCCATGCTGCACACTCCCCGGTCCTGCCCACCACATGCTGCTCCACTCCTTGTCGCTCTTCTCCTCTGTGCTGTGGAAACATCCAACATCACTGCCAGCCTGTGCCTGCATGTGTTGCCAAAATAACCTTATCTGGGACACTTGGGGAACAGGTGACGTCAGCAGCTATCAGCATGTTTAATGTGTGATCCTGCAGTGACAGACAGGCGCCTTTAGACGTCGATCTGTCCGATACAAATTTACACGATAGGCAGGAAGGTGCTTAATACCTGCTTCCACTGTCTAGATGGGAAAGCTGATCGACAGGGGCCACGCAAGTTAAGGCTAGACAGATGGCAACAAGCATCCTGTTTGCAGTCTTAGCTTGCGTGCTTATCTGCAGACACACCAAATCCCCTCTCACAATTGACACTGAAGGTAAAGATAGGCAGGTAAGCCTGTCCTGTGAGGATGAATCTATCCAAAGACCAATTGCTTGTCTTTGTCAGCTGATTCACATGATGGAAGGTGCTCTTGAGCCCACATACACAAACTAGTCTGCTTCTTCTTTAAGCATTATACCTGTCTTTCATTCTCAAGATTTTTTTTATTTGATTTTTTTAATGTGTAAGTGAAGCGGGATGTTCCCCTGTAGCATTTCAATAACACCAGCTAAGCCTCAGTCTGTCTGAATAGTGGTAACAGCATGGGGAGGGAGACTGGAGGGGGATAGACTGCTCCCTTCTGAAGGGATCGAGGGCTGCCCATGTGCCTGGCGGATCACTGGCTGATAATAATGTGGCACAAAAGCCCAACACGCCACTAAATCCCCTGTCTGGGGCCGCTGGTGTGTCATATCAAGTCCCCTTGGGCCTCTGTACTCTGTCTATGTGCTGGCATGGGACATCTCCTCTGCTCTATTTCCCACTTCATGTTCTGCCTCCATCACTAACCTGCAGCCAGTCTTATATGTGTTTCTTCAGACACTCAATTTCCCTCACCTAAATGATTCTCCTCTGTCTGCGAGGCACAGTGGATGTGGCAGGCCACTCTGAGGAGGGGGAGATGTGAAAATGCTCATGTGTCCACACAGACACTGATTTACGGTTCCTCTGATGCCCAGACACTGAACCTATTCTCATATTTGCTCAAGCACGTTGTAATATTGACCTGAGACAAGGAAAACCCATGAGCTGATGAGTGAGTACTTTGCAGAGAGGATTGCCCGTCAACAAGAAATCACATTGCCCTTCTAGGGCTGTAACAAACAGTTATCTTCATTTTCAATTACTCTGTGGATTATTTTTTCGAGGAAACGAATAATATTGAGGCGTCTGGCCAGGGACACTTGTTGCATGCCATTCTCCGTCTCTTCCCCATCTACTGTTGGCTAAACAATAAAGATATGAAAACACCCTTGAAACCCTTGAAAACAGTAATAATGAAAATAAAAAAAATAATAATTGATTTGTCAGTAAAATGTGAAGGCATGATCATTACAAGTTCTGAAAGCCAGGGTTGGCATTTTCAGATGTCTTGTTTTGTCTGACCAACAGTCCAAAAATGACTACAAAATAAAACACGCAAATCTTCACATTTGAGAAGCAGAGAATAATTGACTGTTTGCTTGATTAAACAATTGTAAAGATTAAATGGTGAATATTTTCTAATCAACTAATTGATTAACTTAACTTATCAATTTAAAGTTTCTGCTCTTACAAGCTTTATTGCTGCATTTATGGGCAGAGAAAGTATCTGCCTAGCTTCTGCATAGATTCTAGCTAGTTCCTTTGCTGTCAGTAATATCAATATTTTGGCTCTATGCAATACAGTGATGATCTGTCCTCTTATTACATGTTAAAAACATTAGTTATAGGAATGCAAATACTGTAATCACTTAATGTCCTGAATGGTTCAAAACATCATGATTGAGTCCTTGAACTATCCATTCTCTGGAACTGATTAGATCCTCTTATCTGCAGGCCGAGTGGACATCCTCCATTGCTTTCCTCAGATTGAACCTTATTTATAAGACACTGAAAAGCTGCATTACAAATATATGCTCGTAAGGAGATTAATGCTCCATATTTCCCAACTTAACCATCAGCCCCTAAAATGTACAGTAACTCAATTCTCACTTCCTGTTCCTAAACAACAAACAATTCTTGAATACAGTATTATACACTGAGAAAGAAGCCTTGAACTGTATCTGTAATCATATATATATATTTAATTTTTTTTTTGCTGCAGAGCAGAAATAGTGTCTCTGGCCTGGTTGTAGTTGTCTATGTGATGCACACATGCATGAACAGCAGGAAAATGCAGCAAGTCTGCACATGCGAGGAGATAGTCAATGTCATTGTGTCACAGCGGGATGACAAGGTCAGATGGAGAGGTGTCGGCAGGCACTCTTCGGGAAAGCAACACCATCAGTGGCTGAGAGGATGAAACTCTTGCTGCCCTTGACCTCTAAGATCTCATTTTATGACCCTGTTCTTGTCTCAACTTTGTGTCCAACTAGGTCACAGTGCTGCTTCCACAGATAGATGGTTGGGTCTAAAACATACATCTGAGACTTCCATATTTGGCACCAGTGTTTACTGTATTATAATGCTGTTAACATCAAGATTAGTCCGTTAACATTTGATTTGATTTCTGGTCTGATTTTGAATCCAATGCAGGCAACTAAGCAGATAATTGACGTCATCAAGGAGAGTCAGGCAGGTACAACATTTCTTTGCTGTACTATTTCTTTACAAAACCTGCCTAACCGCTCTATAATATTTGGGATATACAGTATGGGTTATATTCTTTAGATGGTTATGCTAATGAAACAATAATGCTTCCACGGTTTTCATCGGTGCCTGTACTCCTGCAATACAAGCAGGTAACAATGTAATTGATCTTGCTATTAATAGATGGTCTGAGCACATTAATGGTGTTCAAGACTGAGGCCTGAATCAATAACAGACAAGGATGGCAACCACATTATTTCCTCTGTAGAGCTAAAAGGATGTACGCATGCTGATTGTGCACGTGTTACTTTGCAGTTGGGGATGATGGAGGTGCTAGTTTTGCCTGTGACGCTAACACGTCAAACATGTCAGATCAGGTCAGTGAGCATCACTGAAACACTGGGATGGATTAATTGTCATTGCTCAGCCATCTGGATATTACAGCTATTTTTAGAGAACATATGACAGAAATTAGTGTGTTTGGTTTGCATCCTGAACTTTTATATTGATTATTTGTCCTTATTAGGAAGTATCATAATACTGAGTTTTATCAGATGTTTAGATTTTTGCTTTACACACTCATGCAACAGGAGAGCTACATTAAAATTTGATATTTTTGACAGCCAGGAGGATAGATCTCCCTTCATCACAACAAGTGGCAGAAAGGCTTGGACAGGATTTTGTCAGCCTTCTCTTCTTCATCTACATCTTAAAGAGAATACTGAGCCACCCCTGTAGTTAAGGTACAGTCAGGTTTAGGTAACTAAAACCTACCTAACCTCCTTGGTTAAGGCTAAATACTGCAGCCATGACTGTTAAAGAAAATCAGAGGCGATGCCCTCATCTCCAGTGAGACAGTTAAATGCTTGATATGCCTCTCTTCCCCAATCTACACATACTTTTCACTTCACAATAAGGGTGTCAGCTGATCTTCTTTCAGAGGAGAGTCACAGTAAACCTGTCAGCCAGGAAACGGCGTCCCAGTTGTTCCAACCAATCCATCTGGTCTTGCAGCAGTAACACAAACATAAACTTGTGTGCTCAAGACCAGGATGAGAGCCTGTGCAACATGAAGCACCTGTCAACAGTCAGAAATGTTGACTGAAACAGTGTTTGGTAACTCAACATCTTAGTTTAGAGAAGACTTTGAAAAAGGTCTAAAAAAAAAATTTTGTCCATAAAGTTTGTTTGTGTTGCTTGTTTTGTCCAACAGACAGTCCAACACTTAGAGTCAAAAAGGGGCAAATCCTCACATTTGAGAGACTGGAAACCGCTAATGTTTGGCATTTTTAGCCATGTTAGCAGCATGACTCTAGGGACGGTAATGTTGCTGTATGTTGGTCAGTCTGTTCACCACTTTGGTCCAGACTGAAATATCACAACAACTATTGAATTGACTGCCATGAAATTTTGTACAGACATCCATCATCCTCTACAGATGAATCCCGCTGACTTTGGTGATAATGTAACTTTTCATCAAATATCTGAACAACTACTGGGTTGATTGCTATTACAACATGGTAACAGTAATAATTTCTATTAGTTGTTTATTAGATTAATTTTCTTTTTTTTTTCAGCACTACTGAGGTTATTTCCCCAACAGCTTTGGGGGCTCCAGCAAAATAAGTTGGTGATACCCTATGTTTCATTCTGCCTCTAACAGTGGAACCTGGTGTGTTACTTTATAGTTTTGAGGAAGACAAAGGAAACTAGTCTGAGGTCAGGCCCAACACTGATGCAACACTATCAACGAATAACTGGTGGTCACAAGATCTATTTCCCGTTGCACACCATACGGCCTTCCCTTTTACCATTCATGAAATTGCACACAGTGGAAAGGTTTCTGTCTCTGCAGAGCCCTTGCTAAGCTAAGTCAGGCCAGGCCCTGTGATGTCACAGCTGCCTGTGTTGTCCCTGGACTGTCCGTCCCACCGTAGCCCGCCTGAGCCTATGGGGAGCCAGACGGAGCCAAGCAGAGAGGGGGATTAATTCTGCAGCTGCCCTGTTGTTGTTGTGAGTGCTGGTTACAGCACTGTGATCTGATAAGCGACTTATGGATGTTACTGTTGCTTAGATTGAGGCTGTATCTATATCCCCCTCCAGCTCTTCCCCCTCATTCACAAATGGTAGGAGATAGGGGGAGCTTTCATCTCTGGGACTTTGATTCCCATGAATAGGCTGTGGCTGCTCTGTCTACTTAAATATTTATCTGGTATAAATGAATCATGTACAGATCTTTCTTTGGTGGTGATGAGCAGATATAAATGGCACATTAGGCTCAGTGGGTTGTGAGATTGAGAGATCCCAAAGCCCAGGGATTTGGAACTAATTTGACCCTAATAACTATGGTAGATAGCCTCGGCTTAAGGTGAACAATGTGCAGACTGATGATGGACTGGACTGGACTCCACGTTGCACCTCACCTTTCTGTCTGACTTGTTTCATGGTACTTAAAGTCTGCAGGAGTCAAGTCACACATCATTTCTCTGCAAGTATTTGATAGTTTTTCTTCACAGTCCTCTTGTCTATGGTTTGGCTGCCATTCATTTGTTCGTGTTAGATCAATGTCAGTAGCCTCAAGCTGTCTGCCCCCACCCACACTGGTATTATTGAATGAATTGCGTGGCTTTTGCCAAGTCACGTGCCTTCTCATCTACACTTTATTGCCTAGCCTACAACTCTCACAGGCTCATTAGTGCTTGTTCGGTATCTCAGCAGTTAGAGATGACTCTGCCTGGACCTATTTCTGGAAGAAACATTTTCTACATTTTGATTTGCCTCTAGATGGATTTTATACCCCCAGGGACAGACTGATGGGCCTCTCTGAAGGATCCTAAGGCTTAGTCATGGAGCCAAGTGAATCATCACTGTGTAATCATAGACATAGTAAGTGCTGACCAAAAGGAGTTGTAAAATGCAGCCAACATGTGACATGATATCTTTTATGATTTGTTATAAAAGCTTTATTTGAGGTCACATTAGTAGCCGGAATAAGATTCTGTCGCTAAAAATATCTCGACTACAATAACTTTTTCCAGTTGATCCTCTCATTCTAAACCAAGGATTAGTGCTGTTTCTGTGAAGGAGGGAGCCAGTCTACCAACCATGCTTTGGTGATGTATTTTATTATTATGTCTTTATTTAAACTGAAAAATCATTAAAGGGAAAGCCCTCGTTTACACCGATGACTAGCAGATGCAAAATGATAAAAACGAAAAAGAAGAACAACAAATATAAATACAACTGATGAATAACGTAACAACAAAATCAGTTACAACAAGTACAAACAGAAGTTAAAGGGTTTGAGATTATGAGAGTATTGCTCAGTTGTACATGGCCAGTTGTTTTTTTGTGTTTGACATTTATCCCTGGGTGTCATGTGAAGGGTAATATGCTTGAATATCAGATCATCATTGTTCCTGTCATTGCTGCCATTAGATGTGCTTAATCTTGCTGGTGTTGACAGTCATGGCAGCAATAATTTTCCACCCCCACCACTCCTGCCTGACCTAAGCTAATACATTAATACCCAGAATAACATAAATCTGCACAGGGTGGGTTGTCTTTATATCATGTGAGTACTGAGGAACTATAAGTTATTGCTTCAAATTGTGGTTGTTTGTGTTTCAAGTGAACTTTATTGCAACCATGATCTTTCAGCTGTTTATTCAGAGACTATGCTGATCCATGTAGACATACAACAATTAACAATGATGATAGGAAAAATACAAGTTTGAATCTTGAGATGGGATTTTCCATGTCCGATAGTTTCAGGTTGCCTCAGAACCTACAACATTCAGCGGCGGATTAAAAGACAGGCCGGGGAAGACCGACATGCCTTGGCCAATGCCAAGCCATGCTGGGCCCAGTTTTTTCCCATTGGGCACCCTCTCCAAAATACGTGCCCCCCTTGTGACTATTGTTCCACTCGTCTCTCTGTTGGCTGACACAAGCAATAATCCTGACATATGGCCTGCATCCAAACTCATTACGACACTTTGTGGCATTGATCCTACCCCTAGAGGCTTCCCCTCCAGAGCTGTGTGCTTCTGCTCTCTATCCTACTGAGCTTTATTTTGCTCCTTGTTATTCTTTCCTCTCTTCTCCTTCCATGCCTCTTATACTATTATTATTAGTATCTTACAGTAGCCAGTTAGTATGGGTAATATGGTGGGTCCGTTAATAGATGAAAGGTGTTGTTATGAAGCCTAATATAACAGATTAAGAATTATATTCACAGCGAGTATCCACCCAGTTTCCCATTCTTGTTTGATGTCAGGGTAGTTGAGCCGTGACACGCCTCCAGTTAATGAAATTAGTGCTGAGAAAATGCACAGTGTCCACCAGGGAATATTAAGAGCAGTTCCCACTGAGACATCAGTGGCAGTGGCTGAGTACATCATCCACATAGTGAGTTAGAAACTAAGGAAATGAAGTGGATACATGGGGGAGGGAGGGAGGGAGATCCCTGAAATGCTTCTGAAGGGGGGAAGCAGGGAAAGGCTGTTTTGATGATGGAACTTCCTCCATTTCCAACCACCAGCCTCTTGTGTTGGCCCATTAGGGTTAGCCTTGTGTGCTACTTTGAAATGTGGTTACAGTTACACGAGGTTGCACATGACAACAGTTGTCCATTGTTGCGTTTGTTTTGAACCTCAACTGTACTGATATGCATTGTTATTAATACAGTCCTTGCTTTTTCCTTCCTTACTGTCCAAGCCCAGCTGACCGCTTTCTGACTCTATCTCTGCTCTGGCTTTTCTAATCCAATTAAGTGTTCAATAGGTAGCCTTTAATTGGATCAGGTGTGTGAGAATAGTAGCTGTGCTAAAAAGCTGGAGATCAGGTAGAAGACTTAAAAAGCATAAACCTTTTCTAACTGGTCGTTAGACTGTGAAGTATTTCTGGTACCGACTAGCTGTAGTCAGGCTACCAAAGAGAGCACACTGGCATACACTGTATATTTCTGCAAATTGTTAAGTAGGTCCAAATCTACCAGGTGGAATAGTTCACTTTGCTAAAGAAATTAACAAAAAAAATTATTTCTTTTCATTTATTTTGAAAACATAAGCACAAACACAGTGGCTCGTTGCCTTTAAACTTTGCTGAGTAAATATTAGGGCAACACATTTTGTTTTTATATGGTTATGACGTAATCTCATGAAAAGGCAATATGTCATTATTACCATCCGTACTGTCATGTCATTATAAAATTCACAGACACATTGAAGCGGAGCTCATGCAGGTTTTTTGGCAGCTGTTTCTCAAATAGGTTTTTAATGTAGCTGGGACTAACCTTACTGGCATGTTCCAGCTTGAGCTGTGAGTGAAATTAGTTTTATGAATCATCAATATTTTGTGCCGTCACTGCCAGGTCCACTCAAATAACTATTATACACATCTGTCAAGGGGCAGTTTCAAATTAAGTGTTCACTATGTGCCAAGATGCAAAGTCCTATCAGACTGTACAGTATTAGAGCGATAAGACTGTATTTATTTTGTTCATGGGTAATACTAAACAGGAACAAGTGGCTAAAACCAGTTTAGTACCCAACAGTTTGGGATTACACTCTTGGTCTGCCCCCGTTCTCTGTCTCTGTCTAACCCATTTCAGTATCAAACTGAAGATAAAATATAGTTAGTATTGCTGCAGTATCAGCACCGTTGTTCAGAACCACACCAGCATATTGTATGTTGAAATACAGAGCATGTGCATGCTCCACATAATCCAACACTTTTTGTTGTCCCCAGCCTTTACTTAAACTTTGAATGTATTCAAAGGAGGGAGAGCCAGGACTAAGTTAAGCAGCAGCAGTAGCAGCTGCAACTGGTGCATTGCAGCACCTGGCGTACCCCAGCACACAGGCTCTCGCTGCGAGGGCTCATTCAGAACTCAGAGACACAACATCAATCACAGCTGCTCAGCCTGCTCCTCTGGCCTGCTATTTTACACAGGCCTTATGCTGCAGTCACCAGCCATGCCAGGCCCCTGTTTTCATTTCTCATTGTAGACACTAATTCCTTGATTACCCAAGCTTCATAAGGATTTAGGTTTTTCTGACTAACTTTGTTTGCTGGTCTTGTCCCTTGCTGTGCAAGCTGAGATCTTTGTTTGGCATGTAATCGATTACTCCTGACATTTAACTGAACAATGGCAACACAGTACTGCAAAACGGAAATTACTGTATGATTTCCTCTCATGGTTCTTGGAGAAATTTGGTGATGCACTGGAAATTCCCCATGTATGGTTGAGGGGGAGGGATTTTCCTGTAGTTTCTGACATTGATGCTTTAATTTGTGGTGAAATTACAGGTGGTGGTCTAAACTTCTTGCAGCTATGGTGCAATACCTCTTGCAGAATGAATGCTGTAGTTAAATGTCCAAATTAATAAAATGTCAGAGGGAAATATTTTAGTTCCTTGTATAGACTAATACATAACAAAATGTGATTACAGTTGTGTCCACAGTCATGAAACCCTGTCCTCATATAGCCCAGACTCAGTGAAGCAGCATGTCTTTAAGTCAGTGCCCTTTGCCTCACCTTTACTCTGTGCTGTTACTCATTCCCAAACACCTGTCTCCCCCCTGTGACCAGGTGAGCTCTTGGCTGAAAATTCAGTTTTAGCTCTGGATGGAAGAGGCTAGGCCTCCTGACATACAAAGAGGAGGGAAGGTACCTCCTCTGGTAGAGCGACTTCCTGTCAGCAAGGTGCTGCAGGATCAGTGGGTCAGCTCGTCAGGAATATTATATAATGCTGTGGGGACACTGTTAGTACAGAGCTTTCAGTGATTTTGGTCATATCTTAGATTTTATGAGGTCATGTTTCTGTAAATCACCACCTGGCCTGAAAGCACCTTTCATACTTTTCTGAATTTAGATCCCATGAGGAGACTGCTATTTAAAAAAAATCCGTTTCAGTCTTTGTCCTATGTGTGGAATATTAAAAATCTGAACTTAAATAGTTTTTTTTAAAATTGATTATAGTGAATTCTAGACAAATAATCCCTTTCTTTACATCTCACTCATTGTGTCTTGTTGGATCTGCAAATTCAAAAACAAACTGACCTGTTGTTGACTTTCTAAACAACCCTGTTTCACACTGTACAGAAAACAGAACTGTACTTAAAGGAATCACTAGTTGACTATCATATTATGGACACCGAGCATCTATATTGGTCCTTTACCTAAACGGTACATGTGATAATCACAGGCGTCACGATAGGTTTCCCTACTTAAGCACTAGTCATCACTCTTTAATCTCCTGTATCTTCTTGGATCCACACACCCTTTCACACTAATCCAATAAACCACCTATGCTGATGCGACGTCTTGTATAACAGGCCTGGGATAGCCGGCCCATGTTTTCCCTGCTGACCAAATGACTACAGGGGGCGATTTAATTTTAGCCCTGGAGCACATGCTAAAGAGAGAAACTATCAGGAGCTGATGGTTGGAAGAAAAGAATGTTTGGCAGTCACTTGTGGTAATTCTGTATGTATGTATGCCAAGTGGATCATTAAAATAACAAGAGGTGTAATTTAAGATTCAAGCTTTGTGTAACATGAGTGAGAAAGTGCTAAGAGTAAGGTGAGAGTAAGCGGCGGAACAAAGAACAGAGAAAGTGTGACTTTGACTTGACTGAGCCAGCCTTTTACTTTGTTTCCTCTTGACTTGACACGACAGGAAAGAACCACTGTAAGCAGGGGGATGCCGCACAGGTTGCAACTGGGGCAAATCCAGTAGTGGCTCTGGTTACAGTGCCCTATGATACAGCGATTTGTTGTTGTTGATGTTTCAAGCAGGCAGCTTCCCTCAAACACCCCCCCACCCCACCTCTGAGCCTCAGAAAGGCCCTGCTTTCCATTTTTAAACTCCAGGGTCTTTCTGTAGTCGTGGAAGCTATGTTACGCCTGCCCTTACCTCTTAACCCCTAACACCGTGACTACTGCCTACCAGGAAACGCCATCCAGCCTTTGCAGGATCGCATGCATGCAACTTGAGAGTCTAGGGACACTGTTGACTTAAGAGTTTTACAGTAGTGCTCTCTTGGCAGTGCAGAGTGCACTAATCTAGATATATCAATTAAAACACGAGGACAGGGAGGTATGAACCTCAGGAACCTTGATTTTATTGTTTCTCATCTCACAAACTACGTGATCTGATTAAAATCTGCATCTGTATGTGCGTCAGATATTTCAGCTTAAAATAGTTCTGTAGTTTGGAAGAACATTTGTTTTCCGGTGTGCAAGGAGAAGTCAGTTTCAAACATGAACTGCTGTAACTACAAACTGCCAGGACTGAACCTGGCTTCAGTTAGAGACTAATGATTATTTTCATCATTGATTTAATTGTTCGGTCTACAAAATGTCTAAAAATACAGAAAAGAATCAACTTCACAACAATCACAACTTTCCAGAATCCTAGGTGTCATCTTTAAATATCATTTTGGCGTTGACTCTATTATTATATATGTGCCATCCTGCACTGCACTGAGCATCTTCAAGCCACAGTGAGACATTCTCACAATATCTCAAGACATCCTTTTTACATGATGCAGCACCTGTCTCCCACATGAACATCATGCGTGTTAACTGGAGTAACAGAGGTAGAATGGCATCCGTCTGATGATGTAGGCTTTTGCATAAAGAGGCAAAGTAAGAGGCAGAAACGCCTCCTGCCAGCCGGTAAATAAGAGCGTGCGTGCGTGGTCGTTAAAGAAGATGGGAAAAATGTGTTACATGCATGCAACCCACATACAAACCTGATTCGATGTGTTGATTTAGCCAACACAGCTCCATCCCACTGTGCTGAACTTGGTGGGAGCAGAGCAGTGCCTCGATTTTCCAGAGGTTTTCACTCCAGAAGCACTGAGTGATGGCTTCTGCCAGTTAAACGCCTTTTCATCTGGAAGTCAGAGTAAGGTGGAATGATGAATTGAGGAATGAATGAGGACTATATTCCTTTATGCATCAAAACAAAATAGGTTTTAGGATTAGTTTTTAATCTGTTTTATGGCAAGTTAGTGACATGGTGCTTCATTTTGAGAAAATTTACAAAGAATAATTAAAAAATGCTGCTAGATCAGGCTCTTGCATGTACAGTATCGCTTTAATTTGTTATCTGACACCACACTGCTGCAGCTGACCCACACAGATAAGTTCTATCTACTGTTGCCAGCAGGATGTCACTCATGACAGGAAATTCCCAGCTTTAATCATGAGACATTTTCCAAGAAAATAGTCCCGGAAAGTTCTCAGGGGCGTTGAAGTGTGAGCTTTTAAATGTTTGTAGTAATCAGATTAGATATATTTACTGTACTCTTTGGGTTTGTGTGTGATTTTGTTATTTTTTCATTTTGTGTTTAGAATAGACAACATGTTCAGCTATATCCACAGACAGCTTTCCTCCTCAGATGTATCTCTGTTACTCTGTATGAGTCACTCTGTTGACATAGAGCAGGTGATTCCCTGCTTTATTATATAGCAGCGTTTTTCTCCAAGTTGTAATTTAACTGTGGAGGCAATAATGAAGAGCTGTATTGTCAGTGACATATCATTTGGCAAGCGCACCACCTTCTCACTCCATTAAGGCAAAACTCTGAGCATTACACTGAGTCAGATTATGGCTCCTGAGCTGTGGCAAGTTAGCGTACATACAATTACAAGTGTCTCTTCAGTGTGTTGTGTAGTCTGCTCTTATCAGTTTGACAAAGACATTGTGCAGTCCCTCATATATGCAGTAAAATAAAGGGGTTGTTTTCAAAACACTTTTCATCTTAATTTTGTTTGTGCTTATAGAACGTCTTTTCTCCCGTCCTGCAGGATATGAAAAAACAGAAGACACATCAGAAAAGACATCCTTAGCTGACCAAGAAGATGCCCGACTGATACACCTCAACCAGCCGCAGTTCACCAAGTTTTGCAGCAATCGAGTCAGGTAAGGACTCAATGAAATATTTACTGTATGAACTGAAAATGTTTAATTTAAAATGCCTAAGAGCTATCGTATGTGGTCGTAATGAGTGTATTGTTTGTTGACAGCTAGTTGCATTAAGTTACTATCAGAGACTTTCCTGCATATCATGAAGCACTGGATGGCACAGTGTGCTTGGCAGTGGTGGTGGAAGCTCTAGTGTTGGTAAGAGCCCTGCATAAGGGAACTATTACCCCTTTGTGGGACTAACATTATCACTGCCTGGGTGGTATCTATTGGAGCTACTCAGTGTGAACAATGTGAAGTTAGTGCAGTACACCACAGAAATGTAAGATCATGAAGCACAAATGACTCTTGTGATGCTTTAAGCTGGGCGAGGTCTCTTGAGCAACATTTAGGTTGATACAGAACTTTTCTCTTTTCTGTTTCTGCATATACAGATAGATGTAGATGTAGATTTTCTCAATTAACTCTCACGTGTTGACATGTTCTGCATTTGATTTGCAGCCCGTGTAGTAAAGCTTGTGTGGTCCATGTATAGGTTCACTAGATCAACCTTGGAGTACCACCCAGGCAGTGGTAAAAAAAGAAGTCACAGGTCTGTGTTGGTCTGTGTGGTTGTGGGTTAGTGCATTTCACATGCATACCCCCTGTGATCAAAGTAAAATACACAGCTGCTTGTTGTCTTCTATGCCTTTAACTTATCGGCTCAAATTAGGGTCAAAAAGATCTGGTGTAGTAAATTTTCAAGCTTGCGTTGTTGTTCATCTTGAAAGTCTATCTCACTTTTCAGGATCTGTGGCAGAGTGAAGATAACAGAACCACCTTCCCTCTGATTGGACTTTGCTTTGTGACTGGACTGTCATTGTCCAATGAGATTCAAGTGTAAAAACAGGGTCAAAATTCATATTTGTAACTTCAGCGTTTTTAAGTTTTAGATGCAGTTTATTCTACAAATGAACACTGATTGAATTTTGTCTCATGCAAATTTTTTTACAGGTTTTATTTACAACTACAAACTGTAGTTGTAAATTATTTATGAATATCACTTTACAAGCTCCAAATCTTTTTGACCTTAATTGAACTGACACTTAGTGATGGAAACAAAATTCCATTGACTCCCAGTGGTTATAATTACAACTAGGACTAGAATTAGATGATGGACTGTTACACAACTTCCATATACCTCTAGATTTTGAGTCTGCAGGGACAAACATGCAACAAGCTGAGGAAGCAACAAGCTTAAAACAACATATACTGCAGAGGTTTAATGTACAGCTGATGTGTACTAGCTTTGTATGAAGCTTCATTCCGGTCACACAGGGTTGACCTCTATCACTTACCAGCCCACATTTCCAGTATAACTACGTAGGGCGAAGATGCTTTTCCCATGCCACTTTAAATTAAAGTTTTATCTCAGCTGCTTTAAAAATTCACACACAAAGTTGTATTCTCTTAAGGATTTTGCTGCTGGTGTGAACTGCTGCTATTTCTGACTTGGTAATGGCAACCCAGAGGCTATCAGTGCTTTTCATGGTGACCTGCAGCATAACTCGCCACTTTGCCTTTAACCCCACATTAACCTTCAGAGTCACAAGCAAAACAGTTGCATTAAAGTATGCTATGACTGTGAAGCTGCTACTTACAGTGAATGTCAGCCTGGGGACAGCGAGTCCATTTTAGGTGCTTTTTTTTTTAAACATATGTTGAGGAGCCAACAGTTTTACAACAAATGTCTTTTTGAACTTTGCCCTTCTCTAGTGTGACTGGAAATATATATATGACTAACAGGCTGATGTATAATACATATTTTATCTTTTAAAAACAATCTTGAATTCAGTATTCTTAAAGTGGAAACAGACAGTTACTCCATAGTTACTCCAGCTGTTCCTCTATCTGCTATTTACTAACTGGGGAAAGCTACCAGTAGCTACTGGAGGAAACAAAAGCACTATCCTCTTCCTTTTTTGGTTGCACAAAGGCAGACACACTTCTTTTTTGCAATTTTCCCGGGAGATTTTTAGTACCTGCTGGCAAACAGAATTATACAGTGAAACTGAGGCTTATAGGGAACCAGTCATTATTCTGTAGCACTCAACGTTTACTTCATAATGATAAGGTAAAAAAACTTGCCTATTGCCGCTTTAAGTTGACTATCGAACACATGACCTATAGTTTCACCCTGTGCGGTGCAGTTTGTTTTGATGTGAGGAGCCACTACTGTTACTCAGTAGAGAAGACTGATCCACAGTTACAGCCATGACAGCACCTTTAGCCATGTGATATTTGATAAGTACCTGCAAGATTTGTATCACCAGCGGTGCATTAGTCCGTATCTTCCAGCCTGGCCTCTTTATCCTTTTCTTCCCCTTGGAGGAGTTCAGTGCTTTTAGCATTAAAGGTCAGGATTTTTAGGTCAGGCCATCCTCTGTCATGGAGTATTACTGTTAGCATTCCAACTGCATGAGCAGCTAGAGATGTGTATGTGTACACACAGGCACAGCTATAAACTGAACAGGAATAGTAAATGAAAAAAAGCCTATAAATGCAAGTGTGCTTATATTTATGGTATTGACATGACAAATAACAGATGCAGACAGCTCATAAAAATCTTCTATACTGCAGTTTGTTTCCTGAAATTATCTAACTGTAAGAAAACTGGTGCTTATTCTTCATTATTTCAGGTCTCCTTTAACTCAGGTGGTGCTAATGTGATATCTACATATCATTACCTGAGTTTTACTTTCAGTCTGGTTATTAGTTATTAACACAGCCTGGTCAATGAGCAATCAAGACACAGCATAATTAGCCTGTTTGGATGAGCACCAGATGGTTGGTGGTTTTTAATTACGTTGCATCAGAGAAGTTTAAGTAATATGGCATTGGCTGTAAAAGGACACCTCTACCTATTTAAAGAAAAAAAAAAACATTTTGTGACCTTACCAGAGGCAGTCATGAATTCAGAGGGTGATCTGCCCTCGCTGAAAAATAAAGCAAAATATCATCATCATATATTTTTCCCATGCAGCTGAAGCTCACGTTGTTATCATGGAAAACACATAAAGTAAGACTCATAAAATGATCGAGAAGAAATATTTTCGTGAACTGATCTGAATATTGCCACTTGAGTGACAACAGCTGTCCAATGAATACCTGCTGTAGGGGTGTGTGTTAGCAATAATGTCCCATGTTAATCAAATTTGACTAACATGCAATCGGATACCGATATTATACATAGCATACTGGTTTTAATAATGTATGAATCTGCAGTAACGGCGACTTCAGGAAATAAACGTTTGAATGCTGGCAGCACAGTTTTTACAGATAAAAATTACAGCCAGCTTGCATGTTAATGCCGTTTCAAGCAGCATTTGTTTCAGTCCCTCCAGTTTTGGGTCTGACTATGATGCTTCCAAGTTGCATCTATTAAATGATTTCAGAAGTTTTGACGTGTTACTGCAGTATTTGAGCAGTGAAGTGCACAGCTGTAGACGACTTGTAGAAGACAAAGCATTCTCTTTGTCCTTTTAGTTTTTCTGAATGTGACCAAACATTTGCCTCAGGCCTTGAAGGCACCGGCTTCAGGCTGCTTTAAAGATCTAATTTGTTCAAGAGGATTGGTTGCTGTCTCAAAGTGACCTGTGGAGACACTAACAGGAGCAAGGTCTGTGAATGGTGAATCTAATCTTATAAGCAGGCAAATATCCCTCACAGGGTTCTGGCTTCCAGTTGCTTTCCTTCTCCCTCTGCAGCATCACGACCTGCAGAACATGTCACTGCTCACATAACGTAGATGCACACACATGACTCGTGCATCATAACACACAGGCACGCTGGGTGTACTATTGTATGTTAGGATTGCTGTGGGTTGTTTATTCAGCTGTACTGGTTGCTGGCAGATCTGGTTGTAATTTAAAGGTGATTAATCCTGCGGTAAACAGGAGCGGCTGTACAAACCATTTTACTGGTGTGCATGTCTTGTGTGGAAAACAGGGGACAATTGAGATACGCACAGACGCAGATAGACATGGACACAAACACATGACCCACAAGCACATTCACCACACAAAAATGTGTCTGGGTAGAGCATCTGAATTTGTCTTATTCACCCAACTGCATCGACTGATAATTTTACCAACTGGTATGTAAATTGTCCTCAACTTACTGGGTGACATTTTAAATCAGATTTGAGCTTCTCATCACAAAAGCATAGCACATGACACACACCACAACTACACGTACAGACACATCTTGAAAGGATATTAAACAGGAGGTCATTCAGCCGTAAAGGTTACTGGTCTAACCAGCTTTATGCAAACTATGTGAGCAGTTCTGTTTCGATATAACTCACAAAAAAATCATAAACATCATTTTTATTCATACAAAGCTTCTGCAAATGGCTGGAATCCATCGCAGTCGACTGTGTGCTGTGTAGTGTGTGTGACTTGTGTAAGCTTCTTGGCTATAGATGAATGGCCTTGGTTGGTTTGGCACCTGCTGGCCTTCTGATTGAAGTATAATACAACTCATTCGTCGTGTCGCTTTTTTATATGTTAGCTGTATTTGATCAGTTTTTATTGATGTGAAATATCAGTATGAACAACTTCTGATGATCTGACATCTGTAATTTATAAGTGTCAGGAAATAGTATTTTCTTCACTGCTGTGCTCTACTGATGCTGAACAACAGTTAAAGTCGTGTTCTCAGTTGCTGTTAAAAGTTTGTCTACATCGAGCACACATTTACGAGCAAAACAGATTTACTTTTTGTTTGGCCAAAAACACTGATTAGCTGCTTAAATAAATGAATACCCTGTATATCACATCTTTTTTATTCCCAAACCCTCAAAAAGTCAAACCAAATTTTGATAATATGATAAAACTGCAGCAATGAAATAACTTTTACAAATCACATGACATTGTTTTTAACCCTACAGTTATGCTTAAAGAATGAATTTTTAATTAAAAGTACCACAGAGACTTTTAATTACAGACGTATTGTCTGATGGCTCCCCTCAATTCTCCTTGTGTGGGTTAAAATGTGATGAGATCGCTTCTCACTTTGGAAATGATAAAAAAAGAAACTTCAAATCAGAGTTGTATGATTTTAATTGGTAATACTTATACGTTTTAAAATGTTAAAGAGGAAGGCTGGTGGTTCATGTGGTTTTTGGGTGTTTAGAGAAGATATGAGGTGTCAATAGGTGCGGCTGAAAGATGACGACCGTTCAACCAAACACTCAAAATGTTTGATTGACAGCTGTTTAACTTGCACAAATCTAGTTCCAATTTACAAGCCAAACCAAAATAAATATTTATAATGACAAAGTTGGGATGTCGAACTTTTCTATTGTGGTGGAAATGTTGTGTTAAAAGTTCCTCTGATCACTGCGGCATGGCTAATACTCTGGTGAGTAAGGATGCCTCTCATGTCATCTTGATTCTCAGGGCGCTGCAAGGAAATAAAATGTAAGATCCATAATCATCCATTAAGGAGCATGTTAAACAAGCTCTTTATCTCACCTTGCCTCTGTGGAAGAAGTGATTCAGTGAACAAGAGTAAAGGGGGTAGGACACACCACACGTCCACTACATTTCTACCCCCATGAGGTAAAAAAGAAGAGTGAAGAAAATAAAGTGGAAAGCAGAAACAGAAGGATGATCTCAAAGACAAGATGACAAATGTACTGAATGTGAGGAATGATAAAACCAAGGCTTTTACCTTAACCTGCCTGAGAGCTTCTCAGCTGCTGTTTCTTTGTATCTCAAGGGATAGATGAGGCGGTGACTATCCTTTAGCACTGCCAGGGTTTAATACCCAGTGGGATCACCCTTTACAAATGAGACTGTACTCATGGTATTGTTATGGGCTTTGGATGATATATGGCAAAGGGTTTCACAATAAGTAGAAGGTTATTGCACATGAACAATGACCACACTGAACATGAAATGATCTAGAATGAAAAGAAAAAGAAAAACCTCCTGGTTTTCCTAAAATGTTCTTTTGGAAATTGCAGAAATATCTCGAGTGAAAATAATAACCTGAGGTTACTGTACATCCTCTCTCACTGACACACATATTATATTCTCTGTTCCACTTCCTGGTCATTACATATCTCATTCAACAGGTTTATTGGCCTTTCACTTTATGATGGCAGACTCTGAGCTGCCTCATGTGATGATGATGTTCTACAACGATAAACAACATACAGATATCAAATGTCTAATTACAACACTCCTCTCATGTAATGTTGTTGCTGCCTGTGTGAGGAGTTGTTAGTTATTAGCTCACCCTGTAAAGCTCTTCTTTGGCTTGTGGGTTGATTTGGGTTTTTTTTTTGTTTAGTAATGAGGAACTGGTCTTTCTCTTCATGCTGTTTATCTTTCAGCTCAAACATTTGCTAAATGCATGTTAGGCCTGTAAAAATGCTGATACTGATCGAAATCTCTTTGCCTGTCCTGGGTTTGTCTTTGAAATAACATCATTAGGTAAAGATCCCTGTGAAATCCCCTCTTCCCCCTCGAGACACAACTTCAGTCAGCTTTAAAACTATTATTGTTCTATGAAGGCAAGAAGAGGCCGTAAGGATTGTAGTTTTATAAGCAACTCAACACCTGAAATGTATATACTGCTGAACTTATCAAGTTCATATATTTTGGTTTGAAAACATTCCACCTTCATTTATTTGGTTTTAAATTCTCTTTTTAAAGCCATTTTAAAGTTGTGCAGGCTCAGGTTGGATTTGGGAAATTCAGACTGCCTCAAAGAATTCAAGATGAAAAATTCAAACTTCCCCATTTGGACTGCGAAAAAAAAAAGGAGAAAAAAAAGCTTCAATAGAATTGACCTGACCTCTGTCCTCTCAGTTAATGTCATAACACCCAGGAAAGAAAAGTTCAGAAGAGTGATTGGAAACCCTGCGGACTTGACTTTTCACATATTCGCCATATTTTAATGCTATAAATCCAGTGATTGAATTTCATATTTCAAATTGTTACCTCCCCCTCCTTTAGGTGACCCACAGTTTGTGATTTTTTTTTCTTGTCATTGAAATAACTACACCAGACTGAAGACTAGACTTTGTTGAATAAAACAAAGCTGGTCCATTCTTGACCCTTGTTGTGACAGAGCTCTTCGTCGGGCTCCTCTGTGAGGCTGCTTGTACATTGTACTGCTGTCAGAACAATGCCTCGCTCTTACTCGCTTGCTTTCACTCTGTCCCAGACGGCTCCACTGTACCAGGCAGCCATGATGACCATGAATGTTAAACCCTTTTTTTAATTAACTCAATTCAGTGCCAGTCCACTTTCCCGTCACTTTACATTGTGCTTGTGGACGTGCTGTAAGTGAAAAAATGCTGAAAATGTGTCCGTCAAATAAGATTTAGTCTAAGGGGAGTAAAACAGTGGTATCAGTAATGTTAACCTCCATATGCTTTGTCCCTTCAGACGAGTTAGAGGCTATAGCTTGTGTATGTGTGACGGCTTTTGTGTGCGCGTGAGTAAGCAAAGCACTGCCAGCAGCTTGGCATACATCATGGCATATATCTTCTCCCAAAGTGGCTGTTCTGACTGGCCCTTTAATGCAGCTGTAAATCAGACTGCTGGAGGTCTGATTGTGGGGCTGTTGAGGGCTCCACCAGCCTCAGGGTACCACTAACTATACCCCCCCCCCCCCCCCCCCCCCCCCGCTACCCATCACCACACCACTGCAGCACAGGCAATATAGCTCACTCTTTACATCCCCCTCTGTCACCTCCCTCCTTCCTCCTAATTATTCTTTATGATCATTGCATCCACTGCTCTGTGCTGTTCATCAGTCTCACACATGAACGCAGACACACCTGTCTCTCCAACAAAAAGGACCTTGTAGAGTAGATGGGCTGAGGGGCAGGGAGGGGGTTATTTTAAATATATTTAAATGGCTCAGTTAGATAACACAGGGAGTGAACCAGATTAAATTTTGTGTGCATTTTGTAATGTCAGTGTGATAAAATGTACTCCACAGATTTTGATAGCTAACCATTTTATTTCTCTCTTGTGTCTTCCTCCATCAACCCTGCTTTTCCTGCTGGATCCGGTCTTCAGCACAGCCAAATACAATGTCCTCACCTTCCTCCCCCGGTTCCTCTACTCACAGTTCAGGAGGGCAGCCAACGCCTTCTTTCTCTTCATTGCACTCCTGCAGGTAAGATGTGGTGTGCTGCTGCTGTTTCTGTGCTTCTGTGAGGCAGATTCAAATACAAAGAGAAGCAGCAATCTACCTGTCAATAATCACTGATCTTCTCAGCCTCAGTCTTTGCTTTGTTCCCACTGCTGTGCAGGCGGTCTGTTTTATTTTTTTACTGTCGGCCATAACCTAGACACCATCTCCAAAGGTCATATCTGTAATTTCATATGCACACAGACGAGTTCGCTCACACACACACACACACACACACACAGTACTTTATATATCCTGATGATGAATAATACATGTAATACTACGTGTCCCTCCTTTAAAAGCAAACTAGATATTACATGCTTTGGAAATGTATGGGGTTCTGTGGATGGCTGTAATTTGGTTTATTATTGCACACATACCGCTACAGTGCAGTAGAGAAACTGCACTGGACTCAAGCAACACACACAAATAGTCCAAGTGATTTAGAGCTACATGTAGAATAGCAGGGGTGATGTGAACATCTTTAGTATTAAATTAAAAATAAGCTTCTCCTGGGCAGAGATTATCAGGGTCCAGCTGATTATCAGTCACGGTTCTAAGAAAAGTCACGACTCAGGAGGCAGATGTGCAAGTAAAGAGTCCTCACTTAGAAAAAAGACAAGGATACAAACATTTAATCAGGAAAACAAAGTACAGAAAACAGGCAAGGTCAAAAACACGATCAGGATGAAACAGGCAGGCAAAGATCAGAGCGCTGGAAAGCTGAGGCACATGGCACCAAGACAACCTGGCAGAGAGCAAGTGGAAACAGACCAGTTATATATACCAGGGAGCCGATGAGGGGACGGGCAACAGGGGAACAGGTGAGCAGGGAGGAGGAGCAGGTCAGGTGATTCTGCTGACAGGAAGACAGGCAGGTGGGAGGGGCAGCAGAATCAGATCGTGTATGCACAAACAACTGAATGAAAGGATGAATGATCAGACTGAAACTCAAAACCATGGCAGGAAAGGGCTCTATCCCGTGGCCTTGAAAAGCAGCAAGCAGCGTTACCTGCCCTGTCGATTCTCTGACCTTGAATAAAACATCTATGCAGATGAGGAAGAGAGCAGATCTATTTCGTTCAAGTTTCCTTCGAGCAAGAGGGTAACCGTGACTGTCTCCTGTGGCCCTGGCCTGGCTTTAATTACACTTTTATTTGACTTTTAATTTAAATAGATGAAGAAAGAATAATTCAGTGGTAAGAAGAGCTCTGTGATAGTATTAAGAAAGTTGTTGGTGCTGGATTTTTCAAGTTTGGAGTTTATTCTTGAGTTAAGTCCATCGAATGATGTTTACTGTACAGAATTTGAGATGGTGGTAGTGATTCAAAGGTCTGGAACCAGGCTAATAAAGTATTGCTCTTTGATACTAGCGACTGTGTGTCTGCTTATTCAACTATATATCCACGGTTCTCAATATAAAACCCTTTCAAACTTGAAAATGAGCAGATGAGACCATACTTTCAATTCAGGTCAAAAACAATGTGTAGTGGGGTCACTGTCACTGTCGTCCTTTTAATGGGTCCAGATGTGTTATGCTAGCATGAGTGGGTTTGGGACATGAGCTGGTTCAGTTGCTGTCTTTACCTCGAAGTCATGAAAGAATCTGGAAATTGCAAAGTCGGCTTTTGTGATACTTTTTATTTCCTTAAGAAAAGAAATACAAAGAGTTGTCTTAATTTTTCAGCAAATACCAGATGTGTCTCCCACTGGTCGCTGGACCACACTGGTGCCGCTGCTCTTCATCCTGGTGGTGGCTGCTGTGAAGGAGATCATTGAGGATCTGGTAAGATAGACACTCTTGTCTTGGTGTAAGATTTCCCTCTGTAATAAGATCTTTCTTCTTTTAAAAACAGACTTTTGACTTGTTTATTTGTCACACTACGTTCTCTTAAAAGAGACATTACCTGAGAGCCCTCATCTGGCTGCTGTTTTGTCTTACTGTACAGCCTGTCCTCTGAGTGCTGAACTGTTCCCTGTGGAGCAGAGAGGAGGCAGTGACGGTTATATGACCACAGCAGGATACTCCCTGACATATAGACACGCCAGCACACACAGACACACACACACACACACACACACACACACACACACACACAGACTGATTTCAGAGGTCACAGCTGTGCCTGCTGCACCCAGAGTACTCACTCAGTCATTTAACCTAGATGCTGATTGCTCATGCACAAAGACGGTTAGTACAAACAAAACAAAACAACTGTTTGCCCTGGAGCAAGTCTGAGCTGTAATACAGATGCTTCAAAAAGACAATGTAATTTATTCAGTATGACTTCATTATTATTTTTGCTTTGGTTAAATCTTTTCATTGTGTGAATTCTTATTTGCTGGGAAGTTAAAGGCTTCAAAATGTGTTTACTCTTGGCCCTCATGTAATCCACACAAGCCCTTCTGAACTAAGTGAGGGGATGTTGAATTCTACTGTATTGCAGTGACCCTGCAATGCGATCTTCTGTGCAGGTCCCAGTGGACAGTTACTCTATACTATTAGCTTCTATCTTGTGCTGAAGGTACCAGCGCAGCACTTTTTCCCCCAGCCTGTTGTGAAAAACATGGGAACGGAGTGGTGATGACTCTGTCTTTACTGCTGAAGGTCACCTGCAGACACGTCTGTTCCCTGTACTGCGCTGTCCCTCACAGGTTGACCTGCCAGGGCAGTATCGACCCCTAACTTCATGAATCATGCACTATGGACACACACACTGTACAGCATGTGTCTTACCTCATTGCTGGCTGTCTCTGCTGCAGCACGCTCTGGCCCTTTGTTCTGGGCAGCTCAGCTAACTTTCACCTGAAAATGTTACAATCTGAAATGCAATGCTACGAATTACAAGCAGTGCATTTCAAAATACTGCATCCTCCCCTTTCACACAGTGCCACTGTTTCCCAACACTCAAACTGAAATTGAAACAGCAGTTGAAAGACCAGAGAACAGTTTGTGATATTAGCAGGTTAATCAGGATAACATTGCAGATGTTCTACTCTTTTATCTCTCACTGCTTTCATTTTTTCCTCTGCTATGGCTGAAGTCTCCAGAGACCTGATACTGCAGTCTTTACGCATACCCTCTGTGTGCCACTCGCTCTCCACTGCACTGTGATTACACACATCATCTAAATACAGTACACCTCCTTCCCTTCATGTCCACTGGCACAGGAGGAGCATGATGGGCAGAAACAGAGAGAGAGAGGAAAAAAGGCAGGAAAAGTTGTTGATGTATATACAGTTGGTCTGTTACTGCACATTTATGAATAGAGGAGGGTGTGTGGAGCGAGAATAGGTCGTAGAGTTGAGTGAAATCAGCTGAAAGCTCTTGCACAGGGGATGATGAATGAGCTTTGTAAAGGTCTCTACTCGCAAACTTTTTTTCCTGGTTGTAGTGCATGTGGTGAAAGGCTGAAGTCACGTGACAGAGGCGACCTATTCATTACACACTACAGCATGTTGCAGGGATATTAAATCAAATATGGAGCCTGGAGCCTGAAAAAAGAAGCAGGGGGGTGGTAGTGGGGAGGGGGTGTGGAAGGCAGAGAGATAGACTCACTCACTGGAATATAAAATCAGAGAGAGATGGACCTGAAAGAGCAGATGGAACAAAAGTGCAAGAGGTCTGTGAAGATTCTCAGTCGTCCAGGTCATGATATTTCTCAGAGCTGCACGAAGGCAGCTGGACTCGCTGAGGTTCCCGAAGACGTTTCACCTCTTCTCCAAAAGGCTCCTTCAGCTCTGACAACAGAAAAACAAAGCCTTTAGAGCAGATTCTGTGTGTCTGATGCTGTAAAATGGTTGTTGTTGTTCTGAGGGACTATACATTTATAGGCTTTGAAATGACTGGGTTATTACAGCTGTAGCATTTTTTTAATGTGACTGTATGGATGCTACAGAGCACTGGAGAAATCTGTCCAATGAGACCAAATACCTCTCACCTCTATTTGCGTGTATTGACGCAAGCTCCTTCACCTTCAGCTGCTCTGGCAAGAAGCCTTTATATTTTCTCCTGAAATGTAAAGTAAATTACCCAAATTAGTTTTAAATTGATTTAGAATTAGGCTGAATTTGAGGAGATCTTCAAAGTAAATAGATTATTAGCAGGGATGTGAGTGGATTTGTCCTCTCCGCGCTAATCAAGTACTGCACACGTTGGTTTTTCGGAGCTGGATTTTAAAATACAGTGAGTGATTATTTATGTGTGACGGACTCAGCAACACATTATTACTCAGCGTGATGCTTGTTGACAGGCTGTCCCTTGGAATCAGCTGTTGAAGTCACAGTTGATTGCATGACTGTTCGGGAGACAAGCGGGACATGAGGGGATTTAATTCTGCTGATCTGGATTTTGATGTGGTCTCACAGAGCCCTCATTGCATAGTTTGCTTAGCCTCGAAGTACAACATTTATACAGACCAGTGTAACATTTTTGGTAATTAATTAATTTGATAAATCTCATACTTGTTTCATGTTTTGTAACATCTATCTAATTAAAATCTGATCTGTAATCTGTGATCATCTGCAGCAGTTGTCACCCATGTTGTCTTAAAAGCTGAGCTACAAATATATCTGAAGCTTTACTAGGATTTGGGATTCTCATTGTGGACACTGACTCAAAATGTCTCTGCTGTCATGTAACTGTAGGCATTACTTAAATGCCATCATGCATGGCATGAGTCCGTGTGAAGATTGTGTGGTCATAGTGAGAATATTCACAGCCACGGTGCAGTCAGTGCAAAGGTGTTATCTTTCTGCAGCTTGTAACTGCAGACTCGCTCCATCTCCCTCTCACTGTCTCACTGTAGTAAGTAGTGCTATACAGTGTCAGTATACTTCTTCAGGCCCTTTCCTCCTATAGAATCAGAGGTGGAGGATGTTGTAATAAAGGACAGTTAGTCTTTGTTTTGTCCCTTGTTTGTTTATGAGAATTCACGTACTCAGGGATAGAGCTGAGGAATTTTCTCTTATTTGGTCTTAATTGTTCCTGTACTTTTTAATGAAGGTGTATCAGATGTTAATGTGTGTGTAATGTGAGTATTGTTCTTTTTTTTCTTCACAGAAACGTCACAATGCTGACAGTGTTGTCAACAAAAAGGAATGTCAAGGTATTGAAAACCAGACGGGAAAACCAATGTGTTGTGTTGGTTTTACCACTGAACAGGCGACTGGTTTTAGATTTAAACAGCTAATTGTCTGCATTGTAACATGGCTACAAACCATAATGCCAGTTTGTCATGTTTTCTAACTACTATTCTCTGTCTGTCGCCTTCACTTCCTCTTTCTCTCTCACCGTAACTTCCCCCATCTCCTTCGTCACTGACAACAGTATTGAGGAATGGTGCCTGGGAAATTGTGCACTGGGAGAAGGTATGTATGCACTGTGTCACTAATGGTCATTTATATCGGTTCACATTTTTTATGCATCTGGAGCAGAAAACACATCACTCATTCTACCATTTCCACCCTCAATTGTGCTGTTGTCAACCAGAGAAATCTCACACATACTTTATACACATGCACAAACACCCTCTGACCTCTCTAGAATCCAGCTACTAATTAATCCAGTGTTTCCGTGTGGACGATCATTACGTGGCAATGCTGGAGGACAAAGAGCAGCTTCCTCTCTTCCCTCATAATGAAACAATTCTATTACTGTGGCTGGAATGATTTCGCTAAAAGCAGAGAGTGTGGAGAAAAAAACAAAACAAAACACCAGGCAGTGCAGAAATGAGGTAGATTTTTTACTGTTTCATAATTGGTAATACTGCCAATACCTCATCCATTTGAAGCTACATCCAGCATGTAGCAGTGCAATATAAGCTGAATCTTTCTTCCTGCTCTCTGGGATATGAGACAGACAAGAAAAAAAAAAGGTTTTATTACATGAAGTTCTTGTTGATTTGTTCTTGTGAAGTAAATTAACAGCAGATGTGTCTGTGCAAACACGTCGCCATGGACTGATAACTGAACACTCTTATTATTAATGTGATAGAAGTACAAAACAGACAAATAGACCGATAGATAGATGGGAGGATGCTCCAGTTGTTTAAGAGAAAACTCAGTGACATCAGACTTGAGACACAAGTATCATAAAAACATGCTAAAATAAGACTAAAAATATATGTCAGAGTGTTACAGATGTTTAGAGGCGGGGTTAAGCCTGTATGTATGATTAGACTGACTGACGATCAAAATGCTTTCTCTGAAGCAGTGACATGGAAGCACAGCATGTCTGTAACTAAGATATTCACTAACAAAATATTTGATTCATGCAGTGACTTGTTTCCTGCAGAAGAAAATCAGTGTGTTACTAGCTGCTCTGTGAATGTCCCTCCTCTTTATACACATAGAAATCTTCTTTAAAAAGCCGAGGTTTAAATAATTAATGCTTCTTACATCTTCATCATACATATTGTAAAAGTGGCTTCTCCCCCAGATTTCTATCTGTTCCTTAAAGTTCCTTTAAGAAGTAACTCTTCCAGAACAGCTTGAATAAGGCCCAAATGGTTAACTTGTTGTTTTATTTACATTTTGCCAAATATCGAGATCGTAGTTATTAATAATGAGGCCGGTCTTCGTGGTTTTTGGAAGCAAAATTGTTTTGCTATGGTTCATGCATTTATATATTCCTGTTTTTTTCATGCTGTTTTATACTTAATGTTACCTAAAGTCTTTATGTTCTCATGTGGTGATTGTGATGTGAGTGACATAATAAACCTGACAGGTTTTAATACAGGTCCTACCTAAAACTAAACTAAAACCTACTCAGCTTGCCCATCGTCAACACTGGTGGCTAAAACAGGTGTTGAATGAAGGAGGCAGTGTGTGCAGCCACAAGGAGCACGTTGTTTTATAAACTGGCTCATTTCTTTTAGGACTTTTAGGATTGAAAATGTTAACAAACATGTTTCTTGTTGAAGTTGGTGAATGATGGTATCTGCTGAGTATCTGCGCTTGTTATGCAAAGTTCAGCAGTAATGGGGAAAAAACTCCTTGTCTTCTCGTCAGTATTGTACAATGTGCACCACTTAAATGTACTTACCTTTTCTCTTTCCAGCTGTGAATTTTTACCGCTGATATTGAACTCATGTTTCCTTTGATGCTGTTTTATAGGCAGTGCACAGCAGTAAACAGTTTATTTTCACAGGTTGAAGTGGGCGATGTTATTAGAGTAAATGGCAGTGATTTCGTTCCTGCGGATGCTGTCATTTTATCGTCCAGGTATAGGAGTCCACCCCGCTGCCAGACTGTGGGGAACTTCTCTCTCCCTTGTCTCCTTCTTGCTCTCTCTCAGCTCTCCCTAAAGAAGCGATGGGTCGATGATAAACAGAGTCACTATTGTCAAAGTGGCTGAAAAAACCTGCATTTGAAAATCTGAATTTCAGATTTGGTTTCAGTGATACAAAACTTTAAGAGTCTGACGGAAGGACTTGATGCTATGACTCCTCATGTAACACCCATCATTTCTTTAGGTGGGACAGTGGTAATGTGATTTTTGGATTAGAATTGACCAGTCATGTCAACATAAACCTACCTACGTCTTCACCTTTTCAAAAACCATTTGGACCTGCTGTGGATGGGGACTTGCAACTTAGAATGGTTCTCTGCCCCCCTTTTAAACAAATTTTAAATCAAATTTAGTGCAAAATTTCATTCATATTTCTCTAAAAATGCTGAAAAAAAATGCTGGAAGTCTTAATTGTGTTAAAAAATCTTTTCTATTGGCTCATCATTCAATCATAACGTCTCATGTCCTGCATTTATTATTATTATGATTTTTGTTTAGCAGAAATTTCACAGCAGTGTGTTTATGTTCTAAATGGTTTTGTGAAAAGGAGAACAGATGACCAACCATTCCCTCTGATCATATAGGTCTGATCATTGTGCTCTTCTCATCTCCCTTAAACTGAAACAATTGTCTCTCTCCCCTTATGTGTTTGCTGTTTTTTTGTCTGTCTGTGTTTTATTTCTTTTATCCTCACCATCCCTCCTCCTTTTTTTTCTTTCTCACCCTCTCCTCCTTTGCCCCTGTGCAAACAACTGCCACACTCTCTCTCTCTCGCCCCCTGCTGGTGCGTGGTTGGTACTATCAGGTGGCTGTTGGGGAAGTAGTCAGAGCTGCAAATGGGGATCACCTCCCGGCTGACCTCGTCATTCTGTCGTCCAGGTCAGGAAACCAGCAACATTACCAACAAAACAGCGGTGGGAGAGACAGGGGCTGTGTGTACCAACTGGGACGAGACATTGTAGCTCCTCTGACACAAATGAGAAATATTTTATTTTCCACACTTGAGTAAGGAAGGGGCCCATGATTATTCTGGCAACAATCAGATATGGAAGCGCCACAGTCAATAAACACCATGTTCCTTTCCCTTTTTTTTCGACTTCTCCTCTACATTGTCGTTTGGCAGTCATAATATTGGCCGTTTACACAGTCATCTTATCATGTTGTATTGTGTTTAACAACATAACATGCAAGAGCAGAAGACCCTTTTTCAATGTTGTTGAGGCTGACACCTCTAACACTGCTAAGGCTGAATGGAGACATAAAGAATTACAGCACAGAAACACATGCTCCTTCTTTGATATATTTTTTGTTGGGGTGTGAATATATTTTCCATATCCCTGCCCTTGCATGGCTTGTATAGCACCCTGAATGCCATTTTTTTTTTATGTGACAGTTTGCATGCAGTCACATACCAAGATGAGAAGATCAAAACCCATCTTGGAATTAAAGTTTGGCTAACTTTCCACAACAGGTTACTGACATATGAGCAAAACTAAATGTAGTTTAGTAACTGAAGCGGTATTTCTCTGTTTTCAGAATTCCCTTCCTGATAATCGCTGCAGACTTCTGCTCATTTCCATTGAACATAAGTCTCATTCAGTGTTTGATAGAAGCAGAGTCCAAATCTCTCATTGATTGTGGTTGGGCCTCAGTGTCCAAATCTCTTTTTGAGTTTCCCTTCCACCCTGTGTGTGTTTGGACCAGCTTTCTTTATGAATAAATCACTCTATTAAGAGAGTAGCTAATCAGTGATCCAGCTCACCTTAAGCACCGGCATGCTCTTACTCTCTGTCCCTGTGCCCAGAGTCTGTCAGAGGCCCATTTGTCTGCTCTGTTTGTTGTGCTCGGCATGCCTGCTTGCTCATATCACCCCACTTTGGTGTTTTCTCTCTCTCCACTCTCTGTCCCTTCACAGTACATTTTAGCTTTTCTTGAAAGTTAAACTCTGGGGTAGCAGCAAACAAAGATGGTATGTCTGACCAAAGGACATGTACTGTACATTAAATGGGCGACTTGCACTCAGCAACACTTTGATGTAGCTTTGTGCTCCTGAGTGACCTAAAGGCCGACATGCATCGTCTTTGTTTGCAGCGCTCTAGTCTTGCACATGTTGTTGTTCTGTTGTAGACCCTTTTCCTATCAGATTTAGTTCATGAATAATTGAAATTAATTTGAAATTAATTTCAAATTAATTTGAAATTAATTTTCAAATTAATTTTGAAAATACTAAGACTAATGGCCCAATTTTGAAAATTAGTCAATGTAGCCAATGTAGTCAAATTGTATTATTTGACTACATTGGCAAATAATAAATTATTTGCCAATGTTATTATTGGCAAATAATCTTAAACCTCTACTTTAGTGCTTCACTATATTTTATAAAATTATAAACATATAAAATAATGAACAACTCAGGTTAGATGAACTGCAATTTACAAGCATTTTACTTGTGTCATATTATAATGCAATTCCAAGTGTCTGTATCCTTTTCCTCCACAACAGTGAACCACAGGGTATGTGCTACATTGAAACATCTAACTTGGATGGAGAAACAAACCTTAAAATCAGACAGGTTAGTTTCTTTTTTTTATTATTCTTTACTGTACAAACAATGAGAACTAAGAGTGAAGTTAGAAACACAAATTAATGAAAAATAAAAGCAAGACTATAATGCTGCTGAAACTACATCAACAGGGTCTCCAGCTGACTGCAGAAATAAAAGACATCGACAGCCTGATGCGTCTGTCTGGGCGGATGGAGTGCGAGAGCCCAAACCGCCATCTGTATGAGTTTGTTGGAAACATCCGCCTGGATGGACACAGGTGGGCTCTGCTGCAGAAATGCATCCCTGGCTCTCTGTCCCTCTTAGCAGCTCAGCAGTAGTCCATTAGCCAGGCGCAGAGCCAGTATCAGTGCATTATGAGGTTTTAGGGATTATTTAAGCTTTCTGCTGAAGAAATGAAAGCACCTGCTGCGGTGATACTTAATTATGGATTTGTTTGTGGGCTTTGCCATTGTAAGTAAAATGCATTACATGCTGTATGTCTGCTTTTAGTTTAATTCAAGGAGTTTGGGATGATAAATCTCTCCTGGAAAAACACTGTTACCATGAGCTATACTTGACCTTTGGTTGGTTATAGACTGATGGGCACTTACTTGCTTTATTTCCAAATGTTAATCTGAACAAGTATTTTGCAGCATCATGAAATGCTAATTACTTAGTTTATGTTGTGCAGTAAAAGATCTGTGAGGATAAGATTACTTACTGTTGTAACATTGATTATTGGTTATTGTTAGTATTGAGAAATTCATTAATAAGGAAGGTTTATGTTTAACCAGTGATTGTATGGAAGTTCAACGCTCACTGATTTAGGGTGATATTTGAAGGCTTGCAGGAAACTGATGTTACATATTTTGGTGTCAAAATTGATTGTGTAGGTGTGTCAGCCATCACTGTCAACCAAAGCTTTAACAAACAATCGTCATCTTTCAATAGACATATTCAGCCTTTGTTATCATTCTGTTGTGAGACATGTTCAGATATACTCATGCCGGTGATGTTCCTCTCCACAGCACAGTGCCACTGGGCCCAGACCAGATCTTACTGAGAGGAGCCCAGCTGAGGAACACCCAGTGGGTCCATGGTGTGGTGGTCTACACTGGACATGACACAAAGCTCATGCAGGTAAAGCATGCTTACATAGTATTTGGAGGATATTATATACAGTATGTAGTGTGTGTGTGTGTGTGTGGTTAGCATGCTAACCTCAATAGAAGAAAATAAGTTATAGAAACAGAAGCAAGTTAAGAACTGTGTCTCCACCGCTGAGGACAGCTCTTAGTGAGTAAAGGAATTAATTTTTCACAGCTTTTCTTCTAGACCGGACAGTAAACAGCTGTTAATGCAAACATTGCAGCAACAGCAAACCTTACAAACAGCTTCTTTAAGCACAGTGTAACAAGGGTTAGGTAAATGAGGATGTTTTTGGCAGTCACTCTGAACATGCTTTTGTTGTGTGACTGTTTTGAGGTGACAGAAAGAGAACACCACCATTGGCCATACTTCTTCCTTTTTTTTTTAACCACAACTGTCATGTCATGTGTTTACCCAGAATTCCACTCGGCCTCCTCTGAAGCTCTCCAACGTGGAGCGTATCACCAACTTTCAGATCCTTGTGCTGTTTGGCTGCCTGCTGGCCATCTCTCTGGTCTGCTCCATTGGCCAAACCATCTGGAAGTACCAGTACGGCAATGATGCCTGGTACATGGATCTCAACTGTAAGAGTCCCACCAGCCCAGGCTGCACCTCTTATTCCACATATTCTGTCTCACTTTGTCCATATCAGCTTATTTCTTTGTCATTTTAAGTTTGTAAATGCTGGTATGTGTTGTGCCATTTTTATGTTGCCTCAGTTAAACTATGTTTCGCATTACAAGTGAAATATGTGGCAATGTGGGAATAAGTGAATTCCCTGTTAACTGAGAAAAGACAGCTGTGACATGCATAGATGTGTTGTGAATGAGTGAAAAAGAAATGGTTGAATATCAGTGCGCTGCTGTACTTTTTTGTTCCTTTCTAATGTTCTGTTTGATTTTGTTGTTTTCTTTGTTGTCGTTTTTTTAACAGCTCCAGGTAACAACCATTTAAAAGCCTTGGCCATCCGTGAATGACCCTCCCTTACTAACCCCTTACTGAAGCTCTGCCTTTGCTAAGCAAATGAAGCCCCCTACCCTCGCCCCCTATATGGTTGCCCTACTTTGTATGGGCCCATGCCATGGACAAGCACATACCAGGGATCCAACAATAGGTTTTTCCCCTCCAGCTCTCTTATACCTTCGTCTAGTTATTTTCAGTGCCTGATGCAAACAGTGTCTCACTTTTCCTCCATTTTTTTGTGCCACGTTAACCGCTTTGCAGTTCCCAAGCTTCAGACCCTCATTTTATTTTTTTTTTCCCCTCATTCTTTGTGAGAAAAGAATAGCAGCATTTACTTTGACTGCAAGGGAGATGAGGTGGTACTCAGGAAGCTTTTCATAGCAGGAGGCTTATACGTGTTTATTGCTTGAACACAACATGTGGTGCAACCCAAGGGGCAAGAGCTGACATTTTCTAAATGCCTCTGCCGCCTTCTTTTCTTGTGTGGATTTTTCAAAGGACAGACAGAGAGGGAAGGGAGGGGGAGAGGTGAAAACCTGTTTAGTTTATACATGTATTCTCAAACCATTATGGAAAGTGACTCTATTTTAAGCTACTATCACAGACAGTAATGCACTACAAAAACAATATGGGCTGCTCAGTTTCTGTGACAGTTTGTCTGATAAGATGAAGCTCTGAACCTGGTATGCAAAGTGATTATCGTGACACTCTGGCCATTACTCTGTACCCTGATAGGCCTGCGTAGGAGAGGTTGTGCCCTGGTCAATTCAAGCTTGCATTATGACTTACACTGGCCCTCTCATATTAGATGTTGCATTGGCTTCTATTAGTTTTGTAAGGGTTTTGAGATTGTCCTCAGTGGCATAAAACCCACGACTAAAAGACCATATATTACGCTGATGAGGGGAGTGTAAGTCATAAAGCAGGCGTCCATCTTGAGACTGACTGTACTTCCATAAGGAGCTGTTGAGACTCTGTCCAGTGCATATTATCCAACCTGTGACAAAAGAGAGAGGTGGGGAGACTGTAAAATCTTAAACATCCCATTTACTGACACCACTTTATTTTCCTAAATTATCTTAACTTCACTCACTCACCAACATTTGGACGGTACACGCTGACAGGAACAGAGGACTTGATGTTAGCCCACCACACATCACACGGGCTCATATGTCTCAGAAGCCTGCGATTATGCATGCATGCTGAATAATTAATTTGACCTTGACCCGTTGCAGAATGCTGACTCTGTTGATTGCTGGCATTAAGCCTTTACATTGTGACAACTTAAATTTATGCAGCAAAAATTCATGCTGCATGCTACAGTTGATTCAGTTACTACAGTTACCTTTTGTAAGTAGTTGTGCAATTATCTCCATATCACTGAATTTGTGCTGACTGAGCTGCTGATGTTTCACAGACAGTATGGCAAAGTTTATTTGTCCCACTTCCGCTTTTAGCTGAATGTGAAGGAGGTGTGGTCCTGTTACCCTATTGTAAACTTGCCATACAAAACCCATGTGAAGTTCACTTAGAATAATAAAAGCCAAACAATTTGCAGTAAAACTCTTAATAGAAATATGTTTCTGCTCATTTGCTTGATTAAACACGGTTAGAACATCCTGTATTTATCTTGCTGTTACATTACAGTGACATACACTGACATAAAAGGGTGTCCATTTGCACTTGTGTGACTTGTGCATGTCCAGGTTTGCTTTGGTTTGAGTTTTATTTTTCGACTGACCCTCGACTGATCAAACACGGTGTCGCCCTCCCATCTGATAGCAGAATTCTTAGGTAACGTCACGTAACAAGCTGGCCACTAGAAATGAGTGAAATGAGGTGATGTAGTGATCATCATTAACACCCAAACTTGTCTGCTGGCATAATCCACCCACTCTTTTCCACTCCTTGTTGGTTGAGAATGTGCTATGGACTGAATCTCCCTCCTTTGTCTTGAGAGCATCCAATACGTTTGTCTTCCTCCCCACTTCTGAAAAAAGTGTTCCCCTCTATATGTGTTGTTGTAGCAGTAGCTTCCATTCTGCCACTTTCTTTGTGCCATCCAGTTTTTTGTTTTTGCTATCGTTCTGTCATTGGGAAGGGCTCTCCCTCTCAACTGCAATGCTAAGATCAAGGCTTGGGTTGAGGAAGGTAACATTTGCACCTCCTGCAAGCTGAGGAAAGGTAAATCACATCCCTCCTGTTTTCATGTTTGGTGTCAGTGGGGGGTAAATGTTGATCATTGCCAATAGTTTGGGGCTTTCGGGGGACCAGCATCATTTTGCATAGTGCTTTGTGGAATTCATTGCCTGGATCATGCTGGATGCCAAGGCTGCTGCTGTGACATTAATGACATTTGAGATACTTCAGTCCCAGTTCGCTACTTTGAATCTTTGGGACATTAAATTGGACTGCTAATCGGTTGAGTCCTAAGAGGATGAGGTTGGGTGGAAGAAATGGTTAATTCCAGCTAATGCTCGACGTTAGCCCAAAACATTCCCTGGATTGGGATAATGTTGATCATTTGCTGGAAGTAGCTTTGGGCATTTTCATTTAACTAACTGATATTTACGAACCATCACTGATGAGTCTCCTGTGTATCACTCCCCTCTGTCCAAAACTCGTCCCCTGATAGATGGCGGGGCGGCTAACTTTGGCCTCAACTTTCTCACCTTCATCATCCTGTTCAACAACCTGATCCCCATCAGTCTCCTGGTCACACTGGAGGTTATCAAGTTCATCCAAGCCTTTTTCATCAACTGGGTGAGCTGAAGCTACCACAGAGATAAACACATTACAAAAGCAGCAACACAGTGCACTTAACTTGTTATATTATTGTATGTGCAAAATGACAGTGAAGAATATGTTTGCAATACAGTTAATCACTACAGAAACAAAGCAAGGTGGGTGGTTTGTTTGAACATAATGCACTATTCTGCAGTTAAAGCTGTTAATATAGCAACATGGACTGAATGATGTAGTGATAAACACAAAGAAAGTTATAAAGACTGGTTTTATTACGTCAATGTTGTTTCCAAACCCAGCTTCTCTAAAAACCTGCCCAGCACTAAATGGAAGTTAGCAGCTTACTCATGAAAACAGTGGAGCGTTTAGCAGCTAAAGAGACAGATATTTCCCACAGGAAGAGACCAAAACAGAGCTAAGAGGAGAGTTAGTATCGAACTTAACTTTGTGAGCATGCTGATGTTGCTGTGCCTCTGCTCTCTGTCTAAAGTAGCCACTGAGATCCTCCATATCAACTATGTAAGGTGATGATATGCCAACATTATGTAATGTTATGATACAGCTTGTTGCATTGCCCCCAGGTGGCCAAAAAATCATTACTGCAGGTTGAAGAGCTGGATATCAAAATGAAAGGTTGCTGTACAAATAACATGGTCAGCATCATCCACAGAATATTTTTCAGAAAACACAAAAGACCGCTGCATAGCTAAAACACATGTGAAACCTGACTGACATGAAGCATTTCAGTCAGCGGCCAGAATATTTTGCTCTTTTATCCTTTGCAACTAGGTCAACCCCACCGATTATCTCAGCTGAGGAATCGTACTGTTTTTTTTGCCTGAAGTTATTCTGAGCCCCTTTATTCATTAAATTTTAAATGAAAATCCTCGCAAGGAATTTTTAACAACATTTAGGGCATTTCTCAGTTGGTCTTTCTTCCCGCAGCTGGTTCAGTGTTTTCTTGAGGGAAAATTGACCGATGTAACTGAGAAGGGCCTGACTGAAGTGAAGCAACTGTTTTCTTTACTTATTCTTTCATTTTATCCTTTCTTTCACTGCTAATATGAAGTTTACTTGGATGAAAATGTGTTTTGTTACCAGAAATGTTGTTTCTTTAGTGAAGTTACACTTGACATTCTTTGTGATTGGTTGTAGGACACTGATATGCTCTATGAGCCCACAAACACACCTGCCATGGCTCGCACCTCCAATCTGAATGAAGAATTAGGCCAGGTAAATAATGCAGATCAAATTATACTTTATTTATATTTTGCTCACTCTTGAAAGATCTTTCTCTCTTTTAGAGTAGAATGTGTACCCATGAAGTCAGTGTTATTCTGTCTTTCACTACATGTGCAGGTGAAATACATTTTCTCGGACAAGACAGGGACTCTGACCTGCAACGTCATGCAGTTCAAGAAGTGCACCATCGCGGGTGTGGCCTATGGGTACGTTCTGTTTTCCTCACCCTTTTTTTTTATATTTCCTATCTCCCCGGTTTCTTCCTCTACTGTTGCCTCCCCATCACCTTCATTAAATGCCGAGTGTGCATCACAGTACATCTGGCGTTTCTCTCTCCTCCCTCGCCTTCTCATTAGCAGCTGCATCAGTGCTCCTCTCAACATAAACTATAAATAAAAGGCGGACAGGCATTTGCAAGCAAAGGCACTTTACTCTCTCCTTCGCAGGCTTTGGTCCATCGTTTGTCATACTGAAGGTGTTGGTGAAAACTGGCTATACGTCTCAGTATTTCCTCTGCAAGGTCCAGAGCCTGACAATGATGTGACACAAGTTAGAAACAAGAATACTGGTCACGTACAGTATTCTTTTGGGAAACATTGAGAGTGCACATGAATTCACGTTTTCCCTCAGCTCCACTGACATAAAAGCTAATTCTGTTGCATTTTAACATTCCATTAAATCAGCCTTTAATGTTTTTTCCCCTGAATATACTCTCATTTCATTTTAGTGCACAGATAATTAACCTCACTGGATGCAAAACAAGTGGGAGAGCCGAGTATCTTTACAGAACCAAAGCAAGTGCAGGCGTGACAGTACATGATTAATCCCATTAGGATTCAATTAAAAGCATGATTGATGAAGTGCAGGCTGAAGGACAAAAGAGAGTATTTTATCTGGGGTTCTCTGTACCAAAGCTCTCATTATTCTGTGATTGTTAGCTCAGTGAGGACACTGATGACTACTCCTTGTTGTTCCTGGGTCACTTAAACGTACTTTAAGTAGTGACATATATATGTTGATGATGTGATACCTCTAATATCATCAGGATATTTCTGCTTATGAAAGGCAGATGTGTCCTTCTTGTTATTCAGATGTTTTGTGCTGTCTTTTCCTCTTTTTTGGCCTTTTTTTTTGAAACAGTTATTTAATTGGGTCAAGCCTGCTGGTCATCAGGGACACACACTCCTCCCTGCAAAGACTGAAGTTAGGTAGCAGTCTTTCTCTCCTTCATCCCAAGTAGAGATGTTTTTCTTTGATTCTCTGAAACGAGGACTCCCTCTTATGCAACTGATAAATATGGATGAGTGTTTCATAGCACGAGGGAAAAAAAGACAGGTTCTAATGAGGCGAAGATGTTTTGGTGATGCTGTTATTTGGCCTGATCTTCTCTCTCTGGGTTCCCAAAGTAAGAGGGATTCTGTGTTCATAATTCATCACACAATAGCAATGTTAACTGTTACAGTAATGTAATCCATGTAATTTTACTTAGATTTCTATTTTAAGGCCAAAATTATATCTCTGTGTTTTTCCAAATAAACAGTCTGTACTCTCAATTCTAAGTACAGTAACAGTGGTGGGGGGTGGTGCAAGCATAACAGTTGTTGTTTCTCTGCAAGTTCTTTATTAAAAGGTCATTTTCTCAGTGTTAACAGACCAAAACCAAAAAGAAATTTAACCTTAACAGTTTTCTTCTTCGTTTTTTTTTTCGTTCTTTTTTTCAAAAGAACAGTGGTACAGAACAGCAAAATGATTGCAACAATAAAATAAATATTATTAGCATATTAACATGTTAATATCCATATTACAAATGTTATAGAAGTGTGGGTCATAGGGAACAGGGATAATCAGTCTTTAGATGACATGGGTACTTCTAATATTGACTTGATCCCACATACTCTGTCCTGGTGTCCTAAATACTCACAGGCATACTGAGCATGCTCCCCAGCAAATGCACGGTTTAGCCCTGTTAGAGTTACATTTTTTGAGAACTAAGTCATGCAGCTGTTTCAGGAAATTATTCAGCACATTTAAAACTGAAAATATTTATCCTTGGCCTATATTTAAAGATTTACGTAACATGTTTGTTGGGACCAATGGTCTTGGGGCTGAGTGGCAAGTACAGAGTAGGGAAGTGCTGAGAGACAGACCAACACATGGTTGGTTTTGTTTTTGGATTTGTTGACAATGATAAACATATAGAATATCTCCAGCCTTATCATTTCATCTTAGGTAAACATTTTCATAGAAAGATATGCTATATATTTAATAGTATAAACACATAATGAATTATTTATCGTTGTATCTACCCAACAGTGATACAGCATGAATCTGTTTGCTATATGCAGTAGAAGTTTGAACAACTGCCTCTTCCTGTCTACTCCTATTACAGATGTCTGGTTTTACTCTATTGTCTATTATGTAATCACATTTTGAATTCTGTCAGAAGCATGACTCTGCTTCAGGAAGCTTTTTCAGCACTTGTACAGTGACAGATTTTAAAGTACCTGACTGTACTTCAGGATATTCTTTAGTAAAAAAGTTGATTGTTTGAGTAAAAACAAAGATAAAACATTCTGTTCTTTAACACAAATGAATGAACACACATGTGCTCAGAGCTTTCTCTCTGGAGTGACTTTTTTCCAGCAGACACACACACACAGAGCCCCCCTGACAATGCCATCTGCATGTGTTCCTCACCACAAATTAAGTGCTGCTGTAATTAATAAAGCCAACCCCAAGGGTGCAGACATTAATTAATTCCACTGGATTGGAGTCCAAATCTCAAGGAGAGATACTGTTTAGGTCAGAAAGGCTCCCAGAATCCTCCTGGGTGTTATTTGTTAAGAGTAGAGTGGAAGCATATTTTTCAGATGTACTCAAGTGACAAAACTTGCAAAAACATGTTGTGATTTTTTTTTAATTAGCCAAATTTGCGTCAGTGATTTGTTCTAGTGTAGCATAACTACGCTTAACTTAATATAGCAGCCTGTATGTAGGCAGATTGGTTTGTTGTTAATCCAGATAACCACAATGCCGTTTTACTGAAGACTGAACTCACAATATGAATCAAACTGACTCTGAATCAAATGGAGAGCAGTAATGTTCAGTGGAGCACATCGTCTGATGGGCTCCTCTCCTCACAGTTAACAAAACCCTGCACTGCAGTTAGTCTGCCAGAGCAGAGATGTCAAAATAATTTGGTGCCTCATTTTGGAGCTGTGTGCTCACTGATCACATTTAGACTTTCAAACACTGTTGTTTTCAATGCTGCATTCATCGGTGTCAGTACTCACATATTCATTGCAGCTGTTCATGCAAACTTCCTGCTGTTGCCTGATGAGGAACAAGAGAGGAAGAAATGTTACGATAATGAAATTATTCCCATTTGTATTTTCCCCTCAGTTTGCATCTGGCTGTCTTGGATTTGATTTTTTTCTGTCTCTCATCTAATTTGTCAGATTTTCTCCTGAAACACAGAACAAGGGTGCTCAGTGAAATACTGTATCTCTGATGTATTATAGCCTAACCCTTTATTATTTTAGTATATAATGGTCCAAACATTTGTGTTGCATATTTTTTTCTATCTGCCTCTGCTGAGTGGTCTGGATAAATTCAGCTTGTCATGCACTTAAATTAAAAAAAAAAAAAAAACAAAAAACAAAAAACTTGAGTTTTACTAGTCACATTTCATGTTTTACCACCAAGTTTAATTAAAATATTTTTTTTATTATTTCGGTCATTAATTTTATTCGTTTAATGAATCTTATTTGTAATTGTTATTCCAAAATTAGTTGATATTGTTGACTGACTGGACTGATATTTGACAAAACACGCAAAACACAGTATGTTCTACACACACACTGTGTATAGAACAACATATATTGAGATCACAATTGTGTGCATACAGTATCCAGTACAGTACTAATTGATAAATTACTAACTTGTACCATTTAATTCTTAAATAATTTAATTTACCTTTTTTTTTTATTGGTGCAGTAGTGATAAGAAAGAAAATATCACTTTTAGCAACCATAGCCTCCCACATTACCAAATCTAATCTGAACAAAGACCATTGTGTAAGAACAAAAGGTTTTAACAATTAGATATAATATGAAGATATAAGATACAAGTTGTTATTTAGTAACCTGTAGAGGTGCTGGTAGGAAGATTTTGTTTGCTTTGCACAGCTGTTTTCCCATGTTTACAGTCTTTATGCTAAGCTAAGCTAACTGGCTGTGGGAAGTATCCTCATATTAAGCGTACAGACATGAGAGTGGTATTAATCTTGTCATGTCACTCTTTTCAAAGAGCATATAAGTGTGTCTCTCAAAATATCCTCTAAAGATTAAATAATCAGAGGGCCTGTTGTAATCACTGCTGTCAACCTAACCCTAACCAAACCTAACACCTCGGCTACAGTCCCTCCTGGCATTTGACCTGTCATACTCTCCTCATAAACAACCCCATCTTTACTCCGATCCTGGCTCCTGCACACTCCCACAACATGTTAATGGTAGACTCTGTCAACAAGATGATTTTTGTTCTCCCCCCTCGCTCCAACAGCCACGTCCCTGAGGCTGAGGAGGGTAGTTTTGCAGAGGACGACTGGTAAGATGACTGGGTGTGAAATGGTGGCTGTTTTTTTTGTTTTTTTGCTCTCCGCTTCTGTGATGTATAAGTGCTGCCTTGTGGAAACCGTCACTTTGAATACAATGCATAAGTATATGTTGTTGTTTTTTTTTCTTTGTACATTCAGTACCCTTGGGATGTGTTGTATGTGACTGTGGCTCGTGATTCAGTGAATATACCCGTTGTCTGAAACCAGTGATCTCATGTTTGTTGCCAGTATTGTATTAGAATTAGAAAAGGTATATTTACCTTCCCCACAGGCACTTGTACATTTAACAGGGTTGATAGAATAAGCCTTCTAGCATTTACTGTACGTTGTGTCGAGGCTGAAGCTGTGCAGCACATTCTCCTTTTCCCCAGTTAACATCAAACTAACTTTGGAGATGGTAGCTACACACCCACTTATTCTCTCTCTGCCTCCCTCTCTCTCACACACACAAATACACACACTCACACAGTCCTACTTCTGAGATCCATCTGCTACAGTGTTGAGATCTGCAGTAACAGCATGGGCGTGTCTCTTCCATTTTGCATGGGGGATTGGGGCCTGTTTGTTAATGCCTATTATGCCAAAATGTTGAATGTTGCTGCTTTAAAGGAAGTTGCCAGCCTCCATGAAAGCATGTCTCTTTCCACAGCTATTTTCTCTCACTGAAACAACCATGTTTAAGGCTTAGATACAGGAGCAAATGAAACCAAATCAATCTTAATCCCATGATTTTCTTTTAAATGAGGGTTCATTTAAATCAAAGCTCATCTTGGTCCAGGGTCGAACTCTGTGAAAATGCACTCCCATCTTGACACAGGTCAGTTGTAAATATGTTATATCCTCCTCCTAACCGGAGAGCATGGTGTGTCATAGGTTTGATCTGGAACCAGTCCCCTGCTATTGACTGTGAACAGCCAACACCCTTGTTCCCATGGTGACAGGACCTCTGTGTGTTGGCAGATAATCAATAACTGACCGTCCTCCACACCCGGCCTCGTGCCTCAGAAATTTCATCCAGTCAATCGACATGCCGAGCTACACTACCACTGCAGCAGAGAAACGCTCAGGGCTTCCCTCCCTGCACAAGGGTTAGAAACTAATAATGACTCCATAGATCAGTAAAAATTTCAATTTCAATTTCTGTATTTGACATATGAATGTATAATGGTACTGAACAACAGCTTAGATACATATATGTAGAAACAATGTTTGGTCATACAAGGTGCACTCCTGCAATCAGAGCAAGATATATATTTATTCTTCACTATATGATGAAGCTGAAGCTATTTTGTTGAAACATCTGCCCTCCTTAGTGTTTACGTGGATGGAGCATTTCGAAACGCAGGCTATATTTTCCAATTTCACCCTGACATATTTTAATAAAGACTGCGAGTGTGATAAATTTCTCTAACCTCCAGTGCATCTACGTAGGTGTAACACAATATCGACTCCAGCCCTGCTTTTTAATCCCACCGCTGTCTTTTTCTCATATTTCTTTCTCCTCAAACCTCTATTTGCTGTGCAGTAGATGGAAGTATTACTGGCCTGTTGGCTGCTTGGCTCTCAGGGCTCTGAACAGTGTATCCTCTGGGACTAGAAAGACTTATGCTTGCTAATGGCAGCCTCTGTAACATTTCTATCAAGCCCCCGTGCCACGGACAAAGCTGCTGTCTACCTGATCTATAGGACTCTATTTATCACAGAATCATGAATCGATCCTCACTGGACAGCCAGTGAGCACTGGTGGCTGCTTACAAAATCACTGCCCTAAGCTACTGCTACAGAGATCCCATCTTTTGTATCAAGGTCTTCTCTGCAATCCAAAATGTTTTCCCAGTTCAGCATGAATTTCTGTTGTCGAGGAAAGATTGCATCATGTTTTTCTTTTGCCATGTTCCTAATGGACCCCAAGATATTTCATTATTTTGCATCTTGCCAGTTACAAAAAGTATCTCTGGTGCAAGTATGAAGACTAATTGTATTTCCTGTAATTTATTAGGGTTTGGCTTTGATTACTGTGAGTAATGAGGTCTTTTTTAGCTGCCAGAAATCCAACCTGCCTGCTGTGACACTGTATGCAGTTCCTCTTGCATTGTTTAATTTAAAGCAAAGGGGAACACATTTATTATTTATGGAAATGACTGAAGTGAATATGATGTATAAAGGAGAAAATGAATAAATGAATGAGTGTGGATTCTTCTGTGCAGTGTGAAATAATAATGTCCTGTTTCAGGACATTGCTCTCTCTGAGGATGATCCGCCTCTGCCAGCATGGACAGAATCCCAAACAGTCACACTGTACATCACATTACTAAAGCCCGGCAGGGGCCTGCATTTGCATTCTCTCTGCATTGCGGTTGATACTTTTCTCGACAAATGTCAATACTGTTGGCACACACCATTTCTCTGTTAATACCGGTTTGAGGCCTGTGTTGTGGTGCTGGTCCCAGTGCAAAGTAGATTTATCTTGAGCTGAAAGACAGTTAATTCATTAGTTGGTCAAATGAAAATTACTTTGTAACTATTTTGATAATTCATTGCCAAACGTTCACTGCTTCCAGCTTCTTATATGTGATGATTTGCTGCTTTTTTTGTCATATATGATGGTAAACTAACTACCTTTGAGTTTTGATGTACTGGTTGGATAAAACAAGTAATCTGAATACATCACACTGGGCTCTGAAAAATTAGATAAAAAAATTAGGGCATTTTTCAGAATGTTCTGCCACTTGTTTTGTGTATTTGACTAATCAAGACAAATCCATTGTTATTTGCAGGCCTGGTTTTATCTGCAGGTTGTTGGAAGAATGCTGTGTGTTATGGCTTCATTTTAAAACCACATTAAATCAGCCTGCCAGGCTGCAGAGCGGTGGACAATTCTTTGAATGTACAACATATTCTGTGTAGGCTCCAAGAGGCTTTGTTTTTACTGCTGGTGCCTAAGAGACACTTTTATTGTCCTTAATATTGTTTTTTGTTTTTGTCAGAAGCTGCTATAAAGATGCACTTTTATGTAAATTCCTGTTGTTGTCATGAGTGTTGTTGTCAGAATATGCTCTGATTATGATGCAAATGATTTGTTCTGTACTAGTCTCCAGTCACGACAACACAGTGTAGTTGGCTGTCAGTGTTTCAGTGGTGCTATCAAGTATTCCAGTGTGTCCTGTTGTTTTGACTTCTCCGTCTCTTCTTTCCAGGCACAGCACACAGTCATCAGAGGAGGCCGGATTTAATGACCCGAGCTTACTGGAAAACCTCCAAAGTAATCACGTAAGTAATGTCAGGGTTCCCCGCTGCTTGCCTGCAGTGACGGCTGCTGTTTAGGACAAAATTAAGAAGGATTTTGAATCTAATTGTGTGTGGTTGCATAATGTCTTCCTGCCATTTTAAGTGGATCATTGTAATGTGGGAGGGTTGTGTGTTGGCTTGTATGTTGTGTCTCTTAAAATGGTGGAAAGGCTGTGATTTTTCATGGCATATGCATCATGTTTTATGGTCATTTTGTTTGGATCAAAATGACATGTTTTGACAGACAAGTGGACTTTAATATCAGTTTGATTAAAATCATGCTGAAGGGTGGATATTGTCATCACAGGCAGGCAACCAAACAACCTAATTAGCATATTCTGACAAGAGCTTATCCACTGTGGGGAACTATGTAGCTGTACAGTAATTACATTTGTGTGAATGTATGAATATGTCTGGCCAAGAATTAGATGAAAGATGTCATATGTATAAAAATTTTGCATCTGTATGAAAACATGAAGTCAGACATGCATTTGGTGTCTGTCACAGGACTTTAGCTGGAGCATTACAGGTCACCTGCAGTAATGAAATGGGTGAAAACTGTGATTGATTGGCTGGTTGAGTCACTCAGCTGCAGCACAGTGTGGGGGAGGCAGAATGTCACATTTGATTATGTACAATAGCACCGCCCAGGGAAAGTAGTAATCCCACTGTGATGTTTGCTTTGTTATGACAGCAGAATCTCTCCACACATTGAGTTTGTCTAGGATCTGCTTTAGTTTCATATTGATAGTCCCACACCCACTGCTAATTATGGTGCATAACCAACCGCTGTTTAGAAACCACAGTCTCTCTACATCTCCGGTAATGATTCTGTTTGTGATTTATCTGCTGGGTTGTAGTTGTACTAATGCTTTGTTGATGGTGGATGTCTTAATATTGTAGCACTTGTGTGAATCACAGATAGTCACTTTCTATTCCTGCATGATGCTGTGATGTATTTTGAAATTTAATGAACTGCCATTAAAGAAATTCTTTAACATATATATATATATATATATATATATATATATATATATATGTTAAAGAATTATATATATATATATATATATATATATATATATATATATATATGTTGATTTGCTTTCTTGCCTAGAATTATGTGGCAAGATTGACACCACTCTTATGTCTGTTTGGTCACACCCACTTGGTCAGGAGCCAGCAGCCGGTTAGCTTAGCTTAGCACAAAGACTAGAAACATGTGGAAACAGTTAGCTGGGCTCTGTTCCAAAGGTAACAAAGTTCACCCACCAGCACCTCTAAAGGTCACTGATTAGTACATTATATGCAATTTATTAAATCTGGGCAAGAATCAAAGTATTAAACAAGACGTCATGGTTTTATGAGTGGTGATGTGCTCAACTATTTCGCTGCCATCTTCTTGTTGTCACTCTGACATGATTCTGGTAGGTGGATACTTAGCACAAAAGTGAATAAGCATATTTTCCAAACTGAATTATTCCTTTCAGTCTACAAGAGTAACAGTAAGCTATACTACTACTAAAATGCTAAATGAAGCGATACATTTCATTTAACACCTCACAGTTCAAACACTTGAGGATGCCTCTTACTTAAACATTACTAATCCTTATCATTAACAACAGTTTTGCGTGGCTGCAGGCTTTTTGGAGGAGTACTGTTGATACAGTGTTGAGGGGGATGGCAGACTAGAGGAGAGGGGAATTAACAGTGCTGACAAAAATAAACATCCCCTCTGGTGCTTTTCATGTTCTCTTGAGTCACTGGACATGTTCTCTGCCTGCAGAGTTTCAGCAGCCTTTGTGGGTGTTTGTTTGCTCGCTCGCTCGCTCACCCGGGCTCTCTGCTTCATCCTTTCTTGACCCTTCAACTTTTTCCACACTGGCCATGTCTGAAGTGATGAGTGTCCATCACTGTTGCCGTGACACTGATTACCCAGGAGTCAGTGGGGGTGATAGCTGGCAGCACAATATTAGCTGTCACATTTAATTGTGCCATCAGTACAAAGCTCAACATGCCCTGTGCGCTCAGCTTAGGTTACCACCTCCCTGGATAGCACACACATATGTTTGTCCTCCTTAAAGGAAAAACCAACAAAAGTGTCTTAGTAAGGGCTGGGCCACCAAAACAGCTTCAGCGCTGCTTGGCATTGATTCTACACATGTCCCCCCCCCCCCCCCCCTTTTTTTTTTTTTTTGCTACAGTCATCCTGTTATGTTATGTGTTGACGGGGTGATTGTTGTAATTTCGCTGCAATTGTACTTGTACTGTTACAGTGACAATAAAGCCATATCCTAGCCTATCCTATCCTATCCTAAATCTGTGGATTCTACTGTCTACCATGTTGGTCCAAAGTCTCCATAAACCGCCTTAAACCTGCATTCTAGCTAATGACCATCAGGAGGCGAATCCACTGCTTGCAAAAAGAAATCCGAAAATATTGAAATCTATGAGAAAATGCCCCTACTCCTCACTTAATTTATTACCTCAATAAATGTTTTCCTAACGAGTTTATGGTCTCAATTGCTAGTTTCAAGTCTTCTTCAATACTACATGATGTTCTGTAAAATGATTTCCCATTTCCCATTTAGAGGTAGCGTGGCTACCGTGTGATTGACAGACTGTATCACAAACAGTGACCTTCAGAGCAGATCAGATCTCCTCGTCCAAATATGGTTTCTTCTAGCTTCAGAAAACCAAGATGGCGACAGCCAAATTACTAAAGGCCAATCCCAAAGTCCCCTAAAGCCTGAGCCCGGATTGGTTGGTATAAAGAGGTATGGGACAGCACTTTGTGACACAATCACCTTGTTACCTCAACAACACCAGAACATGTTGCGTACAGTTGAGGGTTTGGGACTTTTACTTTGATATTTTTGATTTCCTCCCTTTGCTTCCTGTTTGTAAACAAAACAGTAATGATGAAAGCAGATGCGGACTCCATCATGATGCCATCATAGGACAGATAGCTACACACAGTTCTGGCTCTGAATCACTCCTGACCTCTGTGTTTATACTGATTTTTTATATTTTTTCTTGTGACGTTAATGTTTGGGTTCATTCTTTGTTTTTATGCTTCCGGGCTTCATCTGGTAACCACGGTAACCCCTGGTTTAACGCCAAAATGTAGTAACGTTTACACCGTGGTACAAAAAAACCTTCTTTATATCCAGTTTTTCCCTTAATGACAACTGAACAAGTTTTTTTTTTAATATATAACTCTACTGGCCGCTTGTGTGTGTAGCCGCTAGCTTCCTGCCAGGCTTCACCTCAGCCATGTTCGTGGTGTTGGTGCCTTTCGGGTGATTTTTCATGCAAACATCAACAAATAATCTGTCTTGTTGTCGCGTTAATTGACTAACAGAAGGTGAAGCAGTCTGTGCTCATGTTTTTTTTTTTTTTGTTTTTTTTTGAGGTGAGTGATTAAGTAATTTCATTTATATGTATGACCCTCATTAGCTAAGTATGCCATACGTGGCTTAATAGCTATCTAGCTAATCAGCGAATAATGAATTGGCCTTGAAGCCTCCTAGCAAGACCCTCAGTTGTGCTAATGATGCTAACTGGAGCGCATGCTTGCCATTGTTATTAAACCGGCATGTACCAAAGTCTTGGTTCTACACTAGCCCGCCTCTTTCCCAATTTTTAGATCAGCTAGGAGTTTGGTCGCCATCTTGTCTGTACCTGAGCTTCAAACCCGCTTTTCAGAGACTTGTGGGAGACGTTGTGGAGGCTGGTCCATATTTATGTACAGTCTATGATCATAACCCCAACACCAAGTTTAATAAACAGCGCCTTGAAGAGAAGAAGAGCGGAGAAATTGTTGGCATCTTCTGACTATGTCCTGACTTTCCAGTCTGAAACTCAACTGAGAATAAAACACACACACACACACACACAGATACATGTCCTTCAGAGGATACCTGTCAACCCAGGCCAGATTAGCATGCTGCTTGGAGGCAGAGGGAGCTTGCTCAGCCACCTGGACTGTAATAGACTCTGTGTACTTTCATTTACAAGAGGCTCTTTGATATGCCCTCCCCGCTTCATTCGTTTACTCCTTTGTTCCCTGTTAGAGATCTTTCATCAGGGTGTCCATGGCCAACAGAAGGAGCAAATTTAATAATACTGTCTGTGTGTGCACAGCTTTTTGTTAAGGGAGGGGAGTAAAATGTTTTTTAGTACTTAGCAGTCAACAATTCATGGCATATTCTCCATGTTGCTTAACTTTCTTTCTCACAGTTGTATTTATTATTGGTTGCTTTTGTTGTTGGTAAACTAGAAAGCTTAGTCTACTGTTGACCTTATTGTTAACAACCATTAGTGTCTGGATTACAGTCCATACTGTCGCTGTATGATTCAGCCTGTCGTAGCCCTGCAGGCTGCTGATATGTCGGTCTCAGCTGCAGATGCTGACTAGGAGCTGCTGGTCCTGCAGCCCTAGACAGGAGCCTCAGCAGATGCCTGTCCGAGTGTACCCCATGGCTAGTTAGTCATACGTTCCCCCTCATTAATGTTAAATGCCCTCAGTATATAGGTTAGGCTTTCTTCATTAACTGGATCAGGTTTATATTGCATGAACATGCTTGAGTAAATGTCTGTCAGCAGCTGGCAAGTCAGGGGGTCCTGCTGGCTTGTCACCAGCAATCACAAGTCTGGCTGAACCAGACTGGTTGATACTTAAGCCACATGTGATCCAGAAACTGACAAACCTGAAGTTGTTCATCTGAAGATTTAGTGGCTTTTCAGATAGATATATAGTTTTGTAGAAAATGTGTCCAGTTTTAAACTTTAATCATGTTAAGTCTGTCAAACAGTGGTGTTTCTGTCCTTCTCTTTCTACAGTATCATCAAGGCCTTCCTTGTTGTTGTGTTTGTGTTTTGTTGTGACATGTTTTGTTAAAGAACATTAAAAGTCAAAGTGCCCTTTCCACTTGCTGTAGCCTACAGCTGCTGTCATCCTGGAGTTCATGACCATGATGGCCATCTGTCACACTGCAGTCCCTGAGCGCACGGATGGAAAAATCACCTACCAGGCTGCATCTCCAGGTAAATCACACCTCCATGAACACAGTTGCCTCACAATAAGTGCCATATAGCTTCTGGATATAACATGGTGCCCATCTCCAATGTATGTATGTATGTATGTATGTATGTATGTATGTATGTATGTATGTATGTATGTATGTATGTATGTATGTATGTATGTATGTATGTATGTGTGTCCATAGGTCATTAAACAGCCTGGTAACAAACTTACATGATGAACTTAAACACACATGTGGCATGCTAAACCTCACACAAACACATGCACACACACACACACACACACACACACACACCAACTACAGCTAAAATTGCCTTCATGTGGCACAAGTGTCAAAATTACAGGAACTGTCTTTGCAAAAACTCAACACAAAGTTTACCTGCAGACCAAACTGCTGCAGCTGTTAAGTTGGACTAGAGCTGCAGGTCTGAAACTGCACGTCTTAAATTGCTGGTGTTACATCTCTGCAGCTGCGGTTAGACCTTTGTCCAGGTGCTTTCCATCCATGATACTGTGTGTCCTTGATTTTTCCCTTTGTTGAGATATTTAATTTTCCATCTAGTGACCTCTGTGCCTGAGTGAATGGAACACACCACCACAGCCTCCAGGCACCAGTATTTCATTTATATAAGACATTTATGTAATCATCAGTGCATGAGAGAGCCAGGATTCATATTATAAAATGAAATATCCAGTTTACAAAATGCATGGTGTTTGTCACTTTGATTCTGTGAACCTCACTGGGATCCTTCAGTCTGTCATATTCACAGCTGAATGTGATAGACTGAAACACTTGTCAGTCAGGAAAACATGCCCTAAAACGTATTAGAGGAGGTAAAATTAACTACTAACACTTGAAAAATGTTTTCTTGTTTTCCAAGAGTGACTGCAGCTTCTGGCATGTCCACATTGGTTTTACCATTCAGACACTGTGGTCGCCCCTTGTAGCAATATGTAAATTTCCTAAATAATAAAGGACCATCCTAATGAAGGCTGAAAATGTCACTGTGCTTAAAGGCACAATGATCCGAAGGTAAACAAAGAAGTAGCTCTCATGGGAAAAATTAAACACCCCAGAATGTGTTATTGTTATCGTAATTGACAGGTCTCTCAGTAAATGGACAAATACTAGACTGCAGCTAAATCAGAGTTGTTAATGTTTCCTGATGTTTTTGATGATATCAGTTGTGTTAGTAAGCACAGATTTTCTTTCTCCTGATTTTGAAAAAGTACTGATGAAGCTTTTAATGAACACATATTGACTGACTAAACAGGTTATACAGTTCTACAAAGAAAGGCTGCTGCTTTTCATCTTACATTTTGCTTTTGTTAAGAGAAATGACTTTTTTTGCCTGATTGCGCAGAACAATCGTGGTCTCGTGGAGCTTTGGGGTTTGAAGCTGAGCGAGCAGTGGCTGCAAAGAGAAAGCTAGTCAAGTGAACTGTAAAAAACAAGCAGAGAGCTTTTCCTCGCCCTGCAGCATCCTCATGCAAGCTGTAGCATAAGTTACCTGGTCCACAGCTTTCAGTTTGCTGCCCTCATTGTGAAAATGTGTCGACATGAACTAGTTTCATGTACCAACATGATTGTGGTGTTTATCATAACTGTTGGGTTCAAATTTTGGGTTATCTTGAGACGGCACTGTGTCTGCCAACAGTATGTGTGCTTGTACTGGTGTCTGTGTGTTTATCTGTAACGTTGTGGATTTCTTTTTGCTTTCTAGATGAAGGTGCTCTGGTGAGAGCAGCACGAAACCTTGGCTTTGTGTTTTCCGGGAGAACACCTGACAGCGTCATTGTGGATATGGTGAGCTGGATGAGACAAGTTTAATGAAAGGCATGCAAGTTATTGTACTGATGTATGGGTCCCCTTAATCATAATGCTGGCATCATGACCTCAAACTGAGAAAAGGGAAACCTGTAAGACTGTGATACTAATGACAAGTTTTTTTTCTGTCCTTACTGAATGAAACAAATATAGCTGCAGACATGAAAGATTAATATGATTTAAGAGTCAAGAGTCTCACAATAAAGCCTCTTGACTCTTAAGGAGAGACAAAATGCCCATATATGGCATGCTTAAAAATAAACCAGTAATTTTACCCTACAGTAGTTTTGATAATTTTTTATGGTTATTTATTAAAGAAACAGTTACAACATTTGTAAAATACGATAAGATTGATGCTGCTCTTATGTCTTTACTGTAAGAAAGAAGCTACAGTGGAAATTAGGAAATGTTGAGTCTGGCAGTGTACAAAGGCACGAAAATCTAAAAACTGCAAATTTCTTAATGGGGAGCAATTTCCAGACAACAAGCGGAGTTATTGACCCTGGGCAAGAAATACTCTACTGCAGAAGCCCCCATGAAACAGTAAATTGTTGTTTTTACACTTACGTTTTTGTGTTGATGAAACACTTTTCAGTTGCTTGCAGATTTTGTAACCTTTTGACAGAGCCAGGCTAGCTGTTCCCCCCTGTTTCCAGTCTTTTTGCTAAGCTAAGCTAACCGACTGGTGGTTCTTTCTACTTATTTACTATACAGACATGAGAGTGCCGTTTATTTGAACTAATTATTTAACCTCCCAGTTATTTTTTCCCTGAAGTTTTAGCGTCTCTATGATCTGCAGAATATCTGTAGGCTGTAACTTTGGTGACTAATTCACTATTTTTGTTATTTTGCTCAGATGTTCCAAAACAGACCTTGAACTAAAACTAACATGCACAATACCAAAGAGAACTCAGCCTTTTGTATTCACATGGGCCACAGCAATGGAAAATACCACATTTGCTTCGATTATATCCGGAGCTGCTGCAGTGTGTGTCCTTTCCAAAGCTTGGGTCGCTCATTCTGTTCTTCTCTTAATTGGCTAACCTGATGATTGCACTCAAAGAGGCACAGGCAGAAAGGCCAGAACCATTAAATTTTTTTTTATTCTGCTGAGAACATTTTGTCTCCAAGACGTTTGTCCAATTTTTTAACCTTTATTAGGCCTTCTAAAGCTCTCAGCATCTATTTAATCACTCTGTCTTGTACCTAGCGCTCTCTACAATTAAAGAAGTTAATTGAATTGTACCTTGTTATTCTCCCTCCATCAGCTCAGTGCAGGCAACTGATAAACACATTTAAAGTGCAATCGAGGCTGATTGGAGAAGGGTGGCAGGGCTGGCTTGTGCTACTTAAGATAAGTTGTCTCAGAAGAAGGGTGAGGTTGAGATTTCACGTTCTGGAGTATATTAACTTGTCTGTCTCTTTGGATTTAGCTCGGAACAGAGGAGAAGTACGAACTGCTTCATGTGCTGGAGTTTACAAGGTGTGACTTTGATAAAAGCATTTTTTATAGTAATTATTATGTGTATAACTGCAGTATATCTGTTGTCCATACAGGCTGTAGGTGTAGGTGGATATTTATTCTTTGCTATAAAATCCTCAGAATAATAATGTGTGATCAGAGTTCATCAGCTGCCTTTAGCCCTTGTGATTTGCACTAATTAATTGTGTGACAGAGGTGTGATATCTTGTTACCCACCTCTTTGATTTCTAATTTCATCAGACATATGCTAGCTCAAACTGTACGTGATAATTTGCTGTGGTGGCTGTAACGCCTTGTGATGTGATTTCTCTCACTTGCTTTCTCTCCTCATCCCGCCCTCTTCTCTCTCTCTGACTCTCTCTTTTGCCTTTTTCTCTCTCAGTGCGAGGAAGAGGATGTCAGTCATCATGCGCACTCCATCTGGGAAGATCCGCCTCTACTGCAAAGGAGCTGTGAGTGTCTGTCTCTCTCCATGGCAACGCATGACAGCCCATCACCATCATCACCACACACACACACAAGTGTCGAACGCTCTCCTCCCCTTATTGCCTCTCAATCTCTTGTCAGGAAATCTTTTCAGCGAGCAGCAGCATAAAGCAAGAAGACCACATTTCACACATGGGTATCTCTACAAAATAATGGATACACAAACATTATGTTTCACAGGAAGGCACTCTCTGCTATTACAAAGTACAACTACCCTCAATCCACAGTTGCAGAAGTATCTAGAACTCTGCTGGGTGTACACAGCATTGCACATTTAAAAAAAATTTTTTTGGTGCGTTCTTATGATTTGGAACATGTTGCTCTATATTGTGTTTTGAGGATCTAATAAAATTGAGTAGTTTGAATGAATATGTGCATAGTCAGCCTTGCATTAGCATGTTACACGATTCAGTATGCTTTATTTATTTACTCGTGTTATTGTGTAAGTAGGTTATAAAGACAAGCATACCAAACAAATTCAAATTTTCTGTTTTCACTTTGTGGGGTTAAAGCTTGTGTTTTATTTAAGCTGTTAGTGTTTTATTATAGTTGAACACAATATTAATTTTGTGATAATGTCAACAAGAGATTTGCTAAATGCCCAAAAAGTAAAAGTATTTTTTTCTGTGTTATGAAAGCACATTAGTCACAGAAAGGAGGTGCAAATAGGATGCAGATACATTTGTCGAAAGTGTAGAGAGTGCAACTCACAGGGGCTGTATCCAACCTAAGACACCTGTTTGCAGAGGTAGTCCAATTCCAGGAGGTTCATTTCTCTGCTCTCTGGTTGTCTGTAGCCAATGAGTGTTTGTTTCCCTTCAGGACACAGTGATCTATGACCGTCTGGCAGACAGCTCGAGGTACAAAGAGATCACGTTGAAGCACCTGGAACAGTTTGCAACTGAGGGTAAGTGGACTAACATTGCCCCCTGTCTGCCAAAAGTAAAACATTTTCTAGGATGCTTCTGATGTCTTTGCTTCCATCATTTCCTACTGGTCATTATCACCACTTGATCGTCAGTTGCAGCAGAAGTAGTAGTGTTGTTTTTCTAAGAACCTATCCTCTTATTCCAGTATTTAAGCCATATATATAAGTAAACTGAAGGAATATCAATCTAAAGCAGTGGTGCAGAAAGAAACTGCATCAGAGACTCTTTTTGCTCTGTGTTCATACTGCCCCCTTGTGAGACACAAGCAAAATGATGTAATTGGGAATATTTGATGTATGCTAAATATAGCATTAAGGACAGATTGAGAAGATCTTCAGTTGCAGCAATTTGGAGAGGCCTGAATGATATACTGTAACTTTCTGACAAGAGGAATGACAGTGAATAAGTGTTTATTTAATCTTTTTTAAATGGTTTTGATCTACCTTAAATATTATTTCCATTGAGCAGAGAATTCACAAGTTTAATTCTGCTTAGATATTTGGACCAGATCAACAGTGTCAAAATTTGTATTTAACCTTCTAGACATATGTTAAATAGGTGCCTTCATATATTGGATTCGCTGTATTAGCTTCGTAACAGGCAATATATTATTATAAATTATCCAGAGTTGATGTATCTGGTTAATTGCCAAGTCTTACCCCCAGTCAAATGTGAGAAAGGTATCCCAAAAATAGAATAAAATGTCATAAGCTTTAAAATAAATACATGTACAACATAATAAATAAAGACAGTGCAGTACACATTCACTGACAAATAACACGTGGTAGTTAGCCAACAGTGCTGTGTTGAGTTTTACATGGCAACCAGCCACCCAGTTCTTTCAAAAGGCCTGGGTTTGTGTATGTATGGACACGCTTAAGAAATAATATAATTTAAATTTTTATGTGGTATTATTCATCAGCTATACAGTGAGGAGGTCAGCGGTTACACTGCACAGATCTGTCTGACTGACATGCTTAACATCAGAGAGCTCAGTCCAGTCAAAAATCAAGGTTTTGATATGGAAAATAGTAAGAAGCCATAACGTCTGACCCAAGTCTTGTGATGCTGTTTTCCCTCATCCAGGGCTGCGCACTCTGTGCTTTGCGGTGGCAGACATCAGTGAGTCGTCCTATCAGCAGTGGCAGGAGCTCCACCACAGAGCCTGCACCTCCCTGCAGAACAGAGCCCTCAAACTTGAAGAGAGCTATGAATTGATAGAGAAGGTTTGTTCATTGAAATACTGTGAGATAAGTTTTGCAGGCCTGTAACATGAGCTGGGTACATACAGTAGATAAACATTTCACTGTGGAATGTATGTATGTGGCCACATGCTGCTTTTTTGTATCTGCAGCAAAATAAGATTTAACTGAAGGCTTTACAACTAATACTGTACTGTAATGACACCTGGAAACCTGTAAAAGTGTGCACAATTATATGTGTGTATTTGTGTGAGAGATTCAAGGTCCGTCCAGCAGGTAGGTTTGCTTTTCTGTGAGGTGGGTCTATGTGGAAGCACTAGTCAAACACAGGAAGCCACAGTCGTAAATCAACCACTTGGCATGTTCTTCATGGCTGCTCCTGGCTGCCCAAAACAAATGGAGGCAATCAATCATGAAATCAACATAAAAGCTCTCAGAGAGGAAAATGCTTAATGGGCAGAGTTTCAGACTGGTGTTGCCAGGGTTCGGGGCTCATTGCTTATCAGGGCAACTCATTTTTAAGAAATGCGCACAGTAACGCCACATGAGGGCACAATGGAGTTACAGTGAAATTTGAAAGACTGAGACATTCATCTTAAGTTACCCCTTCACATCATCTCTAAAATAAAATACTCAGGTATGATTACTTATTGTAAAAGAAAATATAAAAATGTGATTGATTCCAGATTATGCAGTCTTAATAGATATTAGTTAACGATATAAATTTTAACTTTATTCCTTTGTTATTGTCTTCTCTGTTGAGAAGCTGTTTTGTTTGATTGTTCTTCACCTGATTATTATTCTCAATAATTATTGATGATTTCCATTACTTTTCCTTTATTGTGCTTGAACAGTCAGTTGGTGTAATCCTATTCTCTAAATCATCAACAAAATGACTGTGAGTAAGAAGATCTCTTCTTACACATTAGAAACAGAGTAGAGTTGATCTCAGAGTTGTGGCAGTGACTCTCTTAGTGCTACATGGACACAGAGCTGATGAGTTATTATCGTTCCATCCTGGCTTGGGGGTTGAAATCCTTATCCGAGTGGTTTTTGTATCATAATCCACAAAAAGTGCCTTTAACAACAACAGGAACAATAGAACAATGCACATCCAAAACAGCAAATGAGGACTCATCAGATTTAGTCATGTTCTTCCCTATGTGCAGTTTTTTGTGATGTGGTTCTGACAGAGCTACAGAGGCACAGGCAGCAGGGCTCAGGTCACAACTTAAAGAACTTCCCCTGCTTTTCCTCTGCTCCTGGCTCCCGTCTCCCCTCTACCCCTGGGTCTTGTCAAATCTTTGGCCCCAGATGGGCCAGTATGAGCCCGCAACCAACCCCAATGAACCACGAAGTTTCCTGGGGAAAACACCAGCAGTATTTTGTGAGTGTACTTGTGTGGGGGAGATGGTGTCCACAGATTCACACACACATATAGGGGCACAGTGACTGATCCAAAACCCCTAAAGTCTGTGGTGGTTTTTCTGGGTGATAAACAAGAGCAGCTGATGAGGAGAAAAACATGACTGAGTGAGTGACACAATCCTGGTTCACATGTTTCTCTGACACATGGGGTTTTAAAGACCTTCCTCTGTTATGATCACCACTCACTGACTTTTTTCTGATGTAGAACCTGCAGCTCCTCGGGGCCACAGCGATCGAGGATAAGCTCCAGGATAAGGTGCCTGAGACCATAGAGACTCTGATGAAGGCTGACATCAAGATCTGGATCCTGACTGGGGACAAACAGGAAACAGCCATCAATATTGGTGAGCAGGAACAGTAAGACGACTGCACGGTATTTGAACTTCATGCTCTACTTGGATTCTGCTCTGATGTGTATCATGCAAACTGTCATGCTGTTTTATCACAGCAGTAGTACCAACAATGGTATAATTCTTGAACAGCTTTCACAGGGAAATTTGCCTTTAAATGCTTCCCTCTGCATACAGTAGAGGTCAAGAGTCACCACACTCTGGTAGTTGGTTTTCAGTTTGTTGCTGACTTGGAGGCTTGAATCTACATCCTCCGCTTAAAGTGCAGTCTCTTAAAATAAATTTCCTCTTTGTTTCACATTATGTTTAAACCAAACATACAGAATTTTAAAGCTCAATACAAGCCCACTTCTGCTACCAGCTGTCAAATAACAGGCTGATACTATACTAGAAATACAGATGAACTTGTGTTGCTGGGACTGACAGATTGGCCTCCATAAGATCACACTGTGATCTTGGATTCATAAAATCTGCAGGATTTAAAGGGGTAGTTCAGTGATTTAGTATTATATTCCCATAAAGTTGGGAAACTCACAAGACACAAGAACCATCAATAGGTATTTGCACCACAATTTCCCATAAAATTCTTTGCATCATGAGATACTTTAGTCCTGTGTGTGCACTTGGTCTCAAACCAAATGAAAAGTCACTGGTGAACCTGATCTGTGCTGTGAGAACACAGCCTTGCAGATGTTATCAGAAAAGTGAATGACTAACTCTGGTCTGCCAGTTCTGCTTATATTCCTCTTCCATAAATGACCCTGGTATTACTGCTCTTAGATGTGGCTAATTATCAAAAATGGATCAACCTTGAATACAGCCAACTTACGTAACACAGAGTTCAGAAAAATAGATATGAAAAGTACCTCCGTTTGTGGCTAAACCTACCACTGTGGCCTGACTGAATCAGCCCTTTGTGCCCACTGTGCCCAGATGTGAGGAGGCTCCACAGAAGCACAGGCTCACTGGAAGTATTTTTACAGGTCCACCATTTGACTGACTTGCTCTGTAAAATCTGTGTTCAATATTGACTTTGTTTTTTACTATTTTCCTCACTGAAAGATGATCTCCGTTGCGAGGCTTAATGGTTCACCTTTTGACATGTTGGACTGGTGAATTTAGCCCTTCATATTTAGATTTTTCTACATTTCGAGGTGGCCTGAACCACCCAAATACCACAATTGGCACAGAATGTGAGGTATGAATAAAGCTGAGTTGACTTATTTTCACATATTTATGATATTGAGGCCGGGAAGCTCAGTTTGATCTGAAACTGTAAAGACGGTCATTGTTTCAGTGTGTCTCTAATCCTGGACTATCATGACATAATGTACAGTGCCTACTCTGACGCTGCATGTCTGGCTGCCTGAGGAAAGAGCAATGTTTGCTCTGGGACTCGCTCCCAGAGCTGTGAGCTGTTTGTTGAGGGGAGCTGTACGTACGTTGTGCTTACAACAGGTACAAGCCAGAATTCAATGAAAGGACAGTGCCTGCCTGGTCAACTTGTTAGGAAACACTGCTCAATTTACTGGAGGTATCACAGAAGAGAAGCACACAAATAACGCTGTGTTAATTTTGGCCAGAGGTTGCATCAACCTCACAAGCAGAGACAAATGAAAGAGGAAACGCAACCCTTCATCTGCCTACACAAATATGAGCCCCCATAAAACCTGCCTTCCCACCTTACATGTAATTTCAGGTCCCCGTTCTTCCTGCCTCCCAAAATACTAGTCACAGTGTTTTCTGTTTTTTTTTCCATTTGTGGCTGAAATGTGTATCTTTGATTGTTGCTCCCGAGGCAACATCCCAGATAACTATGACATGAGTGTCGCTGCTACACATTCTTCAATTCCTGTGGGAGCAGTGTTTAGTTCCGCCTGAGACGGAGAAAGGCCAGGAATTCAACTTTCTCTGGTGAAATACAAAAAAGGGCAGTTTGGCCGCAGTCAAATGAGCTTAAGGTAAACACATTAAGCGGAAGGGCTGTGGCAGGAATTGACAAGAGGGCAAGGGGTAGAGACAGTGTTGAGATGGGGAGACATTTTCCACACATTGGCAAATTTCTGGACGTTTGCACCTTTGCGCTTAAGAAAACAATCTGCCAGACCCCAGACCCCAACCCTGTTTGGTTTTGACTCTGGGGGTGAAACCTACTCATTTCCGCATGCAAGGCCCCCTGTATGTTTGTGTACTGTGTATGCACAGTTGTGTTTGAGTGTGACTGTGTGTTTTATACATAATCTTATCTCAGTTTCACTCACAGAAAATGCCACCCATGTATTAACAAAACATGGGATTTGTGGTAACCGCCTTAAAGAAATGAAAATCTCCTTCCAGACAGAAGCAAAGTGTTGAAGCCCACAAATATTCATGTGGTTATGCCACAGATGTCAGCCTTTTCATATAGCCACAGCTCGAAACTGAAGGCTTCAGTCTTGATTCTAGAAACATTTTTGTTTTCCCCAATGGGAGGCGTGCTCTACCACCTTGCTGGTGACCCTGAGCATCTGTCCCGGCCAAGAGCTGAGGGGAATACTCCCCAGAGAGCCATGTTGGGTAACTCAGAGTTGTAACCGCCTATTAAAACAGGAAACTGACAAACCCTTGTAAACCAAACTCATTAGTCATGTCCCGAGACACCAGCTCTGGGCTGTAACATTTTAATTGGTATCCCTCAAAATGTATTTCTGCATCCTGTATTATCCCTTATTTATTTGATTGTGTTTTCTTCTTTCTTCTTTTGTGTTTTATCTGTTTAAAGTGTGTGTGCATGTTTGGGCCACACACAGATAAGTTGTTAAGATAAAAAAAGTTATTGAAACTACATTTTGATGCAGTAACTGAGTATTGATTTAGTTTATTTAAAATATTTTCTGCTTTTCAAAACTAATAAATTTGCTCTTCAAAACATGGTGTTTCATCTTTTGTTTTTTTTTTTTTACTTCTTCTTCTTTTTTTACTGTAGGACATTCCTGCAAGCTGCTGACCAAGAACATGGGAATGCTTGTGATCAATGAGGACACTCTTGATGTGAGTATTTAGTTTTTTACTTTTTAAAGGATCTGACTTCCTTACATAAAGAACTAATGAACGAACCAAGGCACATAAAGCTCACCATTGTTTCACAAATATATTTACTAAGACTGTCATTTCCTCTAATCCACTCATAAATCTAATCTAAATCTCATAATTTCATTTCTCCTTTAAAATACCAGAAATAGAAACCTAAATGTGTGTGCAGCTTCTTCAAAAGCTAAGCTAACTAGAGTCAGAATCAGAAAGCTTTTATTGTCATTGAAGGCAAAATTTAAGTGCAACTCCACTCAGTGGTACAAGTTCTTTGTTTATGCTAATGTCAGGGCAGATTTTAATTAGACTACAGAACTGATTAACACAATACTGGCAGCCATTACATACAGTTCTAGATGTGTACATAGAAATTTCTGTCCACCTTAAACTGTGAAAAAAGGTGAAACGCTTACTAAGAAATATTTGCAGATGTTACAGATGTTAAGGTTAAAAATATGACGTGAGGACATCCATGTCCATAATCCCCTCATCTCCACACCCAGCCCCTGTCTTGAAACTCCACGGGGAGCCTTCCACACACACAGCCACCACACATCCCAAATCTGCCTTCAACATTTTTAAGACACCCAGCAGAGAAGTCTGTTGATCCCCCGGCAGGAGAGCCTTGTCTGTTGTTTCTGAGATTGAAAAGGGCAAGTCCCTGCACTTCCATCAGGAGAAAGCTAAGCAGAGGAGCCGCAGATGGAGCAGAAACTTGACTGAGTTTAGTTTGTCGGGCAAGGGGAGGGGGATAGTGAAAAGAAGTGGATAAAGGAGGGGAAAGCAACAGGGGGGTGTTTTGGGGTGATGACGGACGGCCTTCATTCTGTCAGCCAGTCGTTAAGCGTGATAAATAGAGTAGAGGTTGAAATTTAGGGTCGGTGTATTCGTAAAGCGCACAGACCGGCACTTTGAAATGTCAGCTCCTATTCTCCTGTGGTTGAGCAGATGCTTACATAAGGCAGTTTGTTAAAACTCTCCACCAAGACGAAGGAGGCACAGTCAACAGAGGACCAGGCAGCAGAACTGGTAATTCTGAGCGCTGTCGTGCTGTGAAAGAGAGTAATTGGAGCATGGCGTCCCTCTTTGCTGTGTTTAGAAATGGTTATCAAAGGGAGGACAGAGTTTTAGACATCCTCTGCACTAAATCTTACTTAAACTGAAATTCCCAAAGTGAAACTTGGTCTCCAAGGTAGGATTAGGTCATTTTGAAAAGCTTTGTCTTCTACTCAGTGTGTTTAATCATTTAGAGAACTAACAGAACGTATTGAGCATTAGTATATTAATCATTACAAAGTACAGTTGCAGATAAATTGAGCTCATTACTTTTTAACAAAAAAAGGTTATTTGTCTTTTTTGGGTTATTAATGAAATCAGGATCAAAAAATAATAATACAATATCCAGGGGAAGATCAGATTGGAAAAATATCATTTGTAGCACAAACACACAGCTTAGCTGTTCACACTTAGGTGTGTTTTTCAGTGAGATGCAGGGCAGCGAAGTAAAGGCAAAGTACATGTCCACACACTTGAAACTAAGGTGGAGCATCCCCTTGTTGTGTGCCTCCAAGTCTTCAACAGATGATGACACTACACCCATACAACTGTCCAGATTCCACATCATGAGTGTCATGTCCTGTTGCCTATATCACTCAAAACCTATATCAACAATGGAGCTCAGTCTTTATGGGAAGCTCTTGTGGATTTCTGAATGGAGGCCACATACCCATTCCAAAACTAAACACTAGCTAGTCACATAGGCTAAACTGGTCATTATAGTCATAACAAAGAGGTTTTAGGAGGCGACATATAGCATTAGTGCTAAAATTCCTCAGTGGAAATTAGGGGGGAAATGGCCGCTCTACTTGAGGAAATGATAAACTTAGCTTATCACAGTATGTAATTAATAGGTTGTGCCCCAAACAGAGTGAATTCTTTCTCATACATGTGGTATATCAGCTTATACAAAGCACACACGGAGACGCACTCACACTGAGATGTCATCTGAAATCACAATGTTAACTGAGATGGAGAGACTTTCGTTTTCGGCTTGTGGTTGAATATAGAGCTCACAACCTGTATCTACTCTGACTTGCACTCTCTCTCTCACACACACACACACACACACACACACACACACACACATACACATCCATACCCGCCTGTCCTCTGCTCACCATCTCATGCTGTTTTACACACCCCATCGGGGATGGCTAAGTCCTCACAGCTGCTTTCTGCTTGTATCCTCTTGCTCAGTTTCTCTCCTCTGTTAATCCATCATCTCTTTCTGTGCGTGTCTCTCACTCTCCTTCTCTCGCTTTGTGAAACGTAAAGCCCCTTTCTCCAAATATTTCCTTTAAGCTGGGGTTTCAAAATTTTGTTATGCCAAGCGAACGTTGCGTGGTTCCCCTGGTACAGTCTGACTGCTGTGACATATTTGACCTCAACACCAGGCCATACCCCTCCCTCCCCGAGTCCTGTTAATGACCACCATTTTTAATGATTACAGCTGTTTGAGCATCTGCTTGGCACATTATGTTTGATACCGTGCATTGTATCTGCTCATTTAAGTCTGTCTTTCTCCCCTCTATAGTCCTATAACCCCTTTACACCCTCTTTCTCCTCTATTATATTCCTTTAAATAGTTTAAGGTTGGGAAGCCATCTTTTACAACCTTGTACCACACTATCAAACACACAGTCAGCTTGGATAAACTATTCATGAACAGTCTTAACCATTTGTACCTGTGCATTTGCTGAATACTACCACACCACCATTAGAGATATTATTGCAAGAAGTGCCTCTCTTATATTTTTGTACCTTTGAGGCCAGGTGACTTTCTGAAATATTTTTTACTTTTTTAATGAAAACATACATGTGGTACATCTACTGGTCCCTCAGAAAATGGTTCCATAGAGATTTTTTTAAATCTCCTAATGGCTTCACCATCTGTGGGGAAGATGACTGAATGATGAATACAATGATGATCTCACCTCTCCATCCATCCTGTCCATATGACTGTATACCAGAACACCATATCCTCATATTTGTAGATTTTCATCATCAATCATCGTCATAGCTGTATATACTGAATGAGCAAACATGATCCATTTGCAGAGCTTGTCTATGTTATCACCTCGTGGCCAAGGTCTGACTGTAATAAGCATGAGAAACATAATAAATATATAAAATATCAAGAGCAGCTGGTCTGCAGCATTTGGGGATTAGCAGTCAGACTGAACAGATCTGTCGCAACTATTTAAAACAAATGTTATTTGGAGACAAGATGAACATTGAGGAGCTAAAACACTTAGTTACTGAGTAGAGATTAATAGACTTGAGTATTATGAGGTAATATCCCCTTTATATCAATGTATTTGTGGAGTACTTTGTGTTGCACAAAATGTAGTGACACAAGCAATGAAGCAAGTTTATGTTACATTTGCACAAATGTTTTATTCTTAGACTTGAACTTCTAAACACTGAAACTTCTTTGGGCTAAGACAAAAGTTGTAAAATGCCAGAAAAAAACTGATGTAACATTTGCAATTATTTTGTAATGAACCATTGAAATATTGCTAATGAAGCACAGAATATATTTTCATGGTTTTTTAATGGAATTTAGGTGCACGTAATTAATTTGCTGAGAAAATAGATGGCATGATTTTAATAATTGTATAATATTTGTATTTATTCTTTTTTATTCATTAACAAATTGACAAATGCCTTTAAAGTAAAATTATTACAAGCTGACTTATACGTGAATTAATAATAATTAACCCTCTACACTTGATTCTTGAAAACCAATGCACTGGGGCTAAGTCAGTAAACAGTAGTGCATATTGCCTCTGGCACATACAACACCAGAGACTTGAAACTATAATGACTAATTACATTAATAAAACTAAAATTCATTAAATGTTTTCCATCACACAGGGAACAAGGGAACTACTCAGCCACCACTGTGGAATGCTGGGAGATGCCCTCTACAAGGAAAACGACTTTGCTCTCATTATTGACGGGAAGACTCTCAAATACGCCCTTACATTCGGAGTGCGACAGTACTTCCTGGACCTCGCCCTCTCCTGTAAAGCTGTCATATGCTGCAGGTAAGATTTACCCCCAAACAATAAAATAAACGTCAGACAATTATTCCACTTTCCAACATGAAAGAATGAAAACACTGTTCTTGTTGCAAAGACTTAACTTTTGGTCTTTTGATATGTTTGGAAAACATACAATACTTGCATACAGTGCTATATACAGACACACTCACACACACTGAAGCCATTCCCAAATATATAATTAATGCAGTAGATCATTAAAAGAACCCATGTAGGTATAAAGAGATGGATCATTTCTGAGAACAGAGTTACTTTGTGATAATTTTTTTTCCCCAGACAATATACACATGGACCCTCAAACTTTGACAACTTGACAAAACTGATCATGTCAAATGTTCAAATATTATAAGTGAGCGAGACATTCAAGTAGGGTTGCAACTAATGACCGATCAATTCATTGTTTTACCCATGAAATCTCAGCAAATTGTAAATAATTGTCCATCACACAACCCCAGAACTGAAGCTGATGTCATCAGTTTGCTTGTTTTGTTAGAGCAATAGCCTGAAACCCATTTTACAGTGATGTAAAACAGAATAGCAGCAAATCCTCACAATTTAGAAGCTAGAAGTGACTAATGTTCAGCATGTTTGCTTAAAAAAATGACTGCAATTAAATTAAAAGCTCTATGGTTGAACTATAAAGTATAATGTCTTTGCCACAAAGGTCAGCAAGGATTTTTATGACAAAAGTTTAAAAAGTGCTATAGTTATGAAATTAAATAGAAACTTTCAACATTATGAAGGTACACTGTTGACTTGCCCAGGCCACATAAGTAACAGGAAGTACTTAAATACTCAAGCAACCGTGACGGGGTCTGGGGCCAGAAGTCAGCACCATATTTTCAGAATAACAGCAAAGCTTCAGGTACCACACTATGACTCAGTGCATTACATCAATTTTTTATTTATTTTTTCCCCCACCTCTACCTGCCTTTGCGTTGTGCACACTCAGTGGGCACTAAGAGACACCACAAGATGAATGAGGCCTCTTAAACCACAGAGAAGATAAACATTAACAGTTTCACAGCTAAAGACAGACATGCAGTTTACAACATCATCTCTGGAGACTGTTTTTGCTGTGCACTACCCCCATTTTAGTGGACGAAGAGTAAGCTCCTGTGTGGGAGGCTTCAGGCTTTACAGAGGCTATAGAGTCAAGTTTGAAGTCCTGTAAAAGAAAAGTTATTAAGATGCGTCACAGCCATCAACCTAACATTGGCTCTGCTTAATGGACCCAATAAGAGAGGTCTTAGAGGGTCTCTAAGAGGAGGGAGAAACAGCAGTAGACACAGGAAAGTCATCTCCCAGAATATGACAAGTAGTCTTTGTGGTGGTATTTCCTAGTTCATCCAGTTCAGTCCTTGTCACTGTCAACTCTACACAAAATGCGTGTGCGCATAAACATTCATCCCCTTTAATAGGACACTCCTAAATCATCACAAGTGCAGCCCATCGGGTTCAGGACTCACATAAATGGAAACCACCTGTGCCTAAAGGGTTTTTGTAGTACTGATTGTAGTAAAAATGTATAAACCTCGGCTGAGTCAGTATCATGGGTAAGGACAAAGGAACACTCCACACAACTCTGCAAAGGGTGATTGACAAGCACAAGTTAAAGGTATAATATGCAGCATTTGTTAGTTGCTGTTTGTATAAACACAATTCGAAGTTGGCCCCTTCCTCCCAGCTCAATGAGAGAGAGAGAGAGAGAGAGCAGTGGTATTTGAGCGTGCTAGAGAGTGAATGAAGAGAGGGAGTGACGTTAGGGTGAACAAAGCATTGAAGGGAAATAAAACACTGATTGTTTCACAGCGGTTACATTCTAAAGTAAAAATAAACACACCCAAACTTCCACACAACCCTGCAGGAGGGTGCTGCACTGCCAGATCATCCATGACAGAATGAGAGCAGCGATACAAACTTGTCACTATGTATTCATAGAGTCCTGTTCTCACACCACCCTAATGGATGGGAGCTACACAACCACTGCCCGAAGGTTGCAGCCCACAAGCATCCCAAACAGAGCAAGATAAGGAGAAAATCAGAAAATACAGGCAGAGGACAGGGTCTCTGCAGATACATATGTCACCAGATACTTCTAATGCTTCATAAGTGAAGATTGAGAGGGATTCATTTTATATGAGTTTATACATTGTTTTTAAGGAGAACCCTATATATTATACTTGTTGTAGGACTGTAAATTTAAAAGCTTTCCAGGGGTGGTCGATGCTTTCTGTAGGCACTGAAGACAAAAATGTTCTTCCTCCTGTACACATGATGTCACCAGCTGCCTCACCTGACAGTGAGGAGTTTGATCATGAAGGCAAAACACAAGCAGAGGTCCACCCTGTCACCCAGAGCTCACCTGCCTTCACACCTAGGGTGTTCACACAGATTGGCACAACTGCCACTTACTATTTTAAGTACTGATCTCAAGACTCTTTTAGAATGAATATTATTTTATTAACACCTCAGTTATAGTGTCAATAATGGGAAAGTAGGAAATAAAATTTCCAAATTATATCAATGTGTATATATAATCTCACATCCACACCTTTGCTCTGTGTGCTGTATGACTCATTGTACCAATTTTACCAAGACAGATTTCTCCTCATTAATTGCACTTGCTGGTCAACACATACCTATCAATAGTTTCATTAGATTCTCACTGTGTACCATCTCCTGTGCTACTGCTCCCTTTTTAGAGTATCTCCTCTTCAGAAGTCAGAGGTGGTGGAGATGGTCAAGAAACAGGTAAAGGTGATCACGCTGGCCATTGGTGACGGTGCTAACGACGTGGGCATGATCCAGACGGCTCATGTCGGAGTGGGAATCTCAGGCAACGAGGGTCTGCAGGCAGCGAACTCCTCTGACTACTCTATTGCCCAGGTGAGCTACAAGTGGGAAAACATAAATAATCAGATTTTAACTTGATCAGAATATGTTTGCTTTGAAGCTGCAGATGCATCCTGCAATAAACTGATAGCCTTCTACTAAAAGTCAGATTCCACCAACTGTCTCAAGTGTAATATGTGTTAGTGATAGCTTGGCACATTGTACTGAGCAACAAAAGATCTTATGTCTGCCAGGGCATTAGCTTATACGGTAACGAAGTAACACCTGTAGAACAGGCATCTGCTGACACCCAACTCCCAACGTAACTATACAGAAACAGATCCCGGCAAAATGCTACTTAAATACATACTAATGTCCTAGTAACCAGTTTGTCTGAAACTCTGTATTGTCATGTGATACCGAAAAGCAACAAAAAAATCTGTAGTTCGTGTATCATGGTTCTGTTTCTACACAGCATGCCACTTAGTGCATCATGTTTCTTTTACAGCCACAGGGTCTGAGAGTATGGGAAACCAGTAGCTGACTACAACACAGTGCACTCTCTGTACTGCAGTATGCAATTAACATTCAAGAGACTTGGGTTTGTCTTAAGTGCCCCCTTCAATCCGCATGGCATGTAGAACATGTATGTCTTTCAGAGACAGGTGGCCTCTTTTAATCAATTTAGTTTGCGTCCCAGCATCAAATTAAATTACATCTCCAGACTTCCAGTGGTGTTTTCCGTATATTGGCGTAACGGTACATTAACTGTAATTTGCAGACTGCAAACTGAAATCAATCCTCAGAAGTTGTGTAACTTATTTTCTGTTCCTGTACATGATTTATATTAATGCTGTGGAGAACCAGATGGGCTCCTTGCTGTTGTAGATGATTAGGGAGCCAGTTTCTAAGATTTTGCTCTGGAAAGCTCAGAATTATCTGTTAAAGCAAGAGAACATTGAAGAGGCTTTGGGCCGAGTCACCTCTGCTGGCCGTCTGTCATCAGCTCAGATCAGTGTTAACTGATGTTTGAGCCGACCATTTGAAGGGTCAGACTAACTGGGGGCCGCCACTGTGAAGGAATATTGTACTGCCACTGAAAGACAGACCTTCAAGTAAACAATATTATATTTCACTCAAAATTGTACGTTTAGTTTTACTCCTCTTATCTCCTGCTTCAGTTTCAGAGACAAGAGGATGTGGTGTAGATTGTGTCCTTTGTTTTAGTTATTTCCTGACAACTAAGATGAAGCACATGCCACAGAGATCTGCTGCAATGTAATCACACTTACCATCCAGAAATTGCAGTAAAATTTTGAAGTTCACCACAGACAGTAAATGGCGGTGTAATTATAAAGGCATTAAACTATTATTCTCAAGTACTCCCATTTGAACTCCTCCATTCTCAGGAACTCAAAGCTTGGTCTTACAATCTTTGACTAGAAATTTGTGGAATGTGTTAGTGAGAGCTCTGGCCACAATGCCTCATCAGTCCTTTAACCCCCTACTGACTTTAATCTTGAAGTTCCTGTAACTGCCTTAGTGTTCCAGCACTGATCTCTGATTACGAGGAGCCATTAGACAGTGTACTGTACACAGACTTTGACTATTCATTCATCTTGTCCTTTTACTTCCCTCCCACACAGTTCAAATACTTGAAGAATCTACTGCTCGTCCACGGAGCCTGGAATTACAACCGCGTAGCCAAGTGTATCCTGTACTGCTTCTACAAGAATATTGTCCTCTACATCATTGAGGTAACTCTCGCACAGTAGTTTTCAAGATTGAGCATCATGTAATGAATCAGATCTGAATGCAGAGCTTTGAGATTTTTTCACATGACATGATTATAAAAAGGTAAGATTGCTTGTTAGAGTTTCCATGTTTGTATTTCTCTTGACTGGTCCCTCACATTACCTGCCAGTTTGTCCAGCTCCTGGGTGAATGGTTTGAGTTTTGACAAGCCTGGACAGAAAATGCACAAACAAACACAGACACTCAGTCAGTAATGAAGGGAAAACTATACCTGTCTAACTGGAAGTCTGCCTTTGGGAAATCCTCGCCAGTTATTGAATCCTAAGAATATTAATTCACACAATTCATCTGAATGATCCATCATTCATATGTGAAAACTGGGAACCTACATTAATCTACATTAATATAATTTTGTCAAGTTTGGGTTAAATGGAGAGGAAATTTTAACTGATTTGCTTGGTATGGAAAATGAATATCGGGTAATGAATACTGTTCCTATCTACCATCAAGCCCCACTCTCCCTGTATATCAGTGGTCTGTTGGTGTGCGGTGGGTTCGAAGGCATTTGACAGATACCAGACCCATTACTGATTGCAGGTTCAGAGCTATAACCAAGAAAGACCAGACAGGTTAAGTGCTTCCTATCAGCAGCAGCTTTATCATTGGGAGTGCTCAGATGTTTTGATCTACTGGCCGGGGACTTGTTTGACAGAGGTTAGAAACTTTGGCATTGCATCCTCTGAAAATCCGCACATCAGAGTGTTGAATCACATTTTGTCCCTTGCTACATATTAGAAAGTTTAATGGACGTACGGTGCTTTTCTGTGTGTAATAAACCTACCTTGAAGATGTGGAGCCATATGATCATAAGAACCAGTCATGCTCTTAATTGCAAGTTAATGCCTGTCCATTACTCCCATTATTGCCCAGTGTGGAAAAAATGTCTTTGGTTATACTTACTAGCATAAAATAAAAACAAACTAAGAAGTAAGGACAGACATGATGAACCTATAGTAACACAAAAGAACAAATATTTAGGGATTTGAGCACTGTCTTCACTTGTGTTGCCTGAGGGGGTCCAATACCCACAGAGAGAAAATGATTTACACTCTTCCTTTATCTTTCCTCTGTGAAAAGGGGACAATTTGGAGAGCACTCCCTGGCCATGCTGGAGTGGCAGGAAAGAATTGGCCACATGTTTTTAAAATATCATCACCACATAACCTGTCATGGAAATATGAGCACTTTAAAATTGTCTTTTGTTCATCCTCTTTCTGTGACACTTAACCTCTGATCCCCCTTTTCATCCTCATTCTACTTTATATGCCATGAAAAATCAGTAGACTACCTTTTACATTCCAGCATGTCTGCTTCTGGCTTCTTGTGACCTCAAGTGAAAGAGGGTCAGTTGGTCTCTTTCCAGGCTATAACTGCAGTTGTAGGCACCGCAACTGTTTGATCATGCTGCCCTTTTCCAGATAAGGTAAAACACTAGTTACATATTCAAGTTCAAAATGAAATTCAATTTGCAGCAAATTAAATTTTCTGTGGGCAAAAACATTACATATGACATTTTATCTGTGCCTAAATGTTACATTTCTTTCATTTTCCAATCCAGAAGAGGTGGCACAACTTCTAATGCACTGTATATATGACACACAGTCAAAACTATGCAAACCTCTGCCTTTTATTCTCATTTTTACTCTGACCTGACCTGTATGCTACAATCACATCAAAACCTGCTCAAAATTCCTCTCAACATTGTTTATCCGCTCCTTCTGTGTCCAACTGCAATATACCTTTGAAATACACCAGGTCCCTTTTCAAAGCAGGTCTTTTCGTACAAGTGGAACATAACATCTATAGTTCTGTCTGCAGGGCGAGCTTCTTTATAGCACACCTTTTGTTACTCCCTGAAAACATAACCCCCCCCCCCCCACGCTACGCTCCTTCGGGGGATTCAAGGGATTCAATAGGACATTTCTTCACTGTTTGGCTGCCTCGAAATTTCAAATGTTCCCTGTTTTGCAAGAGCCTGACATCTAACACAGCAGCAACCCCAGGGTGTGGGTAAAAGCTGCATTTGTTGCACTAATGGGTTTACTTTTGTGCTCATGTGTTTTTCCCGTCGACTCCCAGGGTACCTTGCTCAGGAGGTTGACGGGAATTTTAACTTTTTGTTCACAGCACCATTGTCCTGTACAGTGTGTGTCACAATTTGAATTCCACGACTGGGACACTGTGTTTAAGCCTCTTTTCATCTCCCTCTCTTTCCACTGGGTCTTTGGTTCATTTTAAGAGACACGGAGTAGGAGGGTAAAGAGTTCTGCAGCTATTATGAAGACATGAATGTGAGCACAACTCCGCCTGGAACAGTTGTGTGATAATTCAGGATTTCCTGTGACTCAATAAGGGTCACTTTTGATTCACAGACACTAAGGTTGTCGCTCGAGTCGATGAAAGACTGGCAGCTGGAGATGCTTGTCTCTTGTGTTTCTTGTGGTTTTCCAAATGCTGTTTACAATGGTTGCCGTTCTTACAGCCAATCAGAACAGTTACGTGTGATCATGCATTCTGTGTGATTGGAAAAAAGTTATAATCATCATTTTTTAACAGTGTGTTCTTAGCAAACTTTCAGTAGAATCCATAATTTCGACTTTGTTGCAAATTAGGCTGTTAACAAAAGAAGAGGAGTGAAAAGGATTGAATTCAACTACATTCAAGCTAAGAGACCTTCCCAGAAGAAGCCATAGCAACTCAATTCAAATGAACGATCCAGCTGGCCACTCACGTTTGATTGACACATTGCAGGGTGCTAAAGAGGAGGCTGATGGACAAGTGGCATTTATGAGGCAATTACATGAAAGCTCATTCAGGGCGGCTCGGTGTAGTCAGAGAAGCCTCTGAGTTGCTGAGCAAAGCTTGCCGACCAGTAGCGCTCTGAATGAAAGCACAGAGGCCGTTCCTGGCATTGTAAGACAGCTTGTGTTTGTAGCTCCACATATTTCCAGCATATCAGCTCCTTCTTTATGTCTCCTCTTTATTCTTTGCCTTCTTTGTGTATGAATTCCATTAGCAATTCTGCAATACTAAGCTTAAGAGTAGCATTGTTGGGGACAAATGTCATGCTCCCGCCACCCCCTCCACCCCATAGCCACTCGTAGTGGAGGCCTGCAGAGCTGTGGCACAGCCATGGAATCAATGATTTTTGATTCGCTGATGAATATGCAAGAAGTCTTCTGATCGGCTAGCCGCTGCCCAATCCCCCTTTTCTCAGCTCCGGCTTCCCCCCATTACTGTTTTTCATGATGTGCAGTCGGGGAGAGAGGCCAGCCACACCCCTCTGCTGAGTGCCACTCAATGAGGAGAAGAAAAGGGGAAGAAAAATCCTGCCTGGTACTTCCCCTAATGAGCAAATCAATGCATCTGTCCCTCAAGAGATGGGAGAGGGAGAAAAAGAGGGACGCTATTGGGACCCCAAGGACCAGGCCAAAACACTCACACAGAAGCAGTTACCACATGCTATGAATAGGAGCCTTTTTTAACTTAGCACAACAATATATCAGCCCAGAGCCTCTTATTGAGCAGAGCTGTAATTAATTCAGCAGTTTGACCTACCCGCTAGCCTCTCGTTACCATTGCTTAAGCCACGCTAATGGTTGAACCTGCCTCATGGCTTGGGCTTCTTCTACACATAACCCATAGCAACGGCATCTGAATGTATTTCTCCACAAGCCAAGACCCCAAATACCTAAAACTATTATCACACTGCCAGCAGATGTACTGTCCACCACCTTCTGATTCTCATGGTTACAGAGCCACATGGTCCATCCCACGTGAATTAGAAAACAGGCCCCCCTCATATAAAGAAACAACATCATGGTAGAGTGCACCTGATGGAGTGGAGGGTGCAATTTGTGATGGGTGGGTGTGGCAGGGAGGGGAGGGTCTGGGGGCACATTCAGAAACGCAGGTCTCATCTATAGGCACCCGGCCTCTCCTCTTCAACTGAGGGAATGAAGGGAGAATTGGACATTTGTTTTCATGCATATGCTTACACGATTAAATGGGAAAGGCCAGTGGCAGATTGGTATTGGTCGTGTAGACAGTGGCAGTGGCGGGTGGGGCCCTCAGACAGGCTTTGTCCCAATCTGAGAATTTGTAGCAGTTCATGCCTTCATAATGAAGTTAAATGAAGCGAGGAAATGCTTGGTTGGCCATGGCCAAAACACAGCACCCCTGATGTTCCCTTGACAGATTTGGCGTGAGCAAGAGCCAATTCTGGACCACGAAGTGTCAAATGGAAACAATATGAGGAGCAATTTCTGACTCACTGTCAGAATACAAGCAATTCTCATCTTGCACATACAATTTTTCTCCAGGGTGTGTTAAACATATCTACTTTTCAACAATCAACAAGTGAACAAAGATTCACTCGTGTCATTTTTCCTACTAGATATTATATCTGTTGCTGTACTTGCATGTTAAATTAGCTATTTAAGAATACCTGGCTTCTGTCCTGCCCACAGATGCATTGTTTTGTTCAGCTAAGTATGACTAATCAAGATATGGTGATAAGCCTCATCTCCACCCAGCATATGGTCGACATTACCCCTGTCTCGCTTTCCTGACGTGATATATCAAAGTTTCCATTATTCAGAGTCCCACAGGGCCGACTCTGCCCCTATAACTAACCTCGTCTGTCACCCACATGTCTTCAGGTAGACCATGAAGGGAAACAGTGGGCTTGATAAATGTTTGTAGGTAATCCTGTAATGAATCTAGGGGACAATTTACATTGTGGAGGTAGCATCTGGAGGTCTTGGCTTTCCCACTGTCACTCATTGTTTCTCATTTCTAATGCTTTGGCGCCTCAGTCTTTCCTGAGTTTAAAACTTATCTAAGTGATCCTAATGTTGATCACAGGTCAGCACTTTAAACAAACATATTAGTTTCAGGATCATTTAATTTTGATTTTCACATTGACAAGAAACCTTAATTTTTTTCCCTCTTTGACTGAAACAACCATTATCGCAAGATGCATCACCCTTTCATTAATTTTAAGTACATATTAGCAGGAGCTGTTCTCTCTATGATCTACTCATGTGATAAGACTGATAGATCCTGCGGTCTCTATCTGAGGTGTCCCTTGTCGTAAGACAGTGAAGAATGTAGTGTGACTGAAAAATGGATCGTCAGTCTGTACACAGTGAGGCTGTCTCGAATCAGATAACGGTAACCACTCACCCTCTCTGTCACTAATGGAAAGCATACAGACATACACATAAAGGGCAGTGAGAAAGACTACAGAAATTTAGTAGTGTTTTCATCATCTACTTTGAGTGAAGCCTTCAGTATGAAATTCACGATTCAGATTCATTTCTTCCCCCCTGTCGCTGAGAGCTTGCTCTTTGTGGGAACTGTTGGGTCTGGACTTTACCCTGTAAAGTGCCTTGAGATAATGTATATTAGGATTTGGAGATATACAAATAAAATTGAATTGAATGACTAAGCAGCTTACTGATTAAAATGTGTGTTGGACAAGATACCATCCTTGCCATCTTTGTCTGTCATTGAGATTGATTAATACATGTATAGAAAATGTATTTAACATCTGTGATAATGTTTTCCTCGGCTGATACTTGTATGTATGTATTTTTGTCTCCCACAGATCTGGTTTGCGTTTGTCAATGGCTTCTCAGGTCAGATCCTTTTTGAACGCTGGTGTATCGGCTTGTACAACGTGGTGAGTGTTAATAAAATTTTCTTTCTAAACAGCCCACTTTACCCCTGTCACTCTCTGACACAGCACTGGTTTGCCATGGTGCCCTAAAACTGATCCTTTCATTGCACGACTTTGTCATCAACATCCTGAAAAATTTCTCTTTTATTTATGACCTGTTGTCAAGTCTATATTCCCTCTGTGACCTAAACTATGTACTGAATGTGAAAGAACAACAGCTTCACTTGCCCCAAAGAGTGTAGTTAGCAAGAGCAGCTACGTTTGAATGATAAAAAGAATAGGAAGACTGGAGCAGCAACTGAGCTGGCTGCTGATACAGGGAGTCCCACAGGGCTCTATAATGGGACCACCGCTAATGAACTCATATTTCAAATCTGTCATGAATTTAATAGAAGAGAAAAATGTGCATCTGTAAGGCTGATCTTTAATACCCTGCTGCTGAGCTGATATGTAACTTTAAACTGTTTATTAAAATCAACTCAATTCAATAAACAAAAACGAATGAGAGAAGTGTGGAGTGAAATTTCCCCACATTCCTGATCGGCCTCAAGTGGAAATAATTAATGGGAGGGACAAACTGTTAAGTGACAAGGACATTTCCACAGCTCTGCATCTTGCATTCAATTCATAATAAACCACCACCTCAGAGAATCAGTACTGTATTGGGGGTGGAAAGAGGGTTCAGTCTTTCACTTTATCCAAAAACTGGGGGAATTCCTGTGGCTCAGTGGGAGTCTGTTGAAGTCAATGAGCTGAATCCACCCCTTAGTGGAGATCTTCCTTGGCCTGGCTCTGATGAGGAAGGAGCCCAGTGGAGCATGTCCTGTGGCCCACTGGTCCGACAGACTCCCACTCCAGATGGGCTTGCAAGGAACTCACACCAACTGACCCACTGAGCCCCCCAGCCACACAATACCCTCACCGCTCTCTCAGCAGCTGCTATACCAAAGAACATTACAACACCACTTAGAAATTACACTTTAGGCTTAAATACCTGCTTCTTAGTCAAGAGTATCGCAGATGTTCACTAGACATGGATTTTGCATATGAACAGACTTGAAGCATGACAAATCAAAATAAGAATCCCCGAAGGGTGTTAAGGTCAGTGGTTTTCAACGATGTAAAATAAAAAAGGCGCAAGTGGAAAACAGAATGAAACAAATTGTGCTCCAAATGTTGATATATGGAAATAGTTACAATGGTGAAGACATACATGTACCATAAGTTTGGAATAATTAGACATTAGATTGAACTTTTTACACTGCATATAAAATACTTTTATTTGGTGACGTTTGTGAATAGTAATTTGAATGTTATTTTTAATTGATTTGAAATGGAAATATTTGCATCAAACCACTGATGTTTCTCTGTTTGTATTTTTCTTATGTAGATCTTCACTGCTCTGCCTCCTCTCACTCTGGGAATATTCGAGCGTTCCTGCAGGAAAGAGAACATGCTGAAATACCCAGAACTCTACAAAACCTCCCAGAATGCCATGGGTTTTAATACCAAGGTAACACCAGTCTCCATCACAGGTTTTTTATGTGCATGTTTACTGTTTGATTTGCACGTGACTAGATTTAAATACTATTAGGTAACTGTTCTTTGCTTATTCCTACTTTGGTCTTTTGTTATGTTAAAAGACTTCTTTTTTCAGATCTTTTCCAGTGTCTGTCTCGGTCTTTGCAGCAATAATAACATGATTTCTTGATTGCGGGCTCTCAAGTTTCTCCCTATCTGGTGCAATATTGCAAGCAAATGTCCCTTGGGTTCCTGGGAACGAGTATTCTAGATGGTAGTTTTACAAACCTGCTTTTGTAGCTGTTGGTTTGTAGCCATGGCCTAATGAACTACTTACTGTATCTCATTTCAACACCGCTGGCAGATGATGTTATGTTCAACTTCTAAAAGGGAAGTGTCGTTACCCGGTAATTTTTGGTAATTTATAAAGCTCAACTTGTATAAGTATTACTAAACACTCATAAATTTGTTAATTTTCCATTGTATCATCTAAAATTGAGAGATATTTTTGTGCTTCATCACAGAAATGAAAAGGTCAAATGTTCCAGCTATTACAACCAATTACCATCACGTTAATGACACATCATGTTGTTGCGAGCGACTGATGCTTCTCCCGTCACAGTGACCTGGCAGCTGTAGTCAGGAGGTCTCCAGTTGTAGCCTGGTTTGGCCTGGTGTGACCTATTCTGTCTGGTGGCGGGGGCTGTCCATTGGCTTTCCCCTGCTGGTAATAAAGATGTCTCCTCCTTTCTCAATGCTGAGCCAGAGACTCCTGCACCCTCCTCACAGGCGTGGTGACCTGGTTAGCACGGCATGGAGGTGGATTAAAGACGGATTGGCCATGACGGTCAGGGGCAGAGAAGGTCAGATGTGTTGGGGGATGCAGCAGAAAGAATTGGAGAGAGGCTGGAAAAGAGAGAGTGTGTTGTCATTGTGTGAAGACGTTTGTTGCAGGAAATTATGCAATTTGTTTAAGTGGGAGAGTTGTTTGTTCAAAGAGCAAGGCTGTCAGATCAAGTTTAACCCACACAGCACCAGACTGCATGTATAAGATGACATTGGATTTCCTCTAGTTTTACTGAGTTGGGACTACTACACTACACTTCTGTTACAAGTTAGTTTTCAGATTCTTGAAAGAAATGTTGACCATTTATAAGTCACCAGGAGACTTCCAGCCCATTTACATCCAGCCTATTTAAGTTAAATCCTCCAAATTCCTCCTAAACAAAATTTGTTTATCGCTTTGTCTGACACTAATGTCTAGGGCTGCAATTAAGTTCTGATTATTTGACCAACAGATAATTAGTTGGCAACTATTTGAATAATCAATTAATCTCTTTAGTCATTCTCAGTCACCAACATTCTCCGGCTCTAGCTTCTCAAATATAAGGATTTGATGCTTTTCTTTGTCATGTAAACTGAATTTCGAAAAAAGTAATTGAAAAAAGTAATTTGAACACATCACCTGGGCTGTGGGAAATTATAAGAGGCATTTTGTAGAGATTTTAATACACAAAGCAAATTGGCAGATTAATCCGTAAAAAATTAAGTTAAAATAAAAATAAAAATAAATAAATAAATTTAAAAATTTAAATAATCACAGCCCTACTAATATCACACCTGTTTTATTAACTGTAAAAAGAATTTACATGAGAAAATTTCTACCAGAGCCAATAATGAAAAAAAACTGTTGATTAATAAGTTAGTGGCTGTATGTAAATCTATGAAAAAAGAAAAACAGACATGTTCCACAAGTGTTTTTTGTTATCTCTGGATAAATGTAATTTTTACAAGCGTTGATAGTATTAGACATTCTCTTTATTCCATTAATTACACAATGAATTAGAGATATTTTTCCTCACAACTGCTGATTTAATCCAACATGTTGCCAAAATTCAGTCGTGGGGTGCATTTTCCCTTCATTAAGTTTTTTCAAGACTTCATTAAGGTTTTCGTGCCAAAAAAGGTTCACAAAAGTATGCTTCTGATAGTTAGAAGCAAATGAACCTCAATTTTGTTTGACCACATTTTCCAAGACCCATAAATGATGACTCGGCCAGGTCAGCAGGTTGTTTTTGCTGGCTTGTCCACTCTTTTCCCGAGATATTTTCCTTGCAGCTGGCCCGAGGCGAGGCGAGAAAATCCAGCAGGAATTTGGCCCCTCGAAGCCTGTCTTTCTGCACGCCTGGCTCTTTTGTACACAACAGATACTGTCTTTGTGAATTAAAGCTGTTTGTGTTGAGGTCAGAGAAGGGAATGACCGAGGGTGTTAGAAACTCGAGGTGTGGCTTCAACTCTGTCACCGGTTCACTTTTAATTACATATCCCCGACACTTAAGTCACTGTAATAAACCACACTCCTCTTTATGTGGTCGTAGTAATTACAGCTGTTTACCAGTAATCGCCTCTTCAACTACTTCTATTTCTCCGTCTTTCTCTTCATACCCACTCGTTCAGAAAGAAACAGGAGGGGGTGGGAAGCTCTGGAAATATTTGGCTCGATATTAATTACTGGCCTTCATGCTTTTTTTTTTTTTTTTTTGGCAATTAGGAGTTCCACAAAGGGCTGAATCTTACAGGACAGACTGGCCATTCATTTGGAGGGGATCCTTAGCAACTTCCCGGGATACAAGGGAAAGAAAGAGAGCAGGGTGGCTGCAGGGGTGAAAGGGAGGATCCCACTGTGACAAATGATTATGAACATTTATTGATTTCATTAGCATTCATTCTTGTGGAGGGGAAGTGGGGCTTGTTTGCACCCCCACGATGTTTGGGGTGGGGTAGCTGAGGAGGAGGCTGGTGGAAAGCTGAGCCTGTCAGTGGGAGGCTAATTGGGATAAACATGTGACTGTAACATTAGTGATAATTTAGTACACATTTGAGTTAGAGGAGCGGGGGCGGCTTTCGGCCACCCCTCGCTCAGTGTATTGGGTTTTGTGTACACAGTGGGAGGGTGAGGTAATCCTGGGTGGGGGTGGCTGCTACGGGACTTTGTTTGGTCGATAGGAAAGGTGAGGAGGTCATGCCACTGAGGCCAAGATATATTGTGAAGGCTCATAGTCTAGAACAAGACCTTTTCTTTTCACTGTACTTCATCCTGCTTTACTCTCTCCCCCTTTCCCTTCTTTTTCATGTCTTTTTCTGGCAGAATACTTGTAACAACCCCAGGATGTAAAGCAGTGCTAGTATTTATTCTAATATGACTCTAACCTGCATAAGTCCCAAGACGTTTAACTTTTCAGGGTTTCCAGTTTGTCTCAAATAAGTCGTGTTTTATTTTTTACTGACAGATTTGCTGAAGTTGTTGAAAGGGGTGTTTTTAAGAAAACAAGCCTCTGACTGGTCATCTGCCAACATTCAATGATTAAAAAGGGGCCAAAGATTAAAATGTGATGTTTTCTCTGTTTTTATTTTTCCTTCGTCAGCCATTTACTCTCTGGGTTTGACAAATTTTCAGCTCTCAGCATTAACACCGATGTCTGGGTCAGCACAGAGGAGGAAAAGGGGGCACAAATGTGGAGCGGCTTTTGGCAGAATAGATTTCACGGCTGTTTCATGCTACATCGGCCATTAGTGTTTTGTTTGGCTCTGCTGTTGCATAATGTAAATTTGAAACAAGGTGGTTTTGGAGTGGGAGTATTGATTTAAAGGGCTCATCCAAAGTCTGCGTGCTTGCATACACAGACACACACTCAGACTGCGGTCCACACTGCGATTTTCCAGCCCCTTAATAATTACCATGAAAACAGTTTAATCTCTGTCAGACCTGTCAGTCTCCCTGTGTGTGTTTCGAGACCGATTTCTGCTTGTTTAAACTCTCCTGTCATTTATTTCTACACCAGTTAAAATTCTCACATGAAAGGGCCGAAGCCTAATGAAATGTAATGAGAGGAAACCCTCACACCGGCAGTACATATATTAATATTGTATAATGTTCTTATAGTCAAGGTAAGGACATTTATTTTGCAGTTTCTTATGCTCGCCGTTTTTGTTTTTGTTATCTTTGAAAAAAACTAGAAGTTAAAACCTGCACACTGACATTGTCCACTTGCCTTTCACTACTCGTATACACACTCAGCAGCTTCTCTCTCCTCCATAACACACACAGAGGATATACAACGTGTCTGTCAGCGGGGTGGCCATTCAGCGAGGAGGCCCCGACAAAACCGCCACTTAGCCTAGCACTGGGCTGGCACAAAGGGCCCAGGTCAGGGGTCACTTGGAAGGCTGGAGCTCCCCACACCCTTTTCTCATGCTTTTATTTTTTCTCTCCGTCTCTCCCTCTCTCTCCTCTTGGAATCTTCTGCCGCCACCAACCCCCTCCCTTCCCTCTCCTCCTCCTCATGCCTCCGTACCCTCCATCCTTCTCCCCTCCTTTTTGCAGGTCTTCTGGGCCCATTGTCTGAACGGCCTCTTCCACTCCGTCATCCTCTTCTGGTTCCCTCTTAAAGCCTTCCAGCATGGTAAGTAGCTCCCAGAGACCCCGCCACAGCTCTCGGTGGACTCAGTGGATGAAGAGGGAGGACAGTCAAACACACATACTTTGTCTTAATTAGTTTTCTCTTCAACCATCCAGTCATGAATTGCAAACATGTGTGTGCTCCGGCAACAGTGACACACACTAACAAGCGTATATTCATGTTTGCACCAGTGCATGTGTGTACACAGTGATCTGCTGAAATGCTATTAAATGCTGTTATTCTCACTTACTTCATTTTTCATAAACACACCACCCAGATACAAACTTTCCAGTAGATTAACCAGTTTACAGAGTGATGATTTTTAACTTAAGAGACAAATCTCTGTATTTTTGTGTGTGCAGTTGTATTTAGATTAAATTCACAATAACTTTATTTTTCCAAATAAGGTCAATTGTGCATGTTTGTGCACATTAAGATGCAAGTTCTCTGTGTGTGCGAGACGAGAGAATAAGGATCTTTGAGCCTGTAAGTCTTGGCTGGCCAGAGCTGAGGACCACACAAGCTTGGGCCTGCTCTCCAAACAAAGGCGCCAAGCCCCTTCGCTCTGACTGACAGGCTGTCAGCGAAGCCTCAGCACACACAAGACATGTGACCAGCCGGAAGTAAAGGGGAAGGGAGCCTCTCTTTCTTTCTCTACTGGCAGTCACACACTGTGGATAGTTTAGCCTGAAACCCAGCCCAAAACCACATTGGCAGTTAGGAGCCATAAGACTGTGTGATTTGCACGCAATTTCAATTTTATTAATTTAGGATGTTCTTCTAACCTCTGTTGTAGGAAAAGTGTGCTCAAGAGGTTGGATTATAGTTTAATGCCAGGATAAATAACCATTGTGTCAGAGAAACAATCCTGTTCTATTAAAATAGTGAATTGGACAGAACATTTAATTTCTGACTATGATTAATGAACACCAATTAAAGCTTTTCAGTCTCACAGATTAATTTTCATAGAAACACACTTTTCCTTATAGTTGCGAAAAACAGAATTAACATCCCAGCCTCTCTCAAAGGGAAGTAATGGAAACAGCATTCAACTGTGGCTTTCAATTTATGTTCCCAAGTCTCAAACAGAGTTTTACACCATCACACTCAGATATACTTAAAGTAATATCCTATATGCTGTCTGGTTGTTTACTCTTTGGATCACCTAATGGAAGTCTGTGTGAAACCCAAGAGCTGAGAAGAGGCAGCTTTCGCCCTAAAAGCTCCTGTTGTTGATTCCCTTCACAGATACTGTTTTTGGCAACGGAAGAACTCCAGACTATCTCCTCTTAGGCAACATGGTTTACACAGTAAGTGCACCAATCTTCTTGACAGGCAGTGTTTCTGCTGTGTTCAACAGTTCAGGTGTCTGAGCCAAGTGTTATTGAATTTCTGTGAATAAACATCAGTTACATTTCCTTTTCTTGTACCTTTCATTTTGTCTGCAGAGCTTTTTCCAATTTTAAACTGTGTGTGAAACAAAAACATGACCTTAAGGAAAATTCAGTTGTGCGTCCCCCTTCAACACTAAAATTGGTCATGGGAAGTGCATCAGTCTTAGTTTAACGTCAGTGTGATTTGTGTCTCTACAGTTTGTGGTCATCACAGTTTGTCTTAAAGCCGGTCTTGAGACCTCATCCTGGACCATGGTAAGTTGATGGTTCTCTCCTCTCTTGCTGTGGTTCTGCTATCTCAATCCAGTTCCTCAATTTTATGCGACCACTGATACCTGTGACATATTTTACATCCTCTTCTTATCTCCAGATCCCTTTATGGTTTGTCTCACTGGGCTTGTAACTGTAAACCAAGCGAAATTACATGTATGGTAACTCCTTCAAGTAGTCACACAAAGTGAACTTTTAAGCCCAAATTATAAAAGTGGTATCGAACAAGACACCAAAAACTGTATGAATGCTGCTCTATATACAGTTTCAGTAGGTAAACTAGTCAAGCTGAAATGTACAGTAAATGAAAAGCCTACAGACTTTCTGTTACCTTACTGTCGTCTGATTCTTCACTAACAGTTCAGTCACATCGCCATCTGGGGAAGCATCGGCCTGTGGGTGGTGTTTTTCATCATCTATTCCTCCCTGTGGCCCCTCATCCCTCTGGCTCCTGACATGTCAGGCGAGGTAAACACACGCACGCAAGCATGTCCTCATACACATACTTACACACACATACACACAGGCACCGTCTCTCAAAGCAACTACTTCCTCCAGTACTAAAAGAAACTGCTGCTATAATTGTCTATTGACAGACCTGCAGTGCCTCATAATTTATTTTCTACAAAGAGATGCTGGTGGGAAAATGCAGAGTTAAACTTGACACCGGTCTGTGTAAGGAGAGTCAGAGGAGTGTAAACTGTCAGACCTCTGGCTTGTGTTGCATAATGACTTAATTGGGCCAATTAGCCCAATGTTTGTGTTACATTGCCTTCCCTTGGCTCTGAGTATCCACAGGTGACATGGGAATAGTGAAGCAGTCAGGAAGTTAAACAAAGAGAGGTGAGAATAAATCTGATGTCCAGAAAATCTACCCAACAATCATCAGGATTAGAAATTGACTTCTTTGCATAAAAATACTCTTTAAAGTTAATTAAATGTTAGCAATATAGGCTCCTGATTTTACAGTGTTTCTCTTTCTGAGTTATTTACACATGAATGCGACAGCTGGTTCTATGGGTCACCACAGGTGGTCAATGGGAGCCTGTTAACCACAGGTGATATTTCCCAGTGCATTCTGGGAATGAAAATGAGGCAGCTTTTCATTAGAAAACAAAAACACAGCAGGACACTATTAAAAAAAAAAAAAAAAAAAAAAAAAAAAGACTATATAACCAGCAGTAGAGGAAAAGATCCTCCCCTCACAGTTAGTACTGTGTTTCTTTGCTACAATTCTTTGTATACAGATGACTTTATTTACTTTATAATTAAACATTAGTCCCTAAAAAGTGAGTGAAATACATAAAGATTACATCAAGGTTGTCTTGCAAGTCACAAGTTGCATTTGGTCAAAGGGAGAATCTGGGATACTTCAACACAGCTGTACAAGACTTGTTTGTGTCCTGTTTCAAATTATGCCTCAGGCTTTTGCAGACTCAGTAAACATGTAAATTATAACACAGCTCATTACCAAGCTTTTCAGTTGTTTGTGGTAGTTAAGTTTACACCAGTGTTGGCCATCAGAGATGATATTGGATGGGAAACTTTAAACGACATAATTGTGATATGATTCCACTTTAGAGCAGACTGGATGATTATGATTAGGTCTAAATCATCTTTAATTGAGACATTTCGGAGGGAAAACCCACAAAAACAACTGTTCCTTATGTAAAAGGAAAGATGTTCTGTTGATGTTTGGCACAAATCTAAATTAAAAACACGTTGTCTCATGATATACAACTGCAGGACAATGTAGAGCTCCATGCAAAGCAGACTTTAACCAAAAGTCAAAGACACTCTACATGTACATTTCATGTTTGTTACCATTAGCTGTTGACATGGGCAGATTTACTGCTCTCCCTGAGAAGAAAAGGCATTTGCTGTGATTTAGGTGAGAGTGAGTACATTCTGTTTTATTGCTCATTATATGATGATTGAAAACAAAAGTTTGGAAGGTATGTTCTTGTCTGACAAATATCTCACCACTGCAACAGTATTTTTTGGCATCTTATAAGTGGGCTGGATGCTTGTATGTGCATGGCACAAAAAGTAACATTAACTAACTACAGAAATGCTATTACACACACACACACACACACACACACACACACACACACACACACACACACAGGCAACGGGTATATTAGCTTCATCCTATCCCTTGTCTGTAAAGCCTGGTGCTTTCATCCACGCCCTGCAGCACTTGACTGAAGACAGTAATGGTGTCCTGTGGGTAGTTGGTAACCCTATGCCCCTACCCCAACTAAGGGATGCCAGTACATCATCAAACAGGGACACATCTCTCTGAAACCTGATAAGGCATCAGAGACACAATCTCCACTTCCAAGACCTCGTAGCCTCTGAAGAGCGGGATTATTCTCAACCCTGATGCAGCCCCACATATTCCACCAAAGCCACCGCAAAGTGTACTTGAATCCTTAAATATTTTTGTGCTCTCTGTCCTTCTATCTATTTTTGTTTAGTCTTTCTCTTTTACTTGTTGCATCAGCTTTTTTTCCTCTTTGTTCTCTTTTTGTTCACCCCTACCGCCCCCACATCCCCCCACCCCAGCCCCCTCACTCTGCCAGTAGAGAAACTGCCCGAGGGCCAACAACATAACAGACACCAGAACTCTCTTCTCCTCCTGTTTCTGCTCTCACTCATTACGCAGCCTTTAACAAGAGACATCAAGCAGTGCTCGGCTTCATGTGAACACATTCATCAATGTCAGGCAAAATGTTCTTTGGACGATTGACAAGACAGGTGCAGGTGCAAGATCCATCTATAAAACACACTGAGCTAGCTAGCATGCTCTTCTCAGGTACTCCCAAACTGGCTTGGTCCCAAAACAAATAGCTCATCCCGTTTTTCACCTCACACACGTCTGACAAAGATATCAAAAGAAAATGTCAGATTATTCTGTTCAAGCAGTGTAATCTGCCACAGTAAGCGGCTTAGCTTCACCTCAGGAGGTGTCTCATGTAGACTCTGTCACACTGACCTGCTGTCTGCTGACTCACCTCTGCTATCAACACGGCTGTCTCCAGTACAGTTTATCCCCTCTCTCTCCTTGCTTTTCACAAACACCTTTGCTGTTTTGCCCTTTCTGCTGCGAGCTGCAGTCGAGCACCTCTCACTCTCACTCGGGCTCAAGTGCTTGACATCAGCACATGGATTTTTACACGCGGCAAGTGTGCATGAGATTCTTCCACAGTTTCTGCTCAGTGATAAGAAACATTTTTTCAGAAAGGAATCATTTCACCAAGAAGATTGTTGATGTGTAGCGTGCCAGGAATACACTCAGGGTTATCTATGCTTGTCCGTGAGATATTGATGAGATTACGAGCAGGAATGAAAACAATTTCTCAGAAAAACACATGAAATTAATTGTAAGTCTTTATTTATATACATTTTGAAAGAATGATTTATATTCAGGGGTAGATTTATTTAGTTTAGCATAAGTTGAGTCATACAATAGGTTGTCATGAGAAACATTGAAAAACAGGAATGCTCGTCATATTGAGCCTCCTTGCCTGTCTTCAGTCATACCCAGTTTATTGAATTCTTCTAACTGATTGTGTTCAGTGCAACAGGTTTCATCTGCATCTATTACTTACTCACACTGCACTCACCTAACCGTGGGACCTTATGTGTTTTGTAACAGTGGCACAAGTTGTGAGTCCGTCATCTTGTTATAAAAAAGGTTTAAAAAACATTAAATGTATTTTTTTTAAATTACCTTCTAATCCTGAAGGTCACAGAAATCATATTTTATGATAATCTTATAATAATTGATACCATTTTGTAGGAAAATACAGGAGCTTCTCAACATGGAGACTTATATAATTGACCAGTTTGGTCAGTAAATCTGAGTGAAACCCAGAAATCGCTTATCCAAACAATGCAATGCAAAAAAACCACAAACATATATGGTAAGTTTCAAAAACATATCTGGACTCAGGCTCTGTAATTATAGTCATTACCGCAAATATCTTTATCATTTTCTACTTTGCTCTTCATGAAGGATCACACCAGTGACTTTGTTTTACTCCATTACTGTTTTACAGAGTACACCATTGTTATTTTTTGTGTGGTTTTACAAGTTTGTTTTTTTTTTTTTGCCCTCAAGGTAGTTACTAGATTCCACTCATTTCAGAAGGATTTTTGAAACCAACTTAAAGAGAAACTTAAAACTTGCTGAAGACAAGTAATCAATCAAAGTGAACAATCTTTAGTTTTCACTCAGGTTTGATTGACTACTGTCGACTTTGTCCTTTTAATGAAATTTGAATCTTTTCTGTCCTTCTTCATAACTAATGAGTGTGTCTTATGTGAGTTTTTTATCCTCTTGTATTCACATCCCTTGGTCCTCTCTGGGCTGATGACTGATAAACACCCCATCACATTAATGTAATAACTGATCCTGGTGTACAGTACGGGCGAGGAGATCAGTTCTAATCTGCTGTAAACACAATGTAAATCACATGTGTGCAGTCAGGGCTGCGAGACTGCAGCGTTATAAGTGTTTATGTAAAGCAAGTTTTTTTCTTTGTTTTCATAGCCCTTGCTGTCTTTGTTAGGAAACACACAGAGAGCACAAAGTTGAAGAAGGACCTAGCTGAGAAAGTAATGATTTGTTTTCCATGGGAATTTGTAGATTTGCCTTGTCCAAGATTTCTGTCTCATTGTTCTTTTTAGTTGCTTTCTTGGTCATTTCTCTCTGACCTCTCTGGTCTCTGACTGGTTACCCTCCTTTCTTTCAGCCTTAGTTTTCTGGTTCTTCTATACTGTACTATGTTTGCACCTATTTATCCATAACAAGCTTTAACTTTGTATCCAGGAAGAAAGGCTGGGGAGGGCTGCAGCCCCATTTGGCCAAATCTGTAGTTTCACCTTCAATTTCCCTTTTCTGTTTGAAGCTAACATGTATAGTGTTGTCTGGTTAAGCCAGCTGAATTCAGGCAATTGGAGAATTGACATGGATAGATGCAGACCAAAGTAAAGTCTGAGACCGGATTTGACTTAGTCTAACTTCTCCTCTCAGTCTGTGTAATAAAACAGTTTTATACAAAGGAGCTCTGTGCATTCAGGAAGCGAGTCTCTGAATATTAACATCTCTGGGATGTTGTACAGTTGCTCGAGTGTTATGAAGTTGGCTTTTTTTAGTCTTGTTTGCTGCAGAGCATACTGTAGGCCTGTGGGGTGAATTGTGATGTAGTGGATTGCCTCAACTTACATTTACCATTACAATGATGGTCATTAACATTAATGAAATTGCTGAGACTGTGGGCTTTCTTAGCCACGATCAGCCAGGTGCCAGATTCCTCCTGATCAAGTTTTCCTGGAAAAGGAAGCATAAAACACTTAGGTTTGAAGGCCTGGTGACAGTATTCTGAAGTTTTCTTCCAATATTGAGGGATTTATGTGTTTTAATAAAGCTGTATCTTTGATGTTCTGTATTTTTAAACCTTTATTCAAACAGAGTAAATTGGCTGAACGTGAATTATTTTTTCCAGGAACTCCTGGAGCTGGCCGATCTTAGGTTATCTGCCGATTTGCGCAACGTACCATCCCATTCAGATGTGCAAAACTCTCACTCAGTCAGCTCCCACTTGTTGTTGATGTAATGCAAAGTGACAAGATGATAACCGATTTTGCGTAATCGTATATTGTGGTCCAGAAGTCTGAGACAACTTTCCCATTAACTTGAATTCGGAAAGAGGCCTCAGACTGCCCGGCTGCTCTCTCTCAGCTGCGTTCTGGAATAGAGATGTACCTTTATTTTTATTTAATTTTTGAGTTTTTTATTTTGGTTTGTTTTGTTTTTTTTCATTGTCATGTTTATTTCTCCCACTGACCACCTGCATTTAGTTCATTCACCCATGAATCTAATCTTTTACCTGCCACACAGAATTTTTGCAAGTAGCCCAACCCAGTGCAGGACTCTCCCTTGAAGCTACAACCACAGTCTGGTCTACTGGCCACAGAGCAGCTTCAGTGGCGCAGTTGGGGGCGGGGGTTGTCAATGCCTTGCACATGGGTTGTTTTATCCAGGAATTTAACAGGTGAACTTCGAGTCAGAAACCCACCTTTCTCCTCTTCTTTCAAAGATCATTTTTGCCATTTGGTAGCTTTATTTGTGATTTCACAGTATAGAAATAGACAGAAAAGGTGGGAAGAAAGACGGATATAACATTGCAACAAAGGCCCTCTGCTACAATTGAACTAGGTACATTCAGGTTGTATGGTGCGTAACCATTTGGCTGCAGTACACTCTAGAAACACACGTCTCTAACCTCACGATCACCACACACTCAACCTAAATTCTTAATAATCAATATTTAGAAATGAGCACAAATATTAGGAAGCATTAGCTGCCGTTTTTTGTGTGTGTACATGTGCACTAATGCCTCTGTCTGTCTAGTCTTGTGTCTTGTGTGTGTGTATATGTGTGTGTGTGTGGCCATGAGGGGGGTCAGTGGTCTGTCAAAACACACGACTCCATGCCAGCGGACACTACTGTCTGTCCAGCCAGACAAGTTTATTAGTTTGTCCTAAAAATACAGCCGAGCCTCCCTGGACCTCTCTCACCCTGTCCAGCTCCCAGGGGCCCCCTGGTATGAGACGCTGCAAGCATCCACCAACACTGCTGGCCCCCACTTGTAGTCACGGAGCCTGTCCAGATGCCTGAAGACAAACATTTGTTGATTGTAGCGGGTCAGATTTGTTTGGATTTTGAAACTCTGACGTCAAATTGAAGAACTAGCAGTGAATTAATGGGGTTTATTTAGGTTTAGATTTACTTTATTACTGTCTCACAATTTCTTTAGACCTTTCACCGATGTGCTTTATGTTATTATGAGTACCTAATGTTATTACCATCATTACTGAATTTTATGATAAACTTGAGCCTGTATGTATATCATTTGTGGCTCACAGTTATGTATAGCGATATATAAATATTGTTCATAGACTGAACTTGTGAAAGACTAAGATGGTTTATTTTTTGAGCTTTTTTGACTTTGATTTAATATGCTGAGTATACATCCCTGGTTTATTTTCAAAAGACTCTCGAGACAGCTTAAATGCCCCCATTAAAATGCATGATACACTGGATGAAAACGAAAATAATTAAACTGACTTGGACAAAAAAAACAGTAAATGTTTCCACCAGGGCTGCATAATTTCAGAAATTGACATGAAAATATCCCGTGCTTCGACGCAATTTTCCCTCATCTCATACATTTTCCTCCTCCAGACGACACAGAAAAGCTCTATTCATCTGCGTCCCATCTCAAACTGTAGGAAAAAGCCATTTTTGATTTCCTGTCATTTGGGATTTCCTCTTCTCCCAGTGTTTTGTCAGACATCAAAGTCAATTTGCAGGTAATGGTGAACAGATTAGCTAATTTGAGCAAACCTGAGCGCTTTGATAGTTTTGACACTGATCTGTGTGTGTGTGTGTGCGTGCATCCTAAGGGCCCTGCCTGTGTCACGTTACAGGAAGGACACTGTCTAGGGGCCCCAGCAGTTTAAACAAGGGGCACATTACAATGCAAGGAGCGTGAGTTTTGCACTTTGACATGTAATGACAGATAGTTTCAGTGCACCAAGCCAAAGCAAACACTGCGCTCACACAGAGAGCTGAAAGGTTTCACCCCCAGCAGGACGATCCACTGTCTCCCTGCTTCTCTGGACCCAAAAACAGCATCCTGACATGACCGCCGCTTCGTGATTTTTAATTTAAATCATCACAGTGTCTCCTCTTAATGGGTTTTATTTTTTCAGCCAAGAAGAAGCATTTTCTTGAGATGCTTGATGTGATTTAAATCTGCATTGGATCACATCCAAATGTGTTTTTCCTCCAGCATGATGAACGAGTCTCATTGAGGTTCACATCTGTCTGATTTTTAGATTTATTTTACTCATGAACTCAATGTGAACATTTGTTACAGACTGTTAAAAATAAAACATTAGCTCATTGTCCCTTTGTCTCTGAACTTTGAATCAGATTGGCTGACATTAATATGTTGCAGACAACAATGAGAATTTCACTTTGAACATGTTTATCAGACGTATATTAAAGGAATTGTTTGGCATTATGGGAAATGCACTTATTGCTGTCTGGAGTGTAGATGAAGATTTATAGCACTCGTATCGGTCCGTGCAGCCACCAGGTAGCTTAGCTTAGCATAAAGACTTTACTTAACACTTTATTCCTTGTTCATTTAATCCTTACGAAAACTGAAGTGTAAAAAAGGATTTTTGTTGTACAGCAGATTGAGGTGTCCATGAGTCTCTGGTGGTGAATTGTTAGTTTTGCTTTAATATTTTTGTATTTTAGGGCTGAAGTGCCTCTTTGACAATCAAACTCCAACCTATCATAATGATCAGAGATGGTGAAGTTGGAGTTTTTTACTATTTTGATCAATCCTTTGGTCTCTGAAATGTCAGAAAATAGTGAAAAAAGTCCATCATTTGGTTCCCAACCAAAACAAAAAATAAAGACTTTCCGTTTATTTCCACATAAAACAAAGAAAAGCAACAAATCCTCACAATCTGAGCTGACCTTTGTTCTAAAAAAAAATTAATAATAATAAAAAACAAAATTGACTAATTATCAAAACAGTTTTTTTTAAATGTAATTATTTAATTTAACAACTCTTGTCCAAAGGGTCATATTTTGGCTCATGGTTTAAAAATGTTTCAAGTTTTTTTTTTCCTTTTTTTCGTTTTGGAAAAGCTACACTGTTCAAAATTATTTTCACTGTAGTCACAAATAAAACACAGACTTATAGTTGCATAATTAAGTCAAAAATGACCGTAAATTGAAATATGTGAACCTCTCCAGTGAGCTCTTTTTTTTCCTCTCTCTCTCTAAACCATCTAAAGACTTTAAGAGAAGTTTCTGGTGCTCCAACTCTGATAATTATAGCTCTGATGCTTCATTGACACCCTCTTACATCAAGTGGCTGTTGTATTGAACGTATCATTAAAAGCACCTCAGATCACGGTCCTGCGTCTCCTGTGATGTATTGACAGGAGCTCTCAACACAGCACACAGCTGAGCTGTTTTCCTTTCAGAGAGATATCACTGTCTAAGTACTTCACAGGCACTTCCTCTGCCTTGAGGGGCAGAGAGGTGGAGGGGATCCAAACAAAAACATGGTGTCATTTAGTCATGGAGGATTAACCCACTTTGAGGAAGTTATTTGGATCCATCTCCTCTATTTTCACAATATAACTGTTTGTGTTGGGCTGCTTTTGTCATGTATGTTTTTATGCTGTGGATAATAACGGCTGTTCTTTATCAGGTGTTTTCTTTTCAGGAGCTCCTCTATTTATCTGGTCTGTTGTTGAGCTCTGAATTGTCCATAGTGATCTGAGATTAAGCTTGTGTGTGTGTGTGTGTGTGTGTGTGAGACAGGCGAGCATGATGTTCAGTTCGGGGGTTTTCTGGATGGGCCTGGTCTTCATCCCAGTCACCTCGCTGGTCTTTGACGTGGCCTACAAAGTGTGAGTCTTCTCTCCGCTCTCCTCGCTCATCATCACTCCAATACACATGCGATACAGGAAATCCCTCCAGAATCTCTCCTATCTCATGAAGAAATTCCTGCTCTGAGTTTCTGTTCAGACTTCCAAACAAGTGTAGCATTTCCACTCTGTGAATAGTCCATTGGAAATGTTTCTTTCTGCTCTGGGTCTGGTCCAGATCAGCTCACAGCAGATTCAAGGTGTCAGGAGCAATTTGCAAAGCTAGAAGTTAAATTTTCTGATATATTCAAAGTTATTTGAATATGTTGATCTGGTATTTCAGTGTCAATCTGTGGTGGTTCCATCATGTTAAAGCATCTGTCCCACAATTCTGTTATTTATTTATTTATTTATTGTTTAATTTACAGAGTGAAGAAGGTTTGTTTCAAGACTCTGGTGGATGAGGTGCAGGAGCTTGAGGCTTTATCCAAAGACCCTGGAGCAGTGGTGCATGGAAAGAGGTATAGTTACACACCACTTCACCACTCCTGTCTTTGCTCCATGACTTTTCATTTATATAATTTTATTGACCTGATGTTTTGCCTCTAAATGGTCCAAAAAATATATTGTGTTTGATAAAAGTAAATGTTCCCTGTTAAAATGAATCTATAAGAGGAGAGGCTAGTGTAATAGCAATATAACAAATTCAAATCATATTTTTCTATAAATTATCTAGTCTTTTCATTTATTGTTTGTTATAATGTAAAGTGTGGCGTTAATTAAGGTTTATGGTGAATAAAGCAACAACAAGAAGCTTCCTCAATAGTAAGCATCGAGTAAAAAAGAAAACTACTCCTCTCTCCCACAAGTTACATAACTTTGTGCCAAGCAGTACTTTATTTTTCTTTGGAGGCAAGGGTCATTAAAAGAGTAGAGACATTATGCTTCATACATGTCATATTAAAGTATTGCAATGAGTTTTTGATGTGTAAATAGTTTTCACGACAACGTCCAAGCCATCCAGACATTCAGCATGGCCCTTAATAACATGGAAAAATTGAACATGGATGTTTTACATCAGCCAAAGTCTGTTGTTCGTGATTAAACACAGATTTAATGGATATGACTAACTGGTTAAACTTCCTTTCCCACCACTGTATCAGTTCAATCTGTGTTTGGTTAATAGAGCAAAATAAGTAAATTACACATAAATATATTTAATACAATAATAAATAATAAACTTTATTATACAACACTTTCCAAAATGTTACAAACAGTTACAAAGTGCTTTACAATTAAAAATAAAAATGCATAAAACAAAAAAAAGTCTTTACATTGATGCACTGCCATAAACAGTCTCATCAATTTGCAACATTGCCTATAATGGCCTGGGACCAGAGGTATTAAAGGGAGAGCTGCCATTGTATTAAACAATCTGACAAAATGACGTATTAGTATTATCTCATGGTGAATATCACATTTCCTCTATCTGGGCCACATAGTTAATGCTTTGGATATTGTTCTTTCTTACACCAATTATGAAGGATTTTTCTTATACTCACAAGATCAGCTTGGAGGACGAATCATCTAAAACCTCCTAAAGCTTTCAAAATGTCAGAAATACTCGGTTTCTTTGCCAACAATATTCCTCTGTGGAAGAGAGAAATCTTTAAATTGTTGCTAAATTGCAGGAGTTTCACTGTAATCATGTCACAAGAGTAGATGTCCTCTTTTTTTTTCTCTCCAGAAATACTGAAAGTCTCATTTTAGAGCAACAGACCTCCTGTATTGAAGCCATATATTAGAAAAAGGTATTAGCTGAAGCAGGTCTGCTCTGCTCTCTGGGGCCTGAGGCCTGCAGCAGGCAACATGGAGCAGATCAGTGTGAGATCTCCTGCTGGCTGAAAGTGATCCTGCTGCCTGGCCACTGTCCCAGACCCAGCAGGCTGTGGGCACACACACACACACACACACACACACACACATACACACACACACACACACACACACACATACCCCTACACACACCTCAGAAACAAACATGTACAGATAAAAAACACTCAGATACTTTGGGTGATTTTGCTTATACACACCTAGAGACATGTAGGTGTGCATAGAGGATTCTTGTACACATGTTACATGAATGTCTTCTGGCCAACTTGCCAAATATTTCTCTCTCTCTCACACACACACACACACACACACACACATATTTTGTTCTTCCCCTTGCGTCTCCAGAGTTTTGTCTCCCTACATGGTTCGTACCAGCAGGTAAAGCAGTTGGCAGGTCCTTCGACTCGGGAGGTGCTTGGACAGAGTCTTGATGTATGGGTCATTAAATCTGCCTGTGGTGCTCAGCAAGCTGCTAACACACTGCCTGTTTCTGTGTGTGTGTTTCTGTTTCTGTGTGTGTGTGTGTGTGTGTGTAGTTTGACGGAGAGGGCCCAGCTCCTGAAGAACGTGTTCAAGAAGAGCACAGTCAGTTTGTACCGCTCTGACTCCATGCAGCAGAACCTGCTCCGTAAGTTCCACTAAATGTCTTTCTCTTTTCTCTCTCGCTTCCTTTCTTTCTAAACTTGCCTCACGGTGGGGGCAGTTAGTTTATCCACATTACACTCATTCCCTCGTCAGGGAAGCGGATGATGTGTCACTATTCCACCTCTGGTACATACTGTATCTCCAGAGTAGCTCACTCTACGTCCTGGGGAAACACTAGCAGATGTGGGAAACACACATCAGTAGTCATGTCTGCGAACAGCCCCACAGTTCCATGTGTCCTAACCTACACAATATCTACCTGACAAACTGCTAATATGATAATGTTAGATGAGATGAGACGTGAGAGAGCTTAAATATGGCTATTTATCAAATCTCAGTACTTTATTGACAATCTGAAAAGCATCAAAAGATGGCTCACGGACAGACTTACTATTTATATACTATTTATATGTGTATTATTATTATATAGTTTAAATTTTGTTAATATTAATAACCTGTAGATATTTAGCTGCAAACGACTGAATGTCTCTTTGTGGAGGCTGCTTTTACTGTAAGAACGAGACATGTATCTACAACATGTGGCTATACACTACACAGAAAAAATGTGTTGGCTACTTGATAAAAACTTCCTGACATTAATGAGTGATCTGTCAGGTCAGCAAAATCCTTTTCTACTTCCTCTGGTGTCACACTGTGCACTGGGATGGTCACACTCAGAACAAGTGAAAGCAGCTGTACAGTGTGAATGCAAAGTTTCTCTCCGGACTTAAACTACAGGAGAAGTCTGTAGTAAAACATTGAAAAAGTACAGCTTTCATATCGGCATCAAAACTCTGGTTAGAACTTAGCAGCGATAATCACAGCATGGGTTTGTTTTTCTGTTTATTTTTCTCTGTTCTGTCTTCTGTCTGATCAGTTTGTTTTTTTGTTTGTCTCATAGGTGGGGATGAGACCGTTGTTGTGTGATACATTTTTTATTTCATTATTCAAACCTCCCCCCTTTTAAAATCTCCGTCCCCCAGTAGCTCCCTTATAGACGCCTCTGTCCCTGTCTCTTTTCGTGGTCGACTTCCCGTCCTTCCACTCGTGTGCCTCGTGTGTCCTGAGTTGAGTTCAGTAGAGCAAGATAACGATGAAATGATGAAATGTTGCGCTGTTATTCCCCCACAATGCACTCGTCTCAGCGGGGTCCTTTGAACTTGCCCGCTGGCCTCCAGGTACTGACCAAGTCATTTGACACCTGAAGGTGAGTCAGGGGTCAAAGGTCAGAGAGAAACCCTGTGGGAAAGTTTAGGTGGTAGCTCATAGGGCTGCTTTTGTACTACAGATAAACCTTTGGCCAAGATGTGGCTGTGTTTTGTTTAACTTATCGTTATTTTATTTAATTTAGTTTATTTAAAGGAACAAATTGACATTTTGGGAAATATGCTTATTCACTTTCCTGCATTAGTTACATTAGAAGATTAGAAGATTGATACCACTCTCATGTCTGTGTGTGAAATATGAAAGTAGAGTCTAGCCCCTGGACCCCCCATGATGAGCACTGTGACTGGCTCTCTGACGAGTCTGTGGTCTGTGCTGTATCACTGTCATGTATCAGCATTAGTGTTTACAGTCAAGTCACAGAGCAAAGCATCTGTTCCTCTGAAAAAAACAACTGATGTCTTTAAACAGGTGTTAGCTGGTGGCTACCTGGACACAAAACAGTGTCTGAACTTGGGAATTTTTTTTAATTTTCTTGTGCTGCAGAATGATTTTTTTTTTTTTTTGAGGGTTCTGTGTTTTTAAACGACCGTCTGGGTTTTTCAACCATGTCTGGGTAGTTATCTTTAAGAGAAACAATTGCTTAGCTCTATGACTCGAATGTAATGCTTTCATTAGTGTGGGCTGGGGCTAGCCACAGCTAGCTGCCAGTTAGCTTAGCTTAGCATAAAGAATGGGAACAAGGGTAAACACTAGCCTGGCTCTGTCCACAGGAAACAAAATCCTGCCCAATAGCACGTCTGAATCTCTGTAATTACCAAACAATGTTTTGTTCTATTCATACAAAAACCCAATAGTAAATGCAGCAGTTTTGGTTTTAGAAAGCAAATAAGCACATTTTCCAAAATGTTAAACTATTACTTTGAGTCATCTGTTTTTGTTAATTGTTTATTCTGTTAATTCAGTTGTTTTAAGTTGTGTTGTTACACATTTTCTATACTTTTTATTAAGTTAATCACTGATCTGTATGACCTTAGTTTTAACTCCTTCTGACCTTTTTTCAGATGGCTATGCCTTCTCTCAAGACGAGAACGGAGTGGTGTCTCAGTCTGAGGTCATCAGAGCGTACGACACCACCAAACAGAGGACCAACGAGTGGTGAGCCGCCGGCCTTCTTGTTCCTGGCTGGCCAATCCGGAGCCACAACGGCCGTTTCTAATGGCGATATTTGAAGCTTAACAGGGAGAGGCCGAGGTGTGAGCATGTGCCTCCAGCAATGAAGGAGATTTTGGACATGAACATGAAAGGAACAGAGGAAAGTGACGTTGTGTAATCTTTGAAAAGGGAAAAAAAAAACAAGGAACAAAACAAACCGTGTTCATTTCAGCTGTAGTTGTGTGTCCAGCAGACATGATGAGCACTGTGCTTTCTTAGCAGTCTGTGGTCTGAAGTTCTTCACTGTTCTCGCTCAGTTTGTCGGAGTGAACGTCTCTATTGATTTAAGGACAGACAGTTTTAGCACTGAGCCAAAAATTCATTTTTATTGAATTGAAATCAAACTCCTAAACACTATTATTATAAAAGTTAAAACACTGGATGGCGATTAGTTTTAGAGGATTTGAACTCGTGAAAGATTGCCAAAGAGCAGTCGTGTATACAATCTTCAAAATACTAGTGAATTCGGAAAACTTTAAACCAAATGTAATGACACTCCTGAGTGTATTCCAGCACTAAATGGACCACTTCAGAGCAGATTTGTAATATTTAAATTTTCTTTTTGCACTCAAGGAAGCATCTCTTGTGTAAAGCCTTACATTTGCTCATGCCTTCGTCCTTGTTTCTTTTAAAATACATTTATTTTATTTTTTAGGTTCATTTTTAACATATGTAGATATTGTGCCTGGTTTCGTTTACTTTCACCTTTTTATTTTTCTTTTTAAGAAGTTGCCTCCTGCAACATACAGTAGTCCTGTTTCCACCGTTTTTACAGCAGAAGCATTGCTCTTGACTAATAATTGCATTCCACACATCACTCCTGTCTCAACAATCACGACGGTGCCTACGTAGAACTTTTCCCTCTTAGAAGAAAACGATAGCCAAGAATAGTTTAACCAGCTAGCTTAGACCAGTGCTCCACACACACCTACTGAAGACAAAACCTCTGTCTCCCCCACCACAGCCCTGCAGTCATACAATGTGAAAACTGCAGAGTGCCTTGTGGCACATGTGAAAGTGAAGATTTGTTCCTGCAGAGGTGAACGGGAGGCTGTCTGATGGTCTTGTTGAAGCTTAAGGTGGTGATAGTGTTTCCCTTCAAACGGAGATTTTATCCTTCTAACATAAGTGCCATTAGCTTAAGGGAGAGAGAAATATTAGCCAGGAAACTCCACAACATTATCAAAACTACTTTGTCTCTATAGTTATTTTGTGGATTTGTATTTTTATATTGGAGATGTATGAATTTTGCATCGACTGGCTTTGTAATGACTCGTCTGTAACTTTTTGTTTTTCTTCCTCTGATAAACTGGCAGGATAGAATAGATCGGATGAGGAAACTGAGCTTTCTTAAATGTCTTGTTATTATTAATATTAATATTGTTATAGCTTGATTTATTTATGATTGACTACTCAGTGTCTGTGTGATTGCTTTCTTCTCCCTATGGGAGATCAGATTTCTGACGGTGTGTGTGTGCGTCGGTTTATTGCCTGCATGTGCATGTGCTGTGTGTGTGCGTGTGTGTGTGTGTGTGTGTCACCTCTACAGAGGATAACTTCTGTGTATGCATTGCATGTCTTTGTCCTCTGTGTGACTGGGAGTTGTCCTGGGTGTTTCTTTTATCGCGTGTGTGTGTGTGTGTGTGTGAGACGCTTGCTCCAGTTGTCCGTCTGCACGACTCCAGGTATAGCTATGGTGTAATACTGTGTGCTGATGCATGGCCCGTATGGGAAAGTGAGAGTGTCAGTGTATGACTGTGTGCGTGTGTGTGTGTGTGTGTATTTGTGGTCAAACTCTCAGCCTCAACTGTGGGAGTTCTTGATGCTCAGCTCGCTTCGACAGGAGATGTTGCACAATGCACTCAATGTACCTTTCCAGTAGTGGATATCTGGTATTATCTGGTTTCGGTCAATGACTTCTCTCGAGTGTACATGGTTGTAACTTGTTTTCTTCATGCAGTGTACCTCTGCTTTACAGGAAAGCTTTTTTGTGTTTCTCAGTTTAGTGAGGGTTAATGATTTTTTTTTTCTTTGCTGGTCTTTAGTGTTTAAACTTAATTGGTTGTCATCTTGTCGAAGATTTCCAAACTGCTGAATGTGGATGTCGTCGTTGTGGAAGGCTTGGACTGTTGCTTTCTTTTTCCAGAAAACATAAAACATGTTGTCGTCTGTGAAAGTCGTGGGCTGCATGAATGGAAAACACAAACTGTTCTCTGAAGTGTTAACTGTACTACTTTGATTCTCCCTCGAGTGTTGATCACTTTACAAAAGAGAAAAAAATGCACCTTTAACTTTTGTTTTCAGTATTCATTTCTTTTTTTTGTTGTTTTGTTCAATGATTGTTCTGCATGTTGGGACTGCAAACTTATAAGTGTTGTCTTTTACTGCCATGAAGGACTACTGAAATAAACTTTACAATGATGGAGGAACAATGTGAAGATCCTTTCTAATTCTTGTGTGTATTTGTAATCACTGAGTCCTCTTGTGCCTGTGTGTGGCGACAAACAGGACAGAGAGCCTAAACAGGAAAAGGCAGGGAGAAACATCATGCTGCTTTCAGGACAAACAAATGGTATAATAGAGTCCTTATTTGTTATTGTGATGCTGTTTAGTCGACCTATTTGTGTCTCTGATCCCAAACAGACAGTAATCTGTTCCTGTAACAGATGTGTGTCCAGATTAATGAAGAGTGACCCAAGTAGACTTTGACTTCAGGGCTTTGTTTTCTTGTTTAGCATTTTATATCGTTTTTGGGGGGGATACAGCTTCCAGATGAAGTCAAAATTTTAAGCCAGAACAATGAAATGCTTCACTCAATCACAAGAAAATCTACTGGTAACTACTGTGATCATTCATAAAATTTCAGTTGTAATCATTGCAAATTAAATATCTTTGGGTTTTGGACTGTTGGCCTTGCAAAACAAAACTTTAAAGACAGTAGCATGAGGTTTAGGAAACTGTGATTGACTGCATTACTATTTTCAGACAGTTTATAGACCAAACAATAAATCGATAAAAGAATCATCTGATAAATCACTAACGAAAGGATTTTTGTCCTGGTTGACTTGCCAGTGCCTGTGGTTACAGAGAGTGCGGTGTTACACTCCAACAAACACGCGTTTACAGTGCAGCCAAACAAACTCTCGTTGGTTTAATTAAGAAGTCGGTCAAAAATAATTGCAAGCAAATAGCAGCTGGTATATCTGAGTTGACGGCTCCCTGTAAAATGGCTCTTTATTTGTTTTGTAGATGTATTTTTGATTAACATTGCATTCAGCGCTAAACCTCTGTGCCAAATATGTTGTTTCCTGTGACTGCTTCACAATAAAAGCCATGCTTGTGTTTGGCTTTTACTGTATGAAATATTTGATTTTCAGTAGCAGTGATTCCAGCTCTGATCTAGTGTAAAGAGCGTGAGCAAACAATGAGGCTGTAGATCGTAATAATATAAAACCACAAACTGTAATACTGGACTACATACTGCATCGTTTCCTGTAAATCGCTCATGTTTGAAAGCAACTTGAACACAGGATACAAGAATGTAGGGCCCACCACTGACAATGAAAACTATTACAATTGTATTTATACTGTGTAATTACCACGGATGGCTATAATGGGAATAAGCTCACTATAATAGATTTCAAAAACATGGTTTGATTTTGTGAAGAAATTAAGGATTCTCAAATGTTCTCTAACTTTAATGTGTTCTTGATCTTAATACCACAATGATTAAATAATGACAGATTTTGCTCTGAGAAGAATGAGAGTTTTCAAAAGTTTAGGACTCAGACAAAAGGAGAAAGAAAAACAGATTGAATTTCATGAGACAGAATAAATTAACAGCCTTCAGTGTGAGGAATAATAAACACAATTTTCTACCTGGGTGGACAACTTGGAAAAGACACTGGAAACTTTTCTAAGGTCTGGCAAAGACATAAAAGATTATACCAATCCAAAAGATTTTAGGAACTGTCATGAAAACGTGTTCACGAGTTGCATTTTTCTTTTATAAGCAGAGTGTGTAAAGTGATGCTGAAGTCTGAACTGACGGCCGCAAGTATAAACAAGACCTGAGACAGTTAACACTGGAATCTGATAAATGCTAATCATGGAAGTTGTGTTTTGATGATAGTAGAAAAAATCTTGCAAACATCCTCAGACTGAGCAGTTTGCAGGTTTCACGAGACAGCGATTGCCAAGTCTCTTTGACAGTCAGATAACCGGAAAACAGAAGAGTCTTTGTGGAGATTTTGCCATACCTGTTGGTGCAACCTAAACCTCTATTTCTGGGGCGAGTTGTTTTTAACACTGTGACCATGCCATGCTCATTGAACACTGACAATGACTGATCTCAGCGCTGCATTCCTGCTGTGAAGTCTGGCGCAAGAATGAGCGACAGGTAGGGAGCTGCTGTGCAGACCCGACTGCTCCGGTGGCCTTTCTGTCTGAGCCACGACCAGGCTGCTTTCTGGACATGTGCTTTTTGTTTAAATGTTTAAAATGTAATACAGCAGGCTTTATCTTCAAATTTACCAGTGCACAGACGGTACTGAGAGACAATATTTTATTTGCTGCATAACCACATCATATAAAAGTCTACATTTCCTCCAAAAGGAGAGGACCCCTGGGTATCCGGTCCACCTCTCTTTCAGAGGCCCTTGCGATTGTCAAAAAAAAAACAAAAACATAATTCCCTGGTTTCCAACCTTTACTATATCTCGGGTAATGTAACAACGCTCAGCAGAGTCTCAGTGACAGTGTTTCTGTTCTTCAAGGAAGGTGTGTGATAAATTGACAAGATTTCAGTCTCTTAAAAACTTCCACCTTGAAAAACAGTATGTATAAAAAATAAAGTGTAGACCACAGAACTGTGTTTACAATATGATATAAAAGTGCATGAGATTCAGAATTGTTGCTGTCTGGGACAGGTCTGTTGAACTCTGATGTGCCCTGTGTAGCAGAGCAGGAAACGCCTCAGGCCACGATGTTCAACCACAGCAGCTTTGTTGTACTTGGTCGCTCGTCCTGCTGTTTCTCTCTCTGGGTCCGTTGAGCCGGCTCTGGCTCTCCACCCAAACACCACCAGCTGCGTTGCAGTGTGTTTGTCCCCACTGGGCCAACCCAACAACTAGAAATCTTGTAATCCCTCCACTTCCCCTGCTGGGAGCTCTGTCAGCTCTGTCCGAAGTCAGCAAAGCCTTTGGGCGCTGTGAAGGCGTCAGGCTGCAGGGGGAAGAAGTACTGCTGGGGCAGCAGGAACCCGGTGCTCTGAGAGGGGTGAGAGGGAATGGAGGGCTGGTGGAGCTGCAGCTGGGTGTGGGTGGAGGGCAGCGGGTGCTGCATGCCTCCTGACATGGGTGCAGGTGGGGATGTATAGGGGGGAGGTGGGGGTGGAGGCAGAGTCTGAGGGGTCTGGGTGGGGGTGGAGGCTGACGAGGAGATGGTTGCAGACACCAGGCAGCTATGCTGCTGCTGCTGCCCCTGACCTCCCAGAGAAAATCTCCGCATGGAGCTGCCCCCTCCAGCTGAACTGGAGCTGGTGGTGGCCGTGCTGGACTGTCGCGATGGGGCGCGGAGGCTCGGGGGAGCCGTGGTGAGGATCATGGGGATGGTCTCGCCCTGGCAGCTGCGCAGGGAGAAGCGAATGGGCTGCTGGGTCGGCTGCTTGGGCCGCAGGCAGGTGCAACAGTAGACGGCCACCAGAGAGCCGACCACGACGAAGGCGACGAAGATGCTTCCCACCATCAGGAAGGGCACGTAGATGGGCTCTGAGGGCAGAGGACGCACAGGCAGGTTAGGATCAGCAGTGAGGACACATCATGTGACGCAGCTCAGGAAGGTTATTAAAGTGAAAACATTCAGAGAAACTGATCAAAGCAGTTCATTCAACTATAACACTTTAAAATCCTATTTAGCGTTTATAATCAACATTCAATAAATGCTTCTTAACACACGAGAATGTAGATACATGCAGCTGTAAGGACAATTTTAAGTGTTTATTAATGGACAGTATTTCTCAACAATTACAGCTTCTTCTATGAAGACATATTTATTTTATTACAACTGTGTTTTGTCATTAAGTATCTGTTTATACAGCAGCCTCCACATATTGGTGTCAGTCATTAATCCTAAACAGGGGTTAAAGTAAAGTGTTCACTTGACCTACACTGCTATTAATAGTGGCTGAAATGTATCATACTAATTTAATCATATTTTTAAAAAAAAATCCTTCATACTTGTTTTAAAAAAAACCTAAAAGCAACACATTCCTGCTGAAAACGCAAACATCTCAAGTTACCCTTCATGAAGCCCCTTTCCACTCTGGGAGGGTATCAATGAATGTTTATTTGTTTTGGAAGGAAAAAATTAGGAAATTGTGCACACCCTCCATTCAGTGACAGACCTTCACACTGATCCGTTCGGGAAATTTAAAGAAAACTGATAAAACCCTAAGGGGTAAAGTGACCTATTGTAAAAAAAAAAAACCAAGACCAACAGTGAGTGAATGAAACACTTTGAGCCTGTTAAAAATATAAAGAAGCCACAGAGAATGAGCTGCTGTCTCATAATGTTGTGATTACTTCAGCTGGCACAGTAATGAGACCAGCTTGTGTGAGACGGCGTCCCTGCGTCGTGATGCATCTCGATGAGGTTCTGTCCTAACCTCTGCTGAGAGATTTGTAAAGAACTCATGTTATTTGCTGAGTGACTGACGCTGAAAACAATCCCCGGTTGAGTCGAGGTCAGATGAAGCCACAGGAGCTGAGATAAAAGCAGGTGCTGGAAACTGAAGACTTCAGCTGATTCATGCTGAATCTTGAACACACATTTCAGAGGGCGCTGAACAGAAAAGACCACATCTGAAATATTCAGTTTTCAAAACATTAAGGTCTGTTTATGGAGCTCAGGTTCCTGCTATTTATTTCACCAATGAACACAGGTTCATTTGAAGTCATCCACATGTTGTGTTGGAGGGAGGGTCTGACACAAAGGCAGGTGTGTTGTTGTCCCACAGAGCAGACAGTTGTCGCACCAAATACTTGGCATTGTGTTTATAATGTTCTACACTTCAGAGGTAATTAAAGTGGGCTGCTGGATGAAGACACCGGCCTCAGAGTGCTGGAGTGTCACTGAGCAAGGCAATAAAACCCTGGGCCACTTGCTCTTTCAGATGACCTCTGACCTCTCTGTAGAGGACAACTTTCCTAAAGTTCAAGCAGATTACACAGGTCATAAATATGTCTGATTTTAGGATTAAATGATAGACCTTACCTTACAGCCTGAGTCAACTCATTGGCCCTTTTATGAGAGGTTTATTTACAGAGGAAATCTTGAAATAAGACTCTGACCCGGGGCAGAGTTTACAAATACTGAACTTACGGGCTGCAAACTCGGTGTTGTCCACCTCCCTGTCGTTGGTGCAGCTGCCCTGGTCCAGCCGTGCGTCCGCGGCCGCGCAGCAGTAGCGCAGCGAGCAGGAGCCGCAGCACACGGTGGCGTCCATGGTGTCAAAGTCCTCCGGGCACTGGAAGCCCTCATGATAATTCCCATTAGCGTCCAGCCAGCCGTGGCAGTACTCCCCCTGTGCGTCCGATATCCGCAGATTCCAGGTCAGATATCCCAGCAGCAGGCAGCTCAGCAGGCGCACCATCCCGGCAAACCGCTGGGGTTCACGGTTCCCCGCGTCCTGTGGGCTTCCGGACCCGGACACCGGCGCAGTCAGGCCGGGCTACAGACTCATGGAGATGCGTTTGCTGGAAGGGAACCTCAAGACGCAAAGTTATGTCACCTTCATTCTTCCAGCATCCAGGCCGCTTCCAAACAAAAGTTTCCAGGTTGCAGTGTGAGAAAATCCTCTATTGAATCCTCCTCGGTTCACCACTTCAAGTCACTTTCTTTTTTTTTTTTTTTTTTAATACCACGACCGGACTCTCCTCTGCTCACGAAGCCGAGCCACGGGCCCGGGGCTGGTCTGCGGCTGCGGCGTCTGTGCGCGTCCCTGCAGGAGCTGTGCGCCCACCGCGCTGGAGATTTGCTGCTTTTGTGAGTCTGGGTGTGGACGCGCACGTAACCCCCCATTAACCGGGCGTGCGCGTTCACGAGAGACGGGCAGTGATGCCAATTATTCCAAAAAAAAAAAAAAAAAAAAACCCGTGAAGGTGCAGAGAAGCAGCCGATCCTGCATGAGAGAGGGTTTATGTTGTGTTTCGGTTTCATTGCCACAGAGACACAAACACCAATAACTGAAAGATAAAATACTGTTATTTCAATCATTAATTCTGTGTCAGCATAGTTCCCTTTGTAGGTGTTAAAAATCAGCACACACGCAGCTTTTAAAACCCACTGTCTCCTTTATCAGCCACTGATGTGAATTAAAAAACAACCCAAACAGTTTCATTAACTCTAAGATCAGGGCTACTGGTGACACATCTGCCTGAGCTCTGTCATTTATTTGTTACTGTTGAGACTTTAGTGCAAATATCTCATAAAAATCATTCTTCTAAGTTAATTCTGCTGATTGAGTTTTGCTCTTTCACGGTAAAAACAGGTTAACACAGTCTATGATAAATGAAACTGATGTAAAGCAAAAGCTCCACAGGCTCTTTAACGCATGGAAACAGGTTATAGCCAACCTGCCCCCCCCCCCCCCCCGTTTTCTAAAAACAGTAGTTTATAGTTGAGGGTTTATTATAATCACCACGTCAGTGTTTTTGTATGGACAGTATTTTTATTTGGGATACAGGTTCAGCTTGTATGACTGGCTTGCAGCCATGTACAGTTTGGAGCAGCTCCGGACCCCCCCCCCCCCCCCGGCCTATCCGACCCCCGGCCTGTGGCGCCCCCATGTGGCGCTGCAAACTTTCAGGCCTGCGGGCCACTGGACAGCTGGGACCCGGCTCCTCCGCGGGTTTCAGACAGGAGCTCGGGTCGTGGCTGAAATCACGGACTTTTTTTTTTTGGACTAATTTCATGAAGATTAAATATTATTTAACGTTTTGATCTGATTAATAAAAGATTTATCCTCAGGGTCTGTTGGACACAGTTAGAGGCTAAAATATTTTATAAGGCCACTGTCAGTGATTCACTCTGTTAAACACTTAAAGCAGAGGGAAATAAATAAGACCACACATATTATAGCCTGTGTCTGTTGGATGTGGATTGATGCTTTGAGCTCGGCAGCAAAATGGCCCCTGCCTTTTCATTTGTTGTTTTTCTTTTTTTCTTCATTCAGTCAGATTGTTGAACCGCTGTAGCGCCTCGTTGTTCTCTGCTGTGGGCTACAAAGGAGGCAGGCAGCGGCGCACAGGTCCCGCCTGCGCTCCCCTCTGGAGGAGGCGCAGTAGCGGCGCTCCCGACTGGGGATTGGAGCGACGGCTTGTCAGTAAATTAGCCCCCCCCTTCACACTGTGTGCAGGGAAACCGAGCCAGACACTGACGGATCTGATCCCCCCCCCCCTCCCTCCCTTCACTCTTCAGCTGCCTGTCACACCGGCACGCCACGATACCGACCCGCCGGGATGGAGGGAGAGATGCAGCCCGCAGATGAAGGGCCCTGCGCCCCGAAGATGTGCCGACAACAACGGGGTCCGTACAGCACCCTGAAAACCTTCCAGAGCAAGCGCTCGGCGGGCAAGACGCGCTTTGACAGGTCCACTGTGGTCGAGGTGCCTCTGTTTGGCGACGGACATCACTTCACTTTCCATCCCGAGCAGCCTCATCCCTTCCAGCCGCACCAACACCAACACCACCAGCAGCAGCAGCAGCAGCAGCAGCAGCGTCTCCACCAAACCAGCGTCGCCATCAGCAGCAGCCAGCAGCATCACCCGTCCCCTCAGCAGCAGCAGCCGCAGCCACAGCATCGTTTCCCATGTGAGAGCAGGCCCAGCAGCAGGGTCCCGACTTCCACCTCGGCGGCGGCGGCGGCGGCGGCGGCGGCATCTCTCGGTCCCCAGCAGCGACGCGCCGGCAGCGGCGGAGCGGAGCCCAGGTTCTCCCCAGACTGCACCTACGGTATCAGCTCAGGTGGGTGTCAAACTTGTTCAGAGTGAGTGATGAGAGTGGCTCCTGCTCACACCTGGAGGTCTGCTCCATCTCTCACAGCAGGCCAGTCTTTTTTATTAAAGATTTGCGAGCAAGACTTTTCTGATCCACATGTCATCTCGTTTCCCAGATTCTGCTATAGTTTGTGTTTTGCTGCCCAGACAGGAGCATAAAACCACCACAGAGCCAATAAACTTGAAAGCAAAAACACAACAGTATCTAATTAAGAGCCAGCATCTCTTTTGTTTGCTCCACTTCACCTGAGCTTCATGTTTTTGTTCCCATTTCTTCCTCTTTTCCTTCCTGTCAGCAGTGATTGATTTTCTGCTGTAATGAGAGCAGTCATGATTGAATCTCCAGTGTGCATGTGCTAAAAATTACACTGGGTAATTGTCTGTCCATGACTGTGTGTGTGTGTGTGTGTGTTTACTTGTGTGTATTCATGTATGTGTGTGTGTGTCTGTGCAAGGAGGGCCCTCACGCTCTCCTGTTGAAACACATTGTTCCCTGCTCGTTTTTCTCCTCAGCTGCTGTTCATTAGGGGGCTGTGCAGGCTCAGGAAGAAATGTGTTCCCCGTGTGGAGGGCGGGTCCATGGGAACCAACATTAAGATGAAAGCAATGAACCCAATCCTGGCAGTTATGAAATTAAACATTAGACATCTCATCCTCTAATCAGATATGAATCTCTTTATCACCGCTGGCAGCAGAAGCTCAATTTGCTGCTGGTTATTGTTGCTTCACAGACAATCAAATCTTCAGTGTGAGCTCAGGTTGCACTGTAGCGCTTTATTAAGTCCCCTACATGTGAATTGGAAAACCTGTGTATTAGTGCGTTGGTATCATATAGGTACCCCACTTCAGTTTGTGCAAGTCAACCTGATTCCTCGTAAGCATGGACCCCAGGATGGAGTGATGATGTTTGCACGTGGTCCCGATTCCCCTCATGAAATAATCAAACACAAAAACATGTTTTCCCTGCTCTAATGAATCTGCTCACATTACACAAGATGCACCACGTACCATGTAGTCTTACTGATACTGATGACACATCAAAGTGCTTTTATCTGCACGATGGGAGCAACTTAATGTCATATGTGAAAAGGGGGGGAAAAAAAAAAGGGGAACTTGATGTCCTTCTCATGAGGAGAAGCAGCGGAGACCCAGGGACCCAGCAATCAGTTCGGCACACAATAACACAAATTGCATTGAAAAGCCCTTCCCAAAGAGTTGTGATTAAAATAAATGGGGCTCATAAATTTGCCTCTGCAGAGCGTGTTGTTTTTAATGAAATTTTATGAGGCTCTCAGCTCACGGTGCCACAACTGGTGAGGGAAGAGAGGAGGGTGGAGGGGGGAGTGCAGGGTGAAGGCGAATGATATCAGATACATCTCGACGGGTAAACAGAGACAGCACGCATATTAATAAATGCGACACATCTGCGCCAGGCTGATAGACACGTCTGAGCGCGTGGCAGCGCAGCAGTGGCCGCCTAGAACTCATTTTGTCTCTGTGTGTGTGTGTGTGTGTGTGTGAGGCCAGTGGAGTCATAATCATTACATGGAGGTATGTGTGAGATCATCTCATTGAGACGTGCCTGGACTACCAGGGGAACTATACACTGAGGCCTGCTTCTGGACAATAGCTCTGTGCTGATTTTCTCTGCTGGGCTGGGTTTGGTCACAGCAGATACTGTGACTTTACAGTTTATTGACATCTGAATAAATCAGCATAATGGAGCTGACATTTGTGTCAACAGAGGGGCCTACTGTATGCTACTGTAATGGAAAGCTTTGCCTCAACTAGACATGGTTGAAAAGGAAGGAAAAAGGAAGTGGAAAGAAACAAAACCAGTGAAGCGTAAAACACAAAATCGCTCATATTGTTTCCATCACTGTGCATCAGTGCGCTGCTTTCTTCTTTAGGAGACTTCATTATGTCTCAGCAGTGGTGGAGAGTAACTGAGTAAATCTACTCTAGTACAGTAGTCTGCAGTATTTTCATTTTCTGCTGCTTTCTACTTCATACACTTCACAGGCAAATATAAAACTTTTGAATCCTCTACATTTTTTATCAGCTCAGTTCTTTTTAGTTTGAGGTTTTGCAGTAAAAAACATACGAAAGGCTTATAAAATACGACTCATCACTAAAGATTAAACCAGTGGCTCCTAACTTTTTTCAATGTCTCGTTGTCCTTGACATGTTTCAGATGTCTATGAGTTGTTGAGTTCACCCCTTTCTAAACTTAATTAACTCAACTTAAATAAGTTGTTGAGACCCAACGAGGTCAGACTATACAATAAATCACAATAAGAGCAAAGATTAGAAAACAGCCCAAAACATGAGTAGCACAGATTTGTTGTAGTGCGACTTTGCTTTTTTATGACCCCTCAGATTTACCTTATGACCCTTTGGAGGGGCTTGACCTTTAGGTTGTGAACCACTGAACTTAATAACTGAGTAGCAGATACTCCATTAAAAGTAAAAGTACAGAAGTATTATCAGCAAAATGTACTTTATATGATTATTTTTAAAAGTATTAGATTGTTAATTGTTAACTCAGAAGTGTAAGTTGTATTTAAATGAAGGATCTGAGTAAGTCTTCCACCACTGCTCAGATTAAATAAACAAAGAAAAAGAAAAGATTATCACTTGATAAACTAATTTCCCCTTAAGGTCCATTTAGTGGCTGTTCTGGAGCTTTCATTTGCATCACAGTCTGCATCAGCACACAGAGTTTGCTTCATTGCTGGGAAGCTGTAGATGTTTAATCGCGGGAAACAATATGAGTGATTCAGTGTTTTGTGCCTCACTGGTTTTGTGTCTTTTTACTTCCCTCTCACGGCAATTGAGCAAACTCAATCTGCCGATGAGGACCTCGTGGTACAGTTAAAAGTTCCAGAACGGCTACTAAATGGACCATGAGGTGAGTGTTTTCTATTTCTATTTCTTGCTATTTCCAAGGTCAAATTTGAACCTTTGAATTTGAACCTCAAGTATGTTTTGATCCTAGGAACACGTGATGATATAAGGATGACTGACCTTTCCATGAAATGCTACTCTAGCTCACTCTCACCTTCACTGACGTCTTGATTTCTCCTCTTGGCTGCAGAAAACCGTCTCATCTTGGATGCCTTTGCTCAGCAGTGCAGCCGAGTCCTCAGCCTCCTCAACAACGGCCGTCTCCTGGAGCCTTCCTCCTCCTCCTCCCCCTCCTCCTTCGCCTCTAACATCAAGGTGGAAGACACTCAGGGGCTTCACTGCTCCTCACTGGGGAAGTCCAAACCAGAGGAGAGCTCTTCCACCACAGACCCAGAAGAGGAGGCTCAACAAAGCCATTTGAACCAGCAACAGACCTCTGCCGTTCTCCGCATCTTCACAGACTCCCTACAGAACTATCTCCTCTCAGGGCCTCAACAGCAGCCGCAACATCTGGCTGCAGGTCTGGAGGACGAGCAGTGTCCGTCGGCAGAGCCCGGCTCAGGGGTGTCTCCTCCGAGTCACAACCTGGGAGGCTGGGGCTCGCCGACTCCGTCCGAGTCATACGGCCACCCGTCGTCCACGCTGCCTGAGGAGGAAGAGGAGGAGGAGAGCTGTTGTCCACGCTGCCTGGAGTTGGAGCAGGAGGTTTTGTCACTGCAGCAGGAGAACGAGGAGCTGCGCAACAAGCTGGAGAACATCCCAGGTGGAGTAATAAAAGCAAAAGACCTCACAGGGTTTTGATTCTTAGGTTTGGAGCGGGAGCTGCAGCTGAGTTTAGACGTAAAGATAAAATCAAAAATCAAATTAAAGCTACCATGACATCTTCAGTGCTCCTTCCCAGAGTCTTAAAGTCTCTGAACTCTACTTGAGGGATGTGCACCGTCCCTCCACACGTTATTCCCTCATTTGGTGTTTTGATGACGGTGATGGAAAAACACTTCCCAGCATGTTGCTGCCATATCTCCTCTTATTAATCGATACTATAAAGGCCCCAGCACCTGATTCAATCTGTTTTCACACTAATTAAAGCATTCAGTGAGTGTATGGAGACGTCTAAATGCACTGTGTATCTACACTCCAGGGCTGCAAGTAATGAGTATTTTCATTATCGATTAATCTGCCAGTTAGTTCCTCGTTTAACTGATGATTTGTTATGTCAGACAATAGTGAAAACTGCTTGTTATAATTAACTCACAGCCCCAGCTGGTGATGTTTAAAATTATTATTATTATTATTGTTATTATTATAAATGAACAAGAAAACAGCAAATCCTTATGTTTAAGAAGCTGGAACAAACAAATATGTAGAATTTCTATTTGAAAAGTGGCTAAAGCTGTTACTAGATTATCAAAATAGTTTATCAACTAATCCATTAATTGAGTAATTGTTTGCTGTTCTCCTCTCATTTATTCAGGTTTTTCTATTTATTTGTCAACTCAGGTTAGAGAATAAGGTTTGTGTTATTCTACATTCATAAATCCCATGACAAGATCAAAACCAACGACGCATTAATCAGTCAGTACTTTTGATTTCCCGCGCCTGTCGGTGGCTCTCGGTACAAAGGTTAAACATGCTACTGAAATGCATCACACAGCCTGTTATTCACTCTCATCTAATTTTCTAACTGCGCATTAAATACACAGTGCAAATTGATCAAACTGATTTCAAAATGACAAGACATCACAGTCAAAAGGATCTGTTAAGGGGAGGAGGGAAGAAAATAATGCAGGATTATTATTGTTTAATTATGCACCAGATGTTCCATCACAGTGTTTGTATTAGTGGTGACATCAGCTTGTGTCTATATTTTGGGTTGTTTTTTTTTGTACAGTTCCCTGTCAAAATGTTCTTGACTACTTCAAGACTGTTCTTGAGTTTCACAACCAGCTGGTCCAGCCGATACCGGAGGAGCAGCTCACAGAGGTGAGGAAACAGGTTCCTTTATCAGTCGCACCTCTTTGTAACATGTGTTATCAATATGTTAAAGTGTGAAAATATAAGAAGAGATCCATCCTGCAGTAGGAATTTCTGCATGGTGCTAATTGTGCAAGTAAATGGTGTGAAAATATGAACTTAAAGAACTGTCTTTACAGGAGGAAGAACGGCAAACAGTCTTTGAGGTTGGTGTTTTCATCCAGTCTATCATAATTTATGCTGTTTTTTGTTGTATATTTGTGTAATCAGAGACAAATCTTTAGACAATCTAGTCAGATTTTGAATAAAAGAAAATATCTCTGTGAAGCTGCCTCAGCTTTTCAAATAAGTAGGTAAACCATGGTGCAGTAAGACCATTACTCCCTGTACATCTTCGTCCTCCCTGCAGGGCAGTAAACAGCTCCTGGAGAATTATCCTCTTTTCATCACTAATAAGCAGTGGGACGAAGCCGTCAACTCCTCCAAGAAAGATGGCAGACGGCTGCTGCGCTACCTAATACGCTACGTCTTCACCACAGACGAGCTGAAGTTCTCCTGTGGTTTGGGCAAAAGGAAGCGTTCAGTCCACTCAGGGGAGCCGGGCCTGGAGAGACGGCCGCTCAACCCCGTCAAAGTCAGCTGCCTCAGAGGTACAGAGTCTGTTGATGTAGAAGACTACTCGCATTATGCTCCAGTCTGCAAGCAATTGAAATGTGCTTGCAGTGTTTGAATAATTATTTGAACTTACTTGAGCTTGAATGCTCGTCTTCCACAGCCTGTGATTCAGATTTGAAAAGCAGCACTTGCTGTCAAGTCAGTATTTATGAGCTCGTAACTGTGAAATGGAGACAATGTTCACATGGCAAACACATTTGACAGATTTTTTTTTTAAGTCTGAAAACAAAAATATTCAAATTTCATAATGGATATGAATTATCTTCATCTTCTGTGGTCTAATCTGATACATATCCAGTTGGTATTTACATGACTTCAGTTATAACCAATGAGATTTAACAGATGCCAAAGAAAGGAAGGGCATATTTTACTTGCACAGCACATTTCAATAACTCAAAGTAGTTTTACATGAAAAGTGAAAAGGGCATTTTAACAAGATATAAAAGAAATACAAGTTAATATTACAAGACACAAGTGAAAAAAGGTCACAAAAGGAATAAAAAGAATAAAAAGCACTAACAGTACCTGATAATAAGATATAGCTCGGATTCTTGCCATTGTCTTCTCATCATCTCACTATTATCCAAACCCTGTCCTTCAGCTTAACACTTTTTCACTATTTCATCCATTTACACTATAACTGTCTCAGATATTTGGTGTTGTTTATGTGATCTGTCACTTTAAACCTGCTGCACCTGATTTTTTTGCCCACTTGGGGGCAGCAGAAACAAGTAGTGAGCATTGACATATTGTCATCTTGTAAGTTGATCTGGTGAATTTATTGCTTATTTACACATCCAGTGTTTATGGAGCAACACTTTCATTCATTTGGAGTCGTGTTTCTGAAAACCATGTGGTTGTAAGTCCAATATTCAGTAGTTTTTTTAGCTCTGTTTTTGGTCTCTACCAACTCCTGAGGGAAATATCAGGCTCTTTAGCTGCTAAATGCTCTACTGTGTTCACCAGTTCATCCACAGCGGAAGTAAACACTGAGCTTTTAGAGTTTTTTTGTTGAAAACAGCTGCCTGATGTGGCAGGAAACAACACTATGAGAGCAGAGAATGGACCAAAACAGTAAACTAAACAGATTAACAATGATCTGAAACTCCGGTGACGATTCTCTGTAGATTCATGATTGTGAGTGAAGCCCTTTCACTTTGTTTTCACATTAAGTCACACTTTAAGACACTGTTAAAATATCTATTATAGCTGCTTTAAGGGCAGAGACTGATCTCACATATTGCTCATTTCTAAATATATAGTTGTGACAGAAAGATCAGGTCACTGCAAAATAAAAGATTGAACATTAATGTGATTTAAGTCCCACTACCATGGTTTGTGTGACACGTACAGTGAAGTTGAAAAAAGTATAAGTAATGTGTTTTTCTTTACATTACAAATACAACACAAAGCACAGTATCATCCTCAAAACCCTGCTATAAAATCCACACTTTCTTTGATTTCCTATAATTAAAATATAATTTTTTAATCTCTTATGATTCAAACTCTCCCTGTCAGAGTTCATCCGGATGCACTGTGCCTCAAACCCAGACTGGTGGATGCCGTCAGAGGAGCAGATCAACAAAGTGTTCAGCGATGCCGTGGGTCACGCTCGTCAGGGCCGGGCGGTCGGTACGTTCCTCGGCAGCAGCGGCAGCAGCACCAGCAGCCTCTACATGGACAGCTTTGACGGACATCTGTCGCAGGACGAACTGTATTTGAAAGGCTGCCAGAACGGCCAGTCCGACTGAAGTCGCAGGAGAAATTAAAGACAAATGCCTGAAATGTAGCTGTACAACAACATATCCCAAAACGCTGACCTTATCCTGTCACTTCACACGGTGAAGACAACATTCCAGAAGAAGTTTATCACAGAATATAACTACAGTCCTCTTCTCAAGTAGTTTTGTAGCTTTTTGCCATTTTTATATATGAAATTTTGTTCAGTAAAACCTGACTCTTAAGGTACGTTTTAAATTTAACTAAATTTTAGTCTTCCATTTGCTGCTTTTTCTATGGTTTGATGTATTGAGCAGTTCTGCCACTATCAATGGAATATTTCTGTTGATTTTCTTTCCAGGGAGGTTGTTTTGTACACACAGGTTGTTTGATTTTCTCACAATGTACATTCACATTTAAAGGTCATCAGGAAGCTATTTGTGTTAATGCTGCCCAAGTTAGAGACTTGTTACATCCATCTCTGACATTGCACCCTCAATCACCTACATCACGGTAAGTAGCGTTTAATATTTTTACGTGAAATTCTGCATCTTTGGCGAAGCACCTTTACTTGCAGCCCTTCTACAGGAGTGCCTCTGAGAAAGTCATGTTTTGTTACCTGTAGACTTGCACTTAACGTCCCCATTTTTGTCTTCATTTGAGCCAGTTCTCCTGGTTTATTTCTTAAACAGAAAAATGCATTGAAAAAGAAAGTCTTCTTAATGTGTTCAGATGCAGCTTCCCCATGGGTTGGTCTGTTTGAACTCCCTGCAGCTTTTTTCAGGATATGCAAATAAAATAAAACGTGTCATAATGCAGAGCACCTATAAAACACACAGACATATTTATTGTCATATAAAACCTCATAAAATTTATTAATTCATTGGCAGCCCAGATCTCCCAAGGCAACACGATGTTTCCTTAATTTCTTTTTGATATTTCTTCCATAAAATGAAAATCTTCTAATTAATAACATGCAGATTTGAAGAAAAAAAAAACTTGAGAATTTAAAATAGACTTTTTTTATTCAAATTTATATTTATTGCATAGATCGTTTTTACACATCCCGATACTAAAATATTTTGTAGAAATACAACTGTAATATCTGTTTATTCAAGCAGAATTTATTGTATTTTACAAACACCCCCCCTTACATTGCTGCAGCACTCTAAGAAGACTTTTTCTGTCAGGATGGACAGACGTTAAGTCTTTTGGTTTAGGCAGCTGCCATATAATATTGCCTTAAACCTGTTAGAAAACCTCCACAGTGTAAACTGTTAAAGCTGTGTGTGTCAGAAATTATGAAATGTGGGTTACTTCTGTCTCAACTTTGAGTTATGGAGCTAAAGTTTTGGGATAATGACAGAAAATATCCACTTTAAACAATTATCTGTTGGCCCAAGTGGAAAACATTGAGCACTTCTTTTCTTCTGAAGCTCTTATTTGCACTTTTAAGTGTCTCATGGTGGCTAAAGCTGCTCAACAGTGAGAAGTCCTTGAGCAGAATTCTAGCATTTTTATTCTTTGTAATCATTTTATTCGGCACTCAGCAACTTCACTCCATGACATTGTTTTCTACGTTTGAATGTACCAGATTTATTAGGTCAGTTTGCCACGTTGACAGTGCTGTGTAAATGTGTATTATAAAGTACAGTTATTGTGTGAGGTGTTCTTGAAATACCACGTCTCTTTAAGAAGCCAAGTAGAAAAGTGCCACAGAAACCTTAAAACAGTTGGATTCTGTCGTTGTGTTGCTGTTCTGAATGTGAGCGTTGATTTGTATTTACTCCTTTACCCTCAAAGTGGCTGTTATCAACACTGTGAAACATCAGTCGGATTTTTACAGATTCAATAGTTTGTTGTTTTTTTTAATTTATAATAAATAAAACAAACACTGAAGCTGAAAACTTACATTGATTGTTCGTCTGTGTATCTATCTATCTATCTATCTATCTACTGTTATAATCAAATTTGTCAAAGTGGCATTTTTTTTACTTAAAGAAGTAAATCAGATTAGTTTAAACAGAGAGTAGAGTTTATTTACAGTAGAATTATTCTATTTATAGAGTATTTATGATACTATGATAATGACGAATCTATGATAATAATGCATTTTCTGCTTAAATTGTGTTTTGACTCACCCAAAGTTAAGGTCTATAGCTAATTATTGTTACTGCACCTTTTTTTAAATCAGTTTTTTAATTGCATTCTGATGTGAAGTAAACTAATCGTGATTGGATGATTGGCGGTTTGTGATCTGATCCATGAGCAATTATCTGTTTTCTCATGTGGTTATTTGACAGAAGTGGTGGAAGAAGTAATTGTGTCTTTTAAAAGTAGCAATAACACTATGTAGAACAAGGAAAAGTCAAAATTTAAAAGTGCTGTAGCAGCCCTGTACGGTTCAACTTCGTTTCTGGCTGCCAATCATCAGAGTGCTTGGTTGTGATTGGTGGAGAGGGAGAGGGGGGGCGGACCTATCGTATGTTTTATCCAAGTTTGGTTTCATCTGCGGAAGTAATTGTGTCTTCCTAGGATTTACTTTGTTAAACTGGCCGTGTTGTACATTTGTGTTGCTTAAATAATCCCAAGTGCCTCTAGAAGTAAACTCCGGCCTCTTTTCTTTCCTGTTGTCGCTTCATTGGTGTCAGAAGTCACTTCGAAAATAAGTCGACGGTCCGTTCAAAAGCGAGCTTAGCTTCGTCGGTGAGTTAGCCACTTAGCTAGCTGGATATCTGTGATTACTACCGCGGCAGGAGAGTGAAGAAGGAGGAGAGGAGAGGACAGACGGAGAGGAAGGAGCCAGAGACTTCGGAAGAGCTTTAAGTTAGGGGAAGGAAAGCCTGAGAGAGGCTGCGGCAAACATGGCTGTGGACGCAGGTATGACTCCCTCAGCCGCGGTTCGCGCCAAAAAGGAGCCGCAGATGGAGACGCGGGAGGTAAATAAAAATGGCGGCGCACAGGCAAATCGAAAACTTTATTTATACAGGGGGTGCATTATTTAGCAGGGCAGATTTTGGAGCCACCGGTATTTGCATCCCCTGGTTTTTATTAAGCCAAGATGAAATGTTATGTTTATGTAATTCACACTGATAAGACAAGGCAGCCTAAATTATAATGTGGATGACACTACTTGATGCTGCATCCCCTGGTTTTTAAAACAAGATGAAATGCTATGTGTATGTACTTCACATTAGTAAGCTAAAGCAGAAAAATAAGCAACATTGAGAATTGTTATCTGCCACCACAGAGGGAAATGTACTGTACCTCTCACTTAAATCAGGTGGGATGATACAGTAACCAGTCAGAAATATAGTTTGATCCAACTGCAGGTTATTAAAATGTATTAGGATTATGAACAAACTGAAATTTATTAAATATATTTCTCTCTCAGAATAAAAGTCTAGTGCATAGCGCACAAAGGTACTTCTCATCCAGTGCTGGACTCCTCACACAGCCATGGTGGTACCAACTATTACAGTTGTCACAGGCAATCTGAAAATGTATATAAATAATAATATAAATAAAGTTTCATTTTAAAGTGTCATTTTTCACAGTGCTTACATCTCTTCTGTTTAACTGTGAGTGTTACTACTGCCATACTAGTAGAATGGATTTTAAATCCTGGTAAGTATTGTCAGATTTAGCCATGAGATTAATATATAGTAATGATGACAGTTCTGTAAGCTGCAAAGTGTACGTCATACTCCTGATATATTCGATTTGATGTCATTACCCACTGTGTGTCATCTGTCCCCTCAAATCCACGGTGATGGCAAAGGTTCTCAAAGGTTTCTATAAAAACACAAAAAGGAGTTTGATATTTACACTTACAGTGCCTTACATATCTGCTTAATATAAAGTTGGTGGCGCTGCTGAGTACAGAGTAAAGTGTAGTGTTAACTTTTTTGTTGTTGAACGAAAAACACCGTCATGTACTTCAAGCCACTTAAATAAGAAGTAAATGATGAGCCAACAGGGAAACACACAAGGTTCATGGGGGAGAGTGGTGTCAGTTTCCTCTCTCAGGGTGTTTACAGCTTTTGACCTTGTCTTGAAGGTAATGACCTTTCCCTCAATACACTCAGCAAACTGATGAGAACAGATTATTTCATAAGCATCTAATAGCTAATTAGCATTTGATTACACAGCCAAACATGTAGACTGATTAAAAACACTCAAAAGAAAAAAAATAAAGAAAATCAAAGACTAATCACTTGATATAACCTTTCAAACCAGTTATGTATAATATATATAATGTGTAGTGCTCCTTTAGGCTGGCTTGATTAGTTACACTCACCTTCAAGGCAAAGACACCACATGATGTGCCATCTCTTCCATGTCCTACATGACCACCTTGACACATTACATCCTCTTTTCCTCATGAATGCTACTGATATATATATATATATAACTTTATATAAGTTTTCATCATTTGCAATAGTTTTCTTTAGTTTTTGTCACCGTGTATCTCCCAGACACTTTCATTTTTTCCTGGGATTCTCTCATTGGATCTAGAAAAAGGCACTACTTTTCATGAGGATAAATTACCTTTATATTTTGAAAAGAAAATATGTTTCAGCAGTTCTAATCTGAATCCGGTGGTCCATTGTGTCATCTAGTGGCAGTGAAGATTGTCTACAGAATCATTTATGATGTCGTTGGTGGAGTTTGAGGCCATTTCAACTATTTTATACTCTGTTATGTAGAAGCTGCATCATATTTCTATCTATCTATCTATCTATCTATCTATCTGTGCTATCTTTTTGTTACAGGGGCCTGTAGTAGTAGTGAACTGTCACTGATCTCCACCAGGTGTCATTGTAGTTGCAGAAATAACAGTAGCCTGATGTAGTGAGTCAGTGAAAACTGTTCTCAGCTGTCAGTAATAGACTTACTGTAATTTACTTTAATGTCCAGAAAAAGGAGAAGCGTAGCTATAGGCTACACTGAACTGCCTATAATAAAACTCTGAATTGCAAATGACTAATCATCTTTAAGAGTCAATCATTCAAATAAAAAAAACGATGTTGAGTAATCAAATTATTCAATGTATCCAAAAGTCATTTATTAACCTCTGTTTTTTCTAGTGAGTTTTACTTCAATATATGTTGCAGGAAATTGTTAAAAAAAAAAAGCTGTAGTTAACGAAATATATTTTATATATTAATTTTTCATATATAATAATTTTTCATGCAAGGTTCAGCCCTGAAACTTCAGACACAGCGTGGTTTTCCTGATGTGTAAACATGGAGAAGCTGCTGGACCAGTGCCCCCCCCCCCCCCCCCCCCCCGGGTCACTCACTGCCGCCTCAGCAGACCGGGTGACGGAGCATCTGCTGGAGGTCCGGTTGGGTGTTTCTCTTTAATTCTGCGGCACCTCTCTCACCGTATGCGGGCCCTGCTGCTGTGGTGGTGTGGTGGAGGAGGAGGAGGAGGAGGGCGGGCCGTGAACACAATGAGCAGATTTCGGACAGTAAAACGAACTGGTGCGACACGGAGGATTTCTGCAAACCCTTAACTCGGTTTGCATTGATTGAATTTGGGAAACGGCATTCATAAGCCCCGTCTGCCGTCTGAAAACTGACCTCGGGTAAACCCTCAGAGGCTCCGGCGGACTTTGGAGATATTCTGCAGAGGTATTTTCTTGCGCAGAACGGACACTGGCGCAACGTGAAGGGGGAATGATCTCCCACTCGAGTGGCAGGACGCCTGAGTGAAGACACCGGTATTTAGGGACACATCCAGGCTGCAGCGCTGCAAACATGATGTCGCTGATAGATCTGGACGATGATCAGCGGTGGGTGCCGACTCATGTGAATGTCACCGTGCTCCGCGCAAGAGGACTGCGAACCAAGGGCAAGCACGGCAGCCGCTACCTCTACACCATCATCCAGGTGGGGAAGGAGAAGTACACCACCGGGCTGGTGGAGAAGGCGGAGGTGCCCGAGTGGAACGAAGAATGCTGCTTCGAGCTGCTCCCCGGGATCCTGGAGGACGGCGGCCGGAGCGCCTACCCCCCGGGGAGCGGGGACCTGGTCCTCACGGTCATGCACCGGGTGCTGATCGGGCTGGACGTGTTTCTCGGTCAAACCATCATTCCTCTTGATAAGATATTTCAGGACGGAATGTGTCCAAGAGATGAGTAGGTTGTGTTTGAATTTTAATGCATCCTGCATGACGTGACGAACCATGCAGTTTCCTGCTCACACATGGGATAGAAATGATGTGTCATGCTTTTATGTCAGACCCAGATAAGACTATATTATATAGTAAACTTAACAGGAGAATGGCATGCAGATTTCCACGTAGAGCTGTAGAAACCTGTCCCCAAATTACTAAATGAATTCGGTATTTTGAGAATAGCTTCCACATGCAGCTGATCCTGCTTTGACAATCTCCTCATAGTGCACTGTAATTATCAACCATGTGCTTCATGTAAGACCCAAAATACAGCAGCTGAGTTGACTGATTAGTCTCAGTGATAACTTCCCACAAGGAAGCATGCACAGATGTGGCAGTGTTTTGGATCAGCAATGCTTTTAACTGAAAATGGATAAAAGGCTCATTAGTTCTAGACTGATATCTTTAAAATTCACACTGATATCCTTTAGGCTATTCCAGGAGCAGACCCATAATGCACTGCAAATCAACAAGATGAGATGCAGTTTCCACAGAGGAAACTGCACAAAGCCTCCATCTTTATGCACAATGTCCCACTATTCAACTCATTCTTGGTAGCTAATATGTCTGGACCTGAGCAATATGTGTTTTTTAACATGTATAGCACAGTTTTAACAGCTTACAGGACATTTTGTCTTTTCCTCACATATGCTTCTTGTACCCATATTATCCAAAAAACATCTGAACTAGTGAATATCATCCCACACTATGCTCCTGTATGTATTCTGTGGCTTTCAAAAGTGAGATTGAAACCCATACATGGTGTTCTAGCTCAGATATAAATAGTTAAGGGATGTGGTCTTTGTCACCAGCGGCCCATTAGATTCAGCTTTGAAAACTGTAGGGAGGTAGAAAATCGTAGCAAAAATGTTGGTCATGCAAGGTGAGAATTCCTGAAACAAGTAAAAGCACTTATTAAGATGAATGGAGAGCCAGTGCACTCTAACTGGGTGTTTGCATGTCTGTCACAATTAATTAGTGCTGAAAATGTGTAGTTTAGTCTTTATGGTGTGGTTTAGGTTCCCCACAGTAAGTGCAAATGTGAGTTGCATACACACAGGTATATACAGTCAGACATACAGAGTCATTCAGAGGCAAGAGACACATTTGAACAGGTTTAACGTGACTGAAGCTGTTAACCTCATACAGTTTAATAAACAGTGATGTACAACAAATAAGTTCACATAGTCATTCATTGCAGATTTGGATTTGAATTTGGGAATGTGAGTCCTACATTGAGTTTGGCATGATACTGTGCAGACAACTTTCAGAACCTTTCCTATAGATTTGAGTTTTAGTTTTCTATATAATCTTTATCAGATGTGGAGCTGCTGTGTGGACAAAACAAAAACCCAGTGGCTCAGATGAAGCTCAGCTGGCTGAGCTGAAGAACCACAGCGTTTCTCTGGGGAAGAGATGATGGACTCAATCCAAGTGAAAGATAAAGAGAGCTAATACTAATTCAGTCAAAACCAATCTAATCCCATTCATCTCTGCTTCTGTGTCTTCAAAAAAATACATTGGAATATAAATACAGTATATGTATATCAGTGTATGTCATGGCAGATGTGCCCACATTTATTTTATCCTGTGTGTTGTTCAGAATAATCTTTATATATGATTTAGTTGTCACAGCAATAACTTCTCGTTCAGATAAGTTATATCCTCCTGACAATCAGCAGGATTCAGGTTTAACTTCAAATTAAACTGCATGAAAGTGTGAATTCACTACAACTTAACCCTGTGACTTATTTCACTTGTTGAATGTTATGAATTCTTCTTAGAACTCAGCAAACTGATTATCTCGATATGTGACTGAGCTCCACACTGAAGCTTTTTTGTTTACTGTCGTAGTGCATCTTGAAAACGTGGCTCTTATCTGACTCTTATCTAATTTGCCTTATTTTTGGGCTGTAGCTGACGTAACAGAACTCACCAGTAAAATGTGAAATATTTCCACCTAAAACAGTGAAGAGCAGAGTAGAGTAGAGCAATACATCACATCTGGATTTAATTGTGGCTTCTCCGCCCTCTCTCTCTCTCTCTCTCTCTCTGTGCGCTCGGTGAATCTCACACTGGATTCCTGCTGTTAGTTTTGGCTCTCTAACACTTTCTCTGGTCCACTCAGAGGACGTAGGAGGCAGAATTTCATTGGTCGACACTTCATATTGTTCGTGTCTATATACAGCACACACACACACCAGGTGTAGGTGGGTGGACTTTCAGGAATTTGGTTTGAGATTTCCTGCTCTGAGGCTTGTGAAACAGTTTGTTTTCAAAGACTTTTCAAAGTACAATCACCCAAACAGCACTTCCAGATTATGTAATATATGAAAAGCATTGCCAGAGGGAAATCAATGTTTTTTGTTTTTGATCGTTCGGTTTCAGTGTATGGTCACACACACACATGCAACCTCTGATTTGAGCTTTAAACAGAAAGCAGTACACTTCATACACAACTGCTACAGTAATGTATTCATTTAAAGCAGTAATATAAGGTTGTGTCTTTCTGCAGATGGTTCAAGCTCAACTCGAAGGCAGGAAGGAAAGAAAAGGAACGTGGTCAACTTCAGGTGACAGTCCAATTCACCCGCAACAACATGACAGCCAGTATGTTCGACCTCACCATGAAGGACAAGCCTCGCTCTGCTTTTGGCAAGCTCAAGGATCGCGTCACAGGGAGGAAGAGGGGGGATATGGAGTCTTCCTCAGCCATTGTGCCAGGCCGCTATGCCGCCCTGTCAGGATCTCTGGGGCAGCCGTTTGGAGAGGAGGGCGGACCGGTGGTGGAGTCACGAGATGTGGAGATAGCAGAGGAGAAGAGGAGCAAGATGAAAGATTTCTTCAAAGGAAAGCTGCGCAAGTCGTCTGACACCAGGTCATGCTCATCGCTGGCCTCAGAGAGTAGTGTGTCTTCCATGGCCAGTGATAACCCTGGCCCTCCACCCAGTCTGGATCTGCTGTCAGACCCTCCCAGCTCCCCCATCTACACTAGCAAAGTGAGAGTGGACACACACTATGGAGAAACAGATTTAGCAAAAAAAGGTAAGCTTTGGAATTACTTCCACATGTATGAAATACCAGCTGGGGACTGTAGGAATTGCCCACTAATAGGTCAGGGTTTCCCACAGTGTTGTGTAGCAGAGGTGGGTCACCTCACTGCAGTTGAAGACCACTTTTAATTTTATGAAATTAAAGAAAGAACAGGGGTGTTTTTTCACACAGAAAATATCTAGTAACTTAACTGATGACAGGACACTGCATTAAGATTTCTGTAGTACCTCCATTAAAAAGTTACACTGACTTATACACCGATGTCAATGTTTTCTCTAATAAGCTGAAATCATCTGTTGATATTAGCAAAAGCAGTGATGCTCTACTGTGAAATAAAAAGCTTTTTTCAAAGTTACACTAACTGATATTTTTATATTAACAGTTGATCAAATAACCACATGTAAAGTGACAGAACCTTGGAACATTTGATTTTTTATTTTTCTAACCCAGTTCTTGCTTCTTTTCAACAGTGCTCACCAGCCAGCACACCACAAAGGTTCTCACACACAAGCGAGCCTTCAGCGATGAAGCTAGCAAGATCACAACAGCCTTCCCTCGAACAAATCTCGCAATGGAGTCTCTCAAGGGTCAGACCATGACTCAGTCCAAGTCTTCCCTGTGTATAAATGGAAGCCATGTCTACGACTCTGAGCCGTCGACTCCAAAGAGCTCAGGAGCCATCCCGTCCAAGCTGGTCCTGCTGGAGAAATGTTCCCCGCTCTCCCGTTCCCTGCAGAACCTCACCAAGAGAAGTGAGGACAAAAGTTCCTTTGCTGAGGGTCGCCGCTGGTCCTTTGATAAGCTGAAGAAAGAGGAAAAGGAGGAAGAAAAGGATGGTCAGGTATCGTCGCCTCCAATTCAGCAAGCTGAGATAGGGGGTCGCCCCGTGCAGGCGGCAATGCCCATCGTCTCCTCTGCTGCTGATTCACCTGAAAAAGGGAGGAAGCTACGAAAGACGTTATTCTCTGGAGGGAGGAGTGATTCTCTCCCAGCTAAGTCAGACCTGAACCAGGCTGCATCAGCGTCTGAGGGGAGGCTCAGAGGCTGGTTTGGCTCCGGTGACTCCCAGAACAAGCCAAGGTGAGTCAGGGTCATTTACAGGCTCGCCTCTGGGCTCCACCATGTTTGATCAATGTATCTTGTATCCCAGGCACAACCACCGGCACATGGGACGCCTTGTGTTCAGTTGGGTGTCCTGAGTTCTGTGTTTGCTCTCCTCCCTGCTCATTTGAAAATTGAATTGATTTAGCTCATGGTTTTCTCCATTTTACAACCACGCTGTATCATCATCTCATACTATATTTTCCACAAGTAGCACTCCAGCATTTCCATTTTCTTCACCAGTGTGTGTCTACATTTCTCAATGAAAGATGCAATGTCACTGTGGTTTAGAAAAATGCTCTCGCACAAGGATGTGAAGAAAATCATTCCATGTTTTTATGAGCTCACCCAACAGAATGACTGCCAGCGCAGATGGTCTTGAATGGCTACAATGCATTATTTATTTTTTGCTTGATTATTTTGCAGATGTGCTTTGCTTTTTCTTTTTTTTTCTTTTTTTTTTTAATTTGTGTTACTGTTTCCATAATTCTGTCATTTGGCCAATTTTATATCTGCTGTTGTTTAGAGTGAAGTTAGTTGAGCCAAACGCTTTGTTGTGGAACCAACTAGTGTTTTAGTTGTCTGTTGTGTTTGTGTAAGAAAGATGTTCGCCATTTGGTAACCTGGCACATCATTAACTAAGAGGACTATTGTGCCCTATTTTCCTCCACAGGCTGGAAGTTTCTCCTAAGGTAGAAAGCAGCTCAGATGTACCCCATCCCCTCCCTCCTCTCACCCCTATCCCCCATCAGCGCTCCTCTCCCTCTGCCTCCCCCTCCGCTCATGTCTCACCTGATGACTGCAATCAGTCCAATCCCTTCACTCCCTCGTCCTCTCCCTCCTCGACTCCCATCTCTCCCTCCAACCCTTTCCTACCACGTATGCAGCGCAATCCCTTCTTTGAGGAGCTCATAGCTGAAGAGTCGCAGAGGTCCCCTCCTTTTGCGCCTTGCTCCTCTTCTGGCTCATCCCCTTTTCACTACACCACTCTGCCCTCCCAGCCCTACACACCCAGCCCTGCTCGTGATGTTAATGCTACAAATATGGCTTCCATAAAGCGGGAGCGCCCCAGGCCAGTAGCCAGACAGATATCTCTCCCTGCGTTATTACCCAAAGCAGCTGCACCTAACTCCCATAACCACGCAGCGCCTCGCTCCATGTCAGAGAGTGCGGGAGAATGGGATGACTTTTTTGATGCTTTTGCCTCCAGCAGGCTCAACTCACCTAAAGGGAGTCTTCCTCAGAAACAGCCTTCATCTCATAGACGTAGTTATCCAGTTAATAACGGTGGCAAAAATAACGCACAAGAGCTGCAAACGTGTGAGGAGCAGCCTCCACCTTTGCCCCCAAGGAGACTTTTACGGACTTCAGTGAATGAGATTTACTCTGATGGCTGGCTGCACAGAGGTCAGGAGCTAGCGGTCCATAAAGAAGCCTACCTCCTCTCACAGACCGGTGTGGCCTCACTACAGCGTGGAAGAGAAGGTGAATGCAAAAGAAACGGTGTATCTCCAGACCCTCACACGAGCAGCGAGGCCTCTGACTCTCTCAGTGTCCCTTCCCAACCGTACACAAACGTCACGTCTCCAGGACTCATCTCTGAAGAGAAGCTCAGAAAGTTCAAATATGAACCTTTGGAAGATGAAACCGACTGCTGGGGAGGGATGTTGTTCGAGCAAGACTTGTATGGACGCATGTGTCGAGGAAACCTTGGACAACCCAAAGTAAACAGTCATCGTTTGTCACTGAACACTGAGGAAACTGCTGGAAATAACGTCACATTTAACAACTCGGGACCTAAAATGCTTCTTGATAGCGAGATATCTGTTACAGACCTTTTGAACATGTCAACTACTCCTTCCCCAAACCCAGACATAAAGGTACTAGATACAATTTCTGGTCCAATAGAGGAGGCAATAGAGTCTAATCCAACTGAAACCATATGCATCAACAATAACGTGTCTTTCTCACTCACTTTAGGAGACCTGAACATGAATGTGAATAATTTAGACTTTAGTTTTATTGATTCTGATGGTTCCTCACAGTCCGAGGTAGTTGACACTCTCAAAGGCATCAACAGTTTAGGTGGGATATTCCCTCAACCAACAGAAAATTCCCTCACGGCTGTTTACCACGAGGAGACCACACCTGAGGACATGTTCACTTTAAAGGATACCTACATATCTGACATGGACTCTTCATTTGCAGTAACTGCTTCTTCGGGTAAACTGTGCAAACTGTCTGCAGCTTGCCAAGACAATTGCCAAGACTGTCAATGCGAGCTGAATAACGTGGCACCACACGGTCACTCCAGGGTAAACAGCGGAGAGGACGCTGAGTTGTCATCACAAAATCAAACATCTAATTCATCCGATCTTGAAACTGATTCCAGAGGAGATCAGACAACAGGTGATAATGGTTTTAAAAAGACACAGAAGGACGTTGATGATAATGGAAATCCACAAGCTAAGCTAGCCACACTTAAGCAGACAGAGTTGTTTTCCGGGGTGGTTAGTGCACGTTTTAGACCTAAAGGAGTTTCCCGACAGAACAGCAGTAGCAGCCCAAACAGCCAAAGCAGAAGTGAAGACAGAGAGTTTGAACAGTTGTTGTCCCTCGTTCAAAACATTTCACAGGTCCGTGAAGGACCATTGTCGTATCAGCCCACTAAATCAGCTCTTTCTTCCTTACTGGCGTTAGATAAACAGACAAATTTGCAAATGGATAGCACCACTTCAACATCACAAATATCTTCAAAAGACGACACGACGTCTCTCCCTCCAGAAAACTGTGTAACAGGAAAACCATCACAGATCAGTTTTGAAGACCTCCATGCAAAAGTAGCACCAAACCTCAGAACCCCTTCAAAATCAAAGATTGGGCAATCTTTGCAAGAGCCTGAACCCTCTTCTGCCTCCACCCCCTCTGCACTCTCCCTGTCCGCTGATGCACAGGCCAAGCTCCACCCTACCCCTGTCTGTTGCCCCTCCATACATCCCTCAAGCATGGGGCCCAGTGCTGGAGACAGCACTACTCTGACTGTGGCCCCCTACACCTCCTCCTACTCTACCACCTCCACCACTGACCAGCCCCTGGTCGATGCACGGCACTCACTTTTGCCTGAGGAGACACAGCCAGCTAGCAACCTGCCCCATCAGGAGAGCAGGTGAGAATCCTCACACTAGGTGTTGACTCATGTAGGTATTTACAAGCTGTGGTAACTTGGAATAACAGACGAGATTTCCACATACACTACAGAACACCTACAGTAAATGGTATTTCTTTTTGTTTCGTTGCTCTGGTTGCTTTGTTCACTGCTGGCCTGGCTTGTTTGCTGTTGAATGCATTTGTGTGTTTATTTATAAGTTCTGCCTTTTCATCCAAAGTGTTTGGATGATAACTGCTGTGCACTGTTCTTGGTTTTGCTTCACATTTATGTTCTTCATCTCATGCTTCAGTCTCTTGTTGGCGACTGTAATTTGTTGTTTTCTTACACATGGTTCCACCTAAACTTTTACTGCTAGTTTGGCCACCTGCTAATGAAAGCTTCAGTTAAATGCAGATAGTAGAATATCTAGACTTACTAAGCAAATAAATCAGTGTCATGACTCCCATGGGGATAAATTATTGTGCTAGAATATAGAGCATGAGAGAGTCATCACGGTTAGAGTTTGTGTCATTTTTCGACTTAGATTTAGATGAATGGCTTCCAGTAGTAAAAAGTGAAGCCTGTACCTATGATATATACAAAAGAATGAGTAGAGGACAGTCAGGTCCCAGGAAAGAAATGTTTAAATGTACTTACTATTTAGATACAGGAGAGAAAACTTCACATTTAGGGTAGAAATGTGCTTTTGTATTTTACAAACAAACAAAGACCCATAAAATTGCTGTTGCTCAGCCCTTCAATCATCTACTTTTAGAACGTATCAATTATAAAAGCAATACAAAAAAAAGTAAAGTTATCTCAGGAACCCAGCTTTTCTTTCTGCTGCAATCACAATGTAGGTTTAATTTGTATTCTAGTTGTATTCTAGTTTTCTCTTTCTCAACATTCCCTTGCTGTTTTTCTAACATAAATCCTGTGCCCCCCCCAATATGATTTCAACCTCCAGTGGCAAGCGAGTCACTGCACTTACATTTGAGCAAATTTCTTGTTGAAATTTGACCGATAGAGCTGCTGTTTCTGAGGCTCAAAGAACAGAGGATGGCGTTTAAGTGTTTCCTGCTGTGCTTATTATTCCTTCCCAGAGTCAGATTGTCTGGTTTGTCTTGATGCAATGAGCTATTTCAAGAAATATATGTGCAGTTCAGACATAAGTTCTGGATGAGCTGAAATAATACAGTAACAAAGTTGTGCATTTGCAGCAAACATTCAATATATCCATGTTGGAATGTGAGTGCTGACCTCTTTACTTTGCAGACCTCATCCAGTGAAGCCATTAACCTCCAGCCAATCAGAGAAGAAGGAGGGTCGTTCGGTTCTGGAGAAGCTCAAGTACACAATCCACCCTGGACGCATGGCCCACCAGGTGGTAGCTGAAGCTGAGAGGAGTCAGGTACCATAAAACAAAAAACAAAAAGTCCTTCTCAGCCCCTGCTTGTTTGCCCTTCACAGAAATGTTGCAAGGAATATTATTCAGGCAAAAACTGGGATAGTGATATGAACTGACTTGAACAGTCCACCATAGGAAAGATTAAAAAAACATGAAAGTGTGCAGCTGCTACCTACCAGCTCCCCGTTAGCCTGAGGTCATTTTCAACACTGGGGAGAGAAATGCTGATCCCATTATTCCTCTCTGGTGTGACATAATTTTTTGGCCCAGATAAGAGTTTTCAGCTCCTAAAATTATGTTTCTAGTCTTCTTCTGTAACACTTTGGACTGTTTCTGTAACAGTGATATGGCTGGATTCTGATGCTGTTAAAGGAGGATGAAAGGAGAAAGTTTCCAAGTCGTGCCACCATCAGTCCAACCTGAAAACGAACAACAGTGAAGAATTGTTTATTACCTTTAATACTAACATGAACTGGTTTTGCTTTTAGGATCTCTATATTGCACATTTCTGTAATTATTGAGGTGGGTTTGAATAAGACATTCACGTCTGTTAGTAACTTTATACATAAAATATGCCATATTTAATAACTACCATATATAATATTTGGTTACATTATATTTTGACATGATTAACGTTGAGTGTTAAAAATGTGTAGATTAGAGCTGGTGTGCAGGCTACCATTACCATTCATTATGTCACCCCTGTGGCAAGTAGGATTTGAAAAAAAAAAATCACAGTCAATTCTCAAGTGTTACCCACAATGCTGTGTGAGTCTCAGTGTGTGCAAACAGAAGAAGAATGAAGTTATTAATATGTCACAGTGAATCACAAAAGGCCATTAAGTCCACAGCCTATTTAATGCCTCCATGAGCAATTATCAACACCAGCACTGCAAATGGTGTTAATAAAAACACTGCAGGAGCATAGCTGGTGTGATGACTTCATTGTTTTCCTTCAATTTCTCCACCTGCAACTGAAAAATGTGCCTGTTCTACTTTCCAACAGAGTGAGGTATTTGATATCGTGTACACAGTCGTTCCAGTCACATTTTTCACGTGAAGGAATAGCTTCATAGAGTTACACAAGAAGATTGATACCACTTTCATAGATTGTGTGTTAAGTATGAAGCTACAGCGAGGAGACAGTTAGCCTAGCTTAGCATAAAGACCAGAAACAGCAAGCCTGGCTGTCTCTGAAGGTGCCTACCAGCACCTCTAAAGCTCTAATAAGACTGACGAGTACCTGAGGAAAAAGCGTTGACAAGCCTTTGAATGACCTCCTACATCTGTTCTGTTCCTCTCTCGTAGGAGGCGACCGTAGACACCTCGGCTCAGTACCAGCACCTGACCAACATGGAGCTGATCTCCCTGCTGCTGCAGCAGGAGATGGACATGCAGAAGCAGCAGGCGGCCTCGGAGCACCAGGAGGCGCAGCTGGAGAAATGTGAGGCCGAGCTGAAAAAGGTCAAGGCACAGGTTCGAGACCTGGAGGACTACATCGACAATCTTTTACTGCGGATCATGGAGCAGACACCCACGCTGCTTCAAGTGCGAACCAGACACAAGTGAACACAGCACTAGACTGCATGGTTCATCCCACAGGAATATGTGATCGTCTAGAATTGTCGAGTGTTTTCAAAACAGGGTTATTATTGAAGATTGGGAGTAACTGTTCAAGAGTCAATTACAGTCAGACAAATACTCCACAAATCATCCAGGTCTTCTCACTGCTAATACTGCCCTGTTGATGTTACCCAACGTGCATGCTCGTTTCTATCTCAATTTGACACAGACAAAAAAATTACTATGCGAAAAGCTTCAATCAAAGCAGATGCAAATGATTATTTTACCCACGCTTACTAGAATGATTGAAGGTAGTCAGCTTGCTGTCTGTTTAAACTTCAATCTCACTGCTTTCACAAATGTATAAGAGAAAATACAGGCTAAGGAAAAACCCTTTTTTGGAAGTGCATTAAATGTGCTCTTCAGGGATTAAAGTATTTCCACTGGCAGAATATGACGTTAGCTCAAGTAACCTTGAAATTGCAGCTGCAGAGCTGCAAGAGCAGCATTTTGACACACGATTTTCAATTCTCAAATAGTTTTATGAAATACCAAGTGCACAAAGGTTAACTTGTGTTAATTACATATTTTCAAGTAGAATTTAAAGAATGCTACAAATAAAACAGCAACCCATCATAAAATGCTGCTCTGTAATGTGAATACTCCAAAAAGAGATGTTTCTGCATCAACATTGCTGTATGATAAGCGAAAAACAACATTCATGTCTGTGCCAGAAAAGACTAAAGAGGATGAAGACTTGTTTTTGTTTTGTTTCTCAATTCCTCAAATTCTTATTTCTCCTTGTTATACTAAAGCAACAAGAATGTTTTAATATATTTTTACGTTTTGTTGTCCATCCTGCAATTTTTGTTTTGTTGAAGAAGCAGCATTTAACTGTAGAAATAACAAAGCATCGACGCAGTAAATAAGAGTGTTATAAGTTATTTCTATCAAATACTTTTGTCATGATAATATATTCTCTAATACCACTCTAGTACCAGTGTAGCTACTTGCAATGCTTTACATGACCGCAGTACTGTACTGTAATAAAAATAAAGTGCACATGAATCAAAGTTTCTGGCGTGTGATTGCTCAGACCTGTGTGTGTGGTGTGTTTGGAGCAAAGCTCACTTCTCTCCACTAGAGGATGCTCCTCACTGCGTGTGAGTGGAAACCTGCGGGTTCAGCTTGAGCAGTCGCACTGGTCATTGGAGATTTTGTTGTAAATGGAGTCTGTTGGGTTTCCAATAAATGTCGACGGCTTTCCTTTACACTGTTAGACTCTGGCTTGTCTCTGCTCTGAGGTGAAATATAACAGAACACGCTGTGTTTTGTTCAGACCCAGGAGGTTTGGCATCTTTCCTGTTTAGACTCAGCATCAGTACGGTCTCAGGTTTTTCTTTTTTTGTCTTTTATTTTTCACATTTGTTGCAGCTGTTTAAGGTGAAGCAAATTCTACCAACTTAAATACTGTTAGATGTTGTTTTGTGTGTAAAATCTTAAACCTTATCAATAACTTCACCTGTCAAATAAATGCAGTGGAGTAAAAAGTATAAAGTGACATAAAATGTATGTACTGAAATTAAGCAGTGGTAATTTAAAAATGTGATTAATATAAAGTACAGTACTGTAAATGTTGAGTGTATAAATAACTTTAAAAGAAGTTGTGAACACACTGCTGTGTGTTTTATACAGTGTTATTTTATAGGCATTTTTTTTTCTGCACCTTTCTTTTTCTGTATTGTTGTTGTTGTTGTGCATGTTTTTCACAGTACTTTAAGGTGCACATCATGGATAAGAGGTACTATATGATGGTTATTATATGCACATTTTACTGTTAGACTTTGGTCAATTTATAAGCAGCAGTTTGTTGCTGTTGGCCACTGTAGGACAGGAGCATAATGGAAGTGTCCAGTGAGATGACAGACATCAGGTGTGTTTGCTCCAGGTTCTTTAATTTTAATTAAGTCACACATGCTCCTGAAAGAGGTCCCGGGCTGACACCTCCTCTGCCTGCAGGCCACACCCCTGCACATGGTCCAATGATTAATCTGGTCAACCTGACACCTATGGGTGCATCAACTGATTTCTCTGCTCAGATCAACCCGAACGGTTATGCAACAGCTTTCACCCTATCGATTAATCGGGATGTGTAGTCATGCGGTTCAACTTTGCCAGTGTTACCGCTGACGAGAAGACTACAGATCCCGACAGACGTCGCGGCTCATCGCTTCACTAGTTACACACTGAGTGTAGTTCGCTCCACTTGAAGATCCGTTCATGAGTCAGTTCATTAATAAATAAGTTGTTCGGTGTCATGGCGGAATCTGCAGCATGTCCTGCTTTCCAGCTCGGAAGACCCCGATACGACCAGGTAAGTCTCCGCTCATGCCTGTTTGTTTCTGGGGGGTTTCGGGTGAAAAACAGCCCCATCCTCCGCCCTGCTCCGGCTCCGGCTCCGCTCCGGCCCCGGCTCCGGCTCCGGCTCCTGACACTTTGTAGCGAAAGTTGCCTTTGATCAACGACCCGATTCTTTGTTGTGTTTTATAAGAGCGCAGCAACTTTCGACTTGATGGTGAGACTAGTTCCGAGTTGATCACAGTTTGACCAGCAGAGATCATCGCCTGTCGGCAGTGTGCAGCATCTTTCCTCGGCGCTGCTCCGTGACAGATCCTGTCAGTGTGCAGATCTGCAGCCGAGATGCGATCTGAGGGGCGAGAAACGTGAAACTGCATTTGTTTTCCTTCTCTCTCTCTCTCTTTTTACTTTAGGCTTTAAAATCACTGCTGTTGGATAGTTCTGATTCCAAATCTACAGCATCACTTCCTCCATTATCCTCCATCCAGTCCAGATCACACTTCTACACCCCAAATGTTTTTTATTTTTTTCCTCAGGATGCTTTATGGACTGACTGTCTGGAGCCCATTACTCAAGCTGTCGTCCTCAGAAATGAATCTGCACTGGACAAAGATGATGTGACCTTCACGTTAGCTCGGATAGCGCATTAACAGAGGGAGCTGCTTCTTTGTTCAGACAGCAGCTTCCAGGAAATGATTCACCTGGTGGTGCTGCACAGAGTGAAGTCCACACTCACACTGTAAATAAGTCACTGATGAGAGATATTACTGCAAGATGCAAGCTTGACTACATGGAAACTCCAAAAAGCCCCAAAAATCCTAAATCTCTGTCACATATTGTGCCAAAACGCATCCACGGATCAATTACTGAATGTGTCAACTGGGTCAGGGAGCCTCTGTGTGAAGTGACATTTATTGCTGGAAAGTCAATCGAACAAAAAACTGCAAAACAACAAAGGAACAAAAAGCGGCCGTGAGACTACAAATGGCATGGCTGCAAAACAAGTACCAGGAGATGAAGAATGACCCCAGAGATGCAAAACTACAGCAAGAACAACCACAGAGAGACACAAAACAGACAGAAAGAGATACAACACGCCCATAAAGAGATGCAAAATCACTACAAAGAAATGCAAAACAAACACAAAGATGCAAAAAAACAATCTCAGAGATGCAAAATAACCTCAGAGAAACACAGAAAAGATAATCTGGGTGTCTTGCTTCTATGTAGGAGGGGTGGGGGGGCTTCTACATGTCTGTGCCCAGGGATCTATTGTTTCATAATCCATTCATGAACACACCAATTAACACAGGATACTGCAAAGCTCACAGTCTGTATGACAGTTTATTAACACCCCTCGTCTTTATCTTAGAGATCATCATCACAAATCACTCTCGGATCATTCTGAGGCAGACAGTAATTCATCCTTGGTTGTCAGCTCCTATCGCTGATGCACTGCTTATACAGTATATATATATAGTTCCTCTAGTGGGAAATCTTTTAAATATGGCCCCTGCAATCTTTTAGATTTTTCCATCAGCACCCAGAGGTTGGCGTTGAGTTGATAAAGGTGCTGTAATACTTTCAATTCCTTGCGTCAAAGCGGTTAAAATTAGGCCAGTCCTTGAATCAGCATGAATCTTGCTTGGTTTGTATGTGCTTTCTGCCGGCACTCCATCTCTCGCTAGCCTTGTTGTGTACTCTCCAGGGAGCTGAAACTCATGCATAATTAAAGCGGGCTCCTCACATGGATCCTCTCTCTACCCCACTCTTACAAAACAGCACTGCAGCACGTAAGGCCTGTCAGAGGAGGAGACGTGGCTGTGATGGAGGCGCGGCGCTGGCAGAAAACAGTGAGACGTACAGTGCAGAGACGTGGTGTTACGGACAGTCTGTAGGAGGACCAAAGGTTGTTTCCAGTCATTTCAGTGAGGACCCGGAGCTGGAGAGATAATTCAAACAGAGATTTGTCGGTTCCACTGTCTTTCCACTGTGTCTCCTGCCCTTCATAGCTGCTAAATGTCTCAGAGGGAATCTGATAGAAGCTGCCATGCTTTCGTCCATCTGGTTTGCCAAAGAGACTCTTGGCATAGACTGCTATTGGGCCTTTTCAGACTGCTGGCACACATACATAGCAATTGGCATGCTGATGTAGACGGGGAAGGGAACAGAAAACAGAGCGCTTGACCAGCAGCTCCAAGCCTCACTTGGAAAAATGTGTTCGCTAAATGTAAACTTGCTCAGAGTCATTTTCTTAGGAGTTTTCCTCAAAAGGCACATTTTGCTTTTACATTTCAGCTGTATTGGGTTTCATTGGGCCATATAACAGTTCAGTATTGCTTTTATTGGCATTTCGAAGTGTGAATTTATTCATTTTCTTCATTAAAACTTGTGAAAGGATGTTTCACTGCTGACCTGTGATAAGATACTGTGAGGAGAGGCTTAACTCAAATGGCCTTTTTGGAGCTTTCAGCTGCATCTCACTGTCTTCGTTTAGCAAATAGATCAAGTAAGGATTGGTTGTCTTAGGAACTTTAACTTAAAGCAATAGTTTGACATTTTGGGAAATGCACTTATTTGCCTTCTCTGTGGAAAACGACAATGAGGCTGAGCTTTAAAGGTGCTGTTTCCCCCTGTCTCCTGTCTTTACGCTAAACTAACCAGCTGCTTTCTGTAGCTGAATTTAACGAACAGACATTAGAGCGGCATCGATTTTCTCATCTAATGTAACTCTTGGCAAAAAAGCAAAAAGCAAGGATGTTTGCATGACGTTCATTTCTTGACCTTTGGGAACAATACTGTATACTGTGTACGAGAATCTCAGATCTATTTACTAATGAGCCAGTGCTTTCAGCTGCATCTCATGGTCTTCATTTAGTGAACTGAGACGGCACTGATTCATTGTCCAGCATGGGAATTTAAACTGACTGAATCACAGTTATCACAGATGGTGTCCGGGGCTGTGCGGCAGCTACCACTGCAGGCACAGAGGTCATGTCCTCAGAATTGTTTCTGGGAAGTTAATGATCTGGGAAGGAGTTGAAGTTGCTTACTAATTTTTTTTAAAGGCTGACTGATGTATTTTAGAGTCAGTGTCTCTAAATGTGACAGTTTGGGGGAAAAAAGTAAAAATAAAATGTATTTCTCCAGCAGAATTCTTTAAATCAACATTTACACAGTTTATCAGGAGCTAAAATATAATGGAACCATTAAATTTATTAATGTGATGTGATGAAATTTAGTAGCAGTTGAGCAGTTTTCCTGACATCCTGACTATGGTGCTGTGGATAAAAGCCTTTCACATCTACACGTACAGCTATATTCTACACATATGAAACAATAAACTGTTCTGGCCTGTGATATTGTAAACACATAAATTACCTTTATATTTCTACTATTTCAAAGCAGCTGTGAGAAACAGATAAAACAATGAGCAGCAATAAATCAGCTCAGAGGGGAAATTATTCATTAACAGAGACGAGGCTGGTTGTTATTATTGTGTCCTCTGACACTAAGAATGAACTTTGTGTTAACTTTGTCTTTTCCAGGGTTCCTTCCTCGGTCGTCTGAGGCACTTCATAGACGTCATTGACCCCAGCACCCTGTTTGTGTCTGAGGTAAAATCTTCTGTAAGGATGGAGATAGTAACATTTGAGAGGCTGGAACCAGCTGACAAAAAAAAAAAACAACTAAAATGATTAATCAGTTATGAGCATTGTTGATTTTTTGTGAAATGCACATTGTGTATGCATCTATTAGTGAGGTACTGACAGCTGTAGGTCGTCTTACAGACTAAACAAAAATTAAACTGGGCTCTGGGAACTTTTCACTATTTTGTGACATTTTAAAGACCAAACAAATTATAAACTTACAAAATATTTGGTAGATTAATAGATAAAGTAAATCACTGATTGTTGCAGCCCTAAACATGTGAGAACTGTGGCTCCTTTTGTTAATGACAAAAAAATGGGTTTGTAGATAAAGATGTATATATTTCTCAACAAAAGAATAAAAGAAAATTAGCATCAAAATGCAGTTATTGGTATCAGAAAATGTCAAAACATGCCAAACTGCCAAATCATTCATACATTCTTAGTCTAAGTGCGTTCTGTTTTTCCCTTTTCCTTTGCTTGTAGAAACGGTTAAAAGAATGCATCAAACTCCTGGATGATTATAAACATGGCACGCTTCCACCTGGAGTGTCGGATCTTCAGGTGAGTGCAGTATGCTGCAGTTTGATGTGGGAACATCTGTTCCTGAAGGAAATCCAGATTCAGTATCAACAAAAGGAAGCAAAGTTTGTAGGAACACACAATGATCATAATAAAAAGACCTGACTTAATGAACTTCTCTTACCCATTTTTCAAAAACAAAGAAAGCTGGAAACCTTATGATTACTAATAGGTTTTCTTTTTACCCTCGCCGCATGGTACCTGTGCAGCTGTGGGAGGCCCAGAAGATCAAGCAGGTAAGTGAGTGACCAGTCGTAAGTGAGCCGAGGTTAACTGCACTTCCATACATTCAAGCCTGTGGGCTCCTGGCAGCATGAGGATGATGCCATGCTCTCTGCACGCAGGCCATCATTCATCCAGACACAGGAGAGAAGATCTTCATGCCATTTCGAATGTCAGGTACGACCTCAGATGAAGATCTTTGCTGAAGTTGTTCAAGTCGGTCCATTTAGTCATCGTTTTTACTCTGAAAATCATGTTCCCACTGTGCAGGTTATGTACCATTTGGAACACCAATTGTAAGTCCCACATGAAAATCACATCGCACATGTTAATCACGCATTTCATAGCACGTGGTCATGTCTGGGGAAAGATGAAATGAGACTTTGGACTTATTTTGTTCAGAAATAAGCTCTTATTCCCTGGTTTCATCTAGGTCATTGGCCTTCTGCTCCCAAATCAGACTGTGGTGTCTACCATTATATGGCAGGTACTGTAAATAACATGCATACTGTAAAACCATTGCATTTACATTTTGAACACTTGGTAAGCACATATCGATCTATCTATCTATCTATCTATCTATCTATCTATCTATCTATCTATCTATCTATCTATCTATCTATCTATCTATCTATCTATCTATCTTCCTCCTTCCTCTTCTTTCCTTCCTCCGTCTGTCATACCTATGTTAATTTTTTAACCCACATCCCTCCTCATTTCCTTCATTCTTTCCTACAGTGGCTGAACCAGAGTCACAATGCTTGTGTGAACTATGCCAACCGCAACGCCACAAAGGTAGGAACCGCTCCTTGTGGATATTTAGATTTTTAGTTTCCCCAAAACATCTAAAAAAAAGATAATTATTCATTTTTGCTTAAGATTTTGACTTGTGTTTTTGGCATCTAGACCCCTAGACCCCAGTAGAGAGTTTACAGTATAGCAGTCTGACAGTAAACAATGTATAAAAGCTGTAACACTACATTTCTTTCATCACTCTTCAGCCTACACCAACATCCAAGTTTCTTCAAGGCTATGTAGGAGCTGTGACTAGTGCTGTCTCCATTGCAGTGAGTTTGATTCCTATTTAGTGATATCAGTATTGTCTTTCAGGATGGAGAAATAAGATTTTAGATTTCTGAATGTTACCTGCCTGTGTCTGAGAGCTGCAAATTTAGTCATAAGCAGCTTTGCATCTGCACTGTACAGAAGTTGTAGTTGTAGTAATATTTTTGGAGATTTTTGGTTCTTAAATAGATCTTTATTAATTGATTGTGGGATTGTAAATTAGCCAATGCAGGTGCCATTACAAAATTGACAAATAACAAATAAATACATGTTCATATACTTAGTAGTGCTGGTAATTCTGTTCTGCTTTGGGATACATTTAGCAGTACAATTCTCCTACCTAAACCTTTAGTAATAACAAAACTAAAGTTACTGATAGGAATAATTTTACTGTTCAGAAAAAAAGACAAGGCAAAAAAAGTTTTATGTCATATTAATTGTTAAAAACAAAAATTAATGGAACTGGTTTTGAAATTAATTTGATAATCTTTCTTTAAGACTGACCTGATGTGTATATATATTTATTTGTCACACTGAAGTTGATTTGTGTCTTCCAGGTGGGGCTAAATGTGCTGATTCAGAAGGCTAACAAGTTGAGCCCTGCCACCAGAATGATAATACAGAGACTTGTCCCCTTCCCAGCTGTAGGTGAGGCCCCTGTGTGTCAGTTACTTTACATTATGTGGCCCTCTGGTGGATGGAGTCGCAACATCATCATTTTTTTCCCCACCAGAAATTTCATATGTTACAAACTCATTTTTCAGAACTTGCCAAATTTTTTAAGTGTTTCACTGCAATGAGCTGCACAGCAACAGAACTTTATGATGCTATTTTTTCTAACACCACTACATTTGTGCAGTGTATTTAAAGATTTGTGCGTAGCTTTGTTCTTAATTAGACTATTTCTTAAAGGAATTTCTTCTTTTGATCTGTAGCTGGGTTTCTTGGCTTCAGCATTTGTTCTTGTCTTGTGGAAATGTATTTTTTTAAAAATGGTAAAAGCTGCTTTTCTCTCCCTGCTCAGCTAGTGCAAACATCTGTAACGTGGGTCTGATGAGACACAATGAGCTGTCTGAAGGTATTGATGTGCTGGACAACAATGGAAATGTGGTGGGATCCTCCAAAATCGCTGCAAGACATGTGAGTGCCTTTTCAGCACACTCAGTGTACTCGGTGACTTGGCTGCATTGAATTTGTTTGCACAGTTTTGCAGTGTATTGAGAATATGATGGCTGCTAATGGAGAAAAAGCATAATTTCCTGCTCGACTCCTGTAATTCAGCTCCCATCTGATCCCATGAAAGAGAGAAAATTAAATCCAACTCATTGCATTGTTTGAAATGAAGCGTGTGCACAATGTGCTCCTCTTTTTCCCCAGGCAATCACAGAGACTGCTTTCACACGTGTGGTCCTTCCGATGCCGATCTTCGTCCTGCCCCCCATCATCATGTCCTACCTAGAGAGGTTGGTACAGAAATATATTGTTGTTGTGTTTTGTTTCTTTTTTTTTGACTAACTTGGATTGAAACAACAATTATTTTCTCAATATCTGTGTTATCCCTGGATCCATAAATGTCAGTAAATAGTGAAAAATTCCCATCATAGGGTCCCGGAGCCCAGTATGATGCCTTTTAATGTATTCTTTTGAATCCTCAGAAAACATGTACAGTATTTTTTCAGACGTACTTGTAGGTCACTACAACCAAATGCAAAAAATATATATAAAAATATATAATGAAATCTAATAATACAGCGTTGAACAAAAATAGAGTTTCCATTTCCATTGTCAAATTAAATAAAAGAAGATATCTGCAGTCTGACTCATTAAACTCATAATTGAAACTCTCACACCCACTAATTGTGCGAAATAGCTCCCTCAAATCTGCACACCATGTTTTTCTCCAGATCTAAAAATAACGCCTGGCTTCGCAGTAGTCATCCGGGATCGATCCGCACAGGCTCACATTTCCTTTTATCACTGTCTTGACTCGTGTAGGCTGCGATTCCTGCAGAGCAACCGCAGATTGTTGCTGCCCATCCACAGCGTTGTGTGCCTGGTTACCTTCGGCCTCTCCCTGCCTGTGGCCATCAGCCTGTTCCCACAGATGTCTCAGGTACAGTATACACTCCTCTGCTGCTGATCCAAGGCCAGATGGCTGAGGGAGCAGCTGGAAAAAAAAATTCAAATTACATATACACCACTTGACATGCACAGCCCCGACCCCACGACCTTGTATTTACTTCTCACTCCAGATGTCTCTTCCCTCGTCTAATTAAAAGTCAAAATGATTTTTCAAGGCTCAAAGACAGAGACGTGGAGCTAAATTCAGTTTCTCGTGTGCTTTTGCAGATAGAGGTGTCTCGCCTGGAGCCGGAGATCGCCATGGCAACAGATTGCAAAGTGGTGACCTACAACAAGGGTTTATGATGGATGGCATGGTGTGGGAGAGCAGAGGACAGGGAACGAGGATGGAAATGAGGTGGCATTGTGAATATCTGTCAGGGAGAACCTACAGTAAGGTTCCTCCTGTCCACAATCTGCTGCAGTATCATAGCAGAGCCTGTAGATCGTCGTGTACTAATCCAGGGTTTCTAAACCTTTTTTTTTTTTTTTGATCCTAGCAATTACTGAGTCATGGTTTCTTCCACACTTGAAAAAGGGACACATTTTTCTGTCCTTGCTGTTTTCAAGAACAAGGAAGCTGCTCTGTATATAGAAATGATTATATATTTACTGTAAAATCAGTTTTTTAGAATTGATAAAATTATTTTAATATATACAACTCAGTGTTTCCCTCCCTCATATAGTTATGGCTGCTCAAGTATATTCTGAGGAACCAATGACAAAGGTTCATAAATGCAGTTTAAACCTGCAATCACTGGCTTTCTGTCCACGTGGGGGCAGTAGAACCAAGCTGTAAACACAACACTGACACAAGATCAGCTTTTTCATGTGGCGGACCTCATGATATTGCAAACGTGTAAGCAAACAGTTGCCTATTTACACATCCAGCAGATATGGAGCAACGTTATTTATTTGGAGTTTCTGCCCAGCGAATGAACTGAAGTCCATAAGTCACTTTTTGTTTGTTTGCACTCCACTGTGTTCAGCAGCTGGTTGATAACTTTGTGATTTACTGCTCAGCAGGCAGAGAACATTTATCTGAGCCTTTGTCCAAAACAAAAAAACTGCTGAAGACTGAACCAAAACAGTAGAGTTGTGGGCTGGAAAATAAAAAACAATGAGGCAATAAGACGAACCTTGTTCTCCATTGTTAATATAAGAATATTAATTTCAGCTGGTTTAATACAATCCATAAGTCCTCACATCACCAGACCTGCACAATCAGCTAATAACAGATTTATCTATATTTCTAAATCAGTGTTTTCCAGCCTTTTATATCATGATCCATGCAAATAAAACTATGTCCACTTTCAGTCCTTTGTCACAGGTTAGACATGTCACAGAAACACACAGATCCTTCTCTCTGTTTTACTTGATTCATTTTTTAAAAAGTACAACAGAGGTAAAATATTATAAAATTGTGAAATAAATTGTGCATTCCCTTGCAGGGGTCCTGACCCATATACTGGGAACCGTTTTCCTAAATCTCCAGCTCTGAAGCTCTTTCAGAGTTTGGCACAGGGGCCTGTTTTAGAGCCTGATCAATATTGCATGTTTTAGAACAATAGTGATAATAATATAATTTTTACCTACATTAAGTTTTTCACTCGGGTGCTTTAAAACATGATGCTACTGATTTATCTGCAATAAGCTAATACACCTGAAGGTGGAGAAACTCTGCACTAACCAGGCTGTGGTGCTGATATGTTCAGTATAATGATAAACTTCCTGATGAGGGACTAACAGAATAATAATAATGATGAATTAATCACCATGGAATAATATTGCCAATGTGAAGCCCCTCTGTCAGAGACTGTACTGTATGCTTTTTACTGTAAACTATTACATTACAGTTGATTACTTGCCAGGTATTTCAACCCAAATAATGTGAAACACTCAGCACTCCACTGTCTTGTCGTTTTTTTCCTACAGTATCCAAATACTGTATATTAACTTTCCTTAAAGGGCATTGTACTCTACTACTGACTTTGTTAAACCACTGTTGTATTCCTAATGAATTACTTCTTTTGCACAATACTTTACACATAAAAGTGTAACCTATATATTATACTTCTGATGATGAACTAGTATTTTTAATTCCTTGTGTAATAGGCTACTTTTACTGCTACAAGTTTATTAAATGTTTGCTAGTCGAACAATGTGAAACATTTATCTATATTATTTGAAAATATATAATAAATACTCTTTCTCCATTTACTTTCTCTTGTGAAGACTTTATTTCTGTGTTTGTGAGCAGGACACTTTGCTTCTGTGTTGGTTTTCCTCTGCTCTGTGACCGTCGTGGTTTGAAAGTTTGCACCATAGCTGTCATATCACTAATTTCAATGTGTTAGAAAATGTTTATTTGCATCTTCTTTATTGATATTCCATCTAAATAATAATGTACTGTATTGCACCTTATTGTAGAGGGATAATGTTTTTCAGAGCTGGAGTTAATAGTCAATTAAACCATTAGATACGTGACAGAAGAAAAAAAAAATCTGTAACTACTTTGATGAGTGAAATATCATTTACAGATTTTTTCAGGTTTTTTTTCCCCCCAAATGATCAAGAAAACAACCAGCAAATGACTCAATAATAAAGATAATTGTTACTTTTTTTTAGCTTCCAGTTGTGACCTGTTGAGGTAAAAGTAACACATTTGGTTGTGATTATGAGGTTTTTTCTCCTGAGCTGACACAGTTCTGGAGCTTAGCGATTATAAATATAGTCTGTTTTTATTATTATTTATTTCATATTCACCTCAGTGTTGTGTCAGCCCAGAAATGAACTATTATTATATATAACTATTATTGTTATTATTATTATTATTATTTTTCATTATTATTATTGTTGTTATTATTATTATCATTATTATTATATATATAACTATTATTATTATTGTTATTATTATTATTGCAATTATTGTTATTATTATTCATTATTATTGTTATTATTATTATTATTGTTATTATTATTGCAATTATTGTTATTATTATTATTATCATTATTATTATTATTATATATAACTATTATTGTTATTATTATTATTATTATATAACTATTATTATTGTTATTATTATATAACTATTATTGTTATTATTATTATTATTATTATATATATAACTTATTATTATTATTGCAATTATTGTTATTATTATTCATTATTGTTATTATTATTCATTATTATTGTTATTATCATTATTATTATCATTATTATTATTATTATATATATAACTATGATTCTGGTTCTGATGATTATCTTGCAGTGCAGCTGCTGAGCAGTGAGCAGTGTCCGCCCTGCAGCTGCACCAGCAGAGGTCGCTGCTGGCGGCGCCTGCTCCCGGAGATAAAACATCAGCGTCGGGGTTGAAAGGGGAAAGGTCGTCTGGAAACATGGCTGCTCCCCTGGATGACATGTTTTCCTTCTGCGTGGACCCCGGCAAAGTGGCCAGCTGCGTTGAAGTCAGATTTATAGACAACGTTAAGGTAAGACCGAGTCCGCCGGGTCGGACTGAGCGGGCCGAGCCGGAGCGGTGTGGACTGCGGCTCTGCAGCGGGGCAGCCGCAGCCGCATGTCGGTGTCAGTGCAGCAGAGCAGAGGCTGCTGTGCTGGATAAACTTCACAGTACATCAGTTTGATGATTATTCTGACACAATCCGACAATCTGCTAATAACCACCAGAAACCCCTTGGATTTGTTGGTGTGGTTTGGCTGCTGTAATGAAAAGCCTGCAGGGAGGAGCAGGGATCACAGAATCAGAATCTGTATTATTGCCAAGTAGATTTTCACAAACGAGGGATTTGTTTCAGTGTATTGGTATAAAAAAAAAAAAAAAAAAAAAAGAGTAAACATAGTGAGAAGGAAAAAGAAACAAAGATGGAAACAAGCGAGTGCTGCAGGTCAGATCACCTGAATATGAATAGAAGAATTTAACAATTTAAAATAGAATATTTACAATAAAGATGTGAAAATATATTGTAGAAAATATAAATATATATAGTAGAAAATACAGAAATACAGCAGGAAACCTATTAGGGTAAGAAGTAACTAAACCTGAGAGCCCTGTGTTTCTTATTCTCCTAAAACCAGGATGTTTCTGCTGAAGGGACTGAACTCGTGTGGACTTGGCTTTTATATTAAAGTAAAGACCGAAGAGATCAGGCTGCTTACAGGTTATTTGTTCATATAAGAAATGTTCAGTCCTGGGGGGGATAAGAGGCCCTGATGTAGAGCCTCATCTCAGCTCACTCACAGCCAAAAACTATACTGAGCCACTCAGAGCTGATTCATGTTTTCTGTCTACACCTCCAAGCAAATAGTTCTGGGAAAAAAAGGTCATGATGTGACAGTATGAGTTAGACACCTGGATCTAACTCAAACCTTTATGAGGAGAGACCCTCAAGGGTTTGATTAAAGGCCAGAAGCTGCTGGGTTTGAAAGACTGATGGACCGTGTCCAGCAATAAGGACTTTCTCATTCTTCTTGTTTTAGGGTAAGGGCCTCTTCGCTAAAAGGAGCATCAAGAAGGGAGACAGCATTTTCATTGAGCGGCCTCTCGTCTCCGCCCAGTTCTTGTGGAATGCTTTGTATAAATATAAAGGTGAGATGTCCCCATGGTGTCTACTTGTTGTCTGTGTTTGAATATGCAGGAAAATGTGTGCACATTTTATACATATACACAGAGCTATATATAAAGCTACTGCGTTTACTGCTTTTGAATGAATCTTGCACCAATTAACAAGGAATGAGGCTGATCTTGTGTTAATAATGCTCAGTTTATTAGGAACACTCCCTCATGAAGGCTGTAACGTTGTTATACAGAGACGTGTTTCTGTTATTGAGCCTTCCCTCATTGATTTAAAAGAGGGTGGACAAAATAGTACGAACACTTTTCAGCATAATGCAGTACAATTTAATAGATTTTGCATTTTAGAATAAAGGGGCTAAGTTTTACTGTTGATGTGGTAAAAGGAAGAAGAATCCTGTCAGACTCTGGCTGCTCTAAATAAGGTGAAGTTTGCTGCAGGGATGTGAGGTTGTTACAGACACATAAAAAGTACAAAATTAAGGTTTGTTTCCTGATTGTGCATAAATGGCCCCAAAACAACATGTGGTGATGAGATAGGAGCCATATGAAGTTAGGAAAAAGGGTGACATGCTGTGATTGTGGAGTTGGTTAATTAACATGACTAACAATAGACTTATCACATTTTTTAAAATGGGATTGCTCACATATTTATCTGTGAATAATAATTCACAGGCCAGGGAACCTGCAGAGTTATCGTCTAAGTTTAGTTTACACAGGTTTCTGTTCTGAGAACACGCCGTCATTATGCAGACGATACTCACCATCCTGAACAACCCTGGACCTGAGCAGAGGTCAGAGGTCTGTCTGTGCCCAGTTAAGATCTGGTGTCTTGTCTCTGGCTGTGGGAACGAGAGGCTTTCATTCAGTCCCACAGGACAGAAGGTGTCTCCTCTGTGATTTGTCCATGTTGTCATCATTTTTCTAGAAAACCTCTGCAGGGCATCATAGTTGGTTTGATATGACACATGCATGTAGAATACAGTACATGTTTACATATATATTGCATATATTTGAAATTTGAGTGTTAAGTTTAATTTGTAGAGTTAATATCTGATATCATGTGTTTGAACGTGTTTTGGCTTCCTTCCTTCCTTTCTTTTTTTTGGCCTCTGATAGTAATATTAATGGTGTCTTGTAAGCTCATGTGGACTGTTTGACATCAGCACCATAAACTGCAGCTCCAGAACGATCACACAGCAGCTCTGTAAAAGTGAACATTATAACCTTCATGAAGGAGGATTTGTGGCAGGACTGTTACATCAGACTGCATTAGATTAAGCTCAGGACCAGTCAACAGTCTGGACACACTTTCCCACTCTCTGTATATAGTTTGAGAGTGAGGCTTAAATATCTTGAATGAACAAGGTTTGCAGTGATGTTTTTACCTCTGCTCATCTGCTGCACTGTCGTACTGCGTCCCCTCGCAGCCTGTGAGTACTGCCTGCGTGCTCTGGAGACTGCAGAGGAGAATGCGAGGAGACTCAGCGGCATCCCTGGACTCAGCCTTCCTCACCCTGAGCTCTGCCGCGTTCGACCGGAGCTGCACCAAGCCTGCCCCCAGTGTCAGGTCGGTCTGATCATCAACTGAGGAGCTGGTGGTTTTTTTTAAAGGCTGGAACTTTTTAAACTGAGAGAAAACTGAGATGAAACCTATTGATTCAAATGAGCTGTGGTGAGGATGGAACCACCACTGTATCAGTGGTAGACGACATAACAGGCTGATCAATCTTTAGAGGCCAGTATTGGTTCTATGGATCAATAAGCCAATCTGTCTGTCTGCTTTATTCACTTAAGTGAAAAAAAAGACAGCTGTTTATCCTTGGTGGTTTCTTTGTATTTGCACTATTGCATAAATGTATAGGACACATGCAAACGCTGTGTATCCAACAAAAAAGCGACTTACATTTCATTTTCCGATTTGGGTTCCTGAAGCTCATAATAACTTATTTATGTTCCGTATTTTTTTCAAACAAAAGACATGAAATAAAAGGATGTGAATTGCAATGAAATACAAATAGTTAAGATTAAAATAAGGAGCAATTTAACCTTTCCTCCTGAACTGCATTGAGCTCTTTCGATTAAATTTTAAAAAATGAATAAAGGTTTGTCACATTTAGCCAAAACTGTTTAATATCTCTAAAAAAAAAAGCAAAATATTGCTTCTTTGTTGTGTCAGATTCTCAGGAAAATTGATATTTTCTTATAATTTCCTGATGAAAAAAAGTTGTTTAAATGTGATAAATGTTTTGCTCTGTGGGAGGCCTTGATATTTTCAGGAATAACGATGCTGCATCATAACACAGTGATCTCTACTGAGGTGTTTGCCGTTGAAAACCTGGAAAAGTATTTATTGGAAAATGCCCTCAATGCACAGAGTCTGTGCAGAATAATATTCAGAATGTGTGTAAATCTCTCTCTCTGATGTGCTTTATTCAGTCTGGCAGATGTGAAACAGTCGGATTACCATTTGGAAGCAATAAGAAGCCATACAAATAATTTCCTCACACAATAGATGTTTATTAAGCGATGAAGACCTGTGGTTTTCCAAGGGTGAAGCAGCCTTTTTTTTTTTTTTTTTTTTTTTTTTTGTGTGTGTGTCTGTACCAGTCTCACTTTTTTTGTGGTCCCTGCAGGTGATGTATTGTAGCAGCGAGTGTCGACAAGCTGCAGCAGATCAGTACCATCGGGTTCTGTGTCTGGGTCCCTCCCAGGAAGATCCGGACCACCCCATCAACAAGCTCAAAGATGCATGGAGGTGAGGGGGGGGGGGCATTTCATACACAGACACTCAGTGGCCACTTTATTAGGTACATCTGTAGAACCTATTACCGTCCAATATAACAGCTCTGCCTTAATTATACCTTTTTATGAAGTTTATAAGGTTCGGTTTTTGTTGACATTGTAGAAAATGTGGGAATCTCATTACATGTTTATTACTGAGGATGACTGATCAAAGGTGGATTACATTATATTCAGGGGTGTTTCTCATTTTTTCTCCTCCCTATTTACAAGCATGAGGGATTGTACAGGTGGACCTAATAAAGTGGCCAGTCCTTGTAAACCTACATGAGTGCACTGGATTATTAAAAAAAAATTCTCATATGCCTCAAAGAAGATAATTTGTCTCGTCATCAGGAGTATGCATTATCCTCCAGAGACCTCCAGCATCGTGCTCATGGCCAGAATGGTAGCTGTGGTCAAACAGGTGAGTTACTTTTTAGCTCCTAAATTATTGGACAGAAATGACTTCATTTCAATTTATTCTGGTGTGTGTACTAATCGTGCAGGAATCTATGCAAACAAAAAAAAAAACAAAACACAACAAACACCTTTGCTATAAAAGGACGGAACATGGTGCATGTAATTAGATTTTTTTTTTATTGCCCACTCCCCATTGTTCCATCGTGTTTTAATTCAAAGCTTATGCTGTTAAACCTAGCTTGAAATTAACTTTCTATTACAAATAAGAAAGCTGGTTCTGAAAATTATTTTTGTAAGGTGACAAGTGGGAGGAGGAATTTCTTTTTTTTTTTTTTTTTTTTTTTAAAGGAGACTTTGTGCTCAGTAAACAAATTCCACTGTGATGCACATAATGATGTGGAAACATTTAATGTGGCACTGTGAGTTTAAAATAAGAGAAACCAAATATGTATCAGGGAAATTAAGATGCGGAGATTCTTACTGTACAAAAATGACTGGCAACACACAGCTTCCTGTTCAAGGATAAAAAGAAGCTCTGATTCTACAGTTACTCTTGTCGATACCAGTAAATTAGTTTGCACCAGTTCTCAATTGGCCCCAACTTTTAAACAACACTTATTATCCTTAATAATAACCAGCGAAACATTGGGCAGGTGTAGCAAAAAAATATAGGATACTAACAATAAAATACACCATGATAACCAAGTGACACAGTGTTGATACTGGTTATGTTGTCCAGGCTAAAGACAAAGCGCACTGGCAGAAGCTGTTTTCTCACTTCTGCAGCCGGACGGCGAACGAGGAAGACGAGATTGCCCATAAGCTCCTGGGAGAGAAGTTCAGGGTAAGTTGCCATCATGTCATCTCTGACCGTCGCAGCGGTTTGCAGGTCAATGAGCAAAGCGCGGCGGTGTTACTCTCCCCCGGCACACGTTCAATTCCCACTGAGGCCACCAATGCTTATGTTGTGTGTTATGTAACTGTTTTGTTTATCTGTTTCACGTTGTGTCTGTAGGGGCAGTTGGCCTTGTTACACAGCCTTTTTACAGCAGCACTTTATGATGATCATCTCAGCCGGGTAAGTACGTCTCAGTTCATTTTCACCAAATGCTGCACAGCTGCCAGTCATATCAGTTTGTCGCTAATTGCTGCGTTTTAGAGCCGACTGTTGTCTGATTTTATGTCGACTGCTTTGTCTTCTAAATGTTGTCCTACCCATAAAGTCATTCTTAGTATAAATGTCATGATGTTCATTTTTTCTGCCAGGCTTTTTTAATTGAGTGAACAATATTGATAGCAGAGTTATTGTTTAAGTATTTCTTTTTTTTTTTTTTTAAGTGGACACCAGAAATACTTTAGATTCAGCCTCTCAAATCTGAGGCTTCGCTGAGTTTTGCACCATATCAGTATAAACGGATCCTTTTTGGACAGTTGAAGGACTCATCTTAGGCTCTGGAAAATTGTGACGATCATTCTTCATTATTTTCTGACATTTTATAAACTACACACTTAATGGCAGATTACATGATCATAATTAAAAAAATCTCGCACAATGTCTAACTTGCAATAAATAATTTATTTGCAACATTTCAGTGATAGACTGAATAAACCAATTGTTTATTGCAGGTTAGAGAGTGAAGGATTTTTTAAAATTGCTACTTAGGATTCATTCATCCTGTTGTCTCGAACGAACCCGTCTCACTGAATAGATGTGCAAAATGTTCTTTTTAGATTACATGATAATGAAGAATTCTAGTTGAGAGCCCAAGGTGAGGTCTTCACAGGTGTTGTTATGTCTAACCAACAGTTCAAACCCCCAAGATATTCAATTTATAATGAAAGTCCTCCCATTTCAGAAGCTTGTACCAGTAAATGTTTGGCATTTTTTCTTATAATGTGACTCATAAATTAGAAATAAAACTTAAAAATCATAAATTAAACAGATTAACAATCAGATAGTTGCTTATCATTTTCATTTTCTAAGCTGACATAACTGTAAAGTGATGCCTGTTCCCCACATGGATCAGTACAGGTGTGGTTTGTATTGCAGTGGTTCGTCCCAGAGGGTTTCCGCTCTCTGTTCGCTCTGGTGGGAACCAATGGACAAGGCATTGGCACCAGGTAAACTCTCTCATCCTTCACTTCAACTCACCACTTACCAGCTGTACTCTGGATGTGGAGCTGCTGTCTCTTTTGTGCTTTATTTTCTTTTTTTTTTTTTTCTGTTCAATTCCAGCTCTCTGAGTCAGTGGGTTCATGCCTGTGATGCACTGGAGCTTCCTGCCCAGCAGAGGGAGCAGTTGGACTCCTTTATCGACCAGCTGTACAAAGACATTGAGAAAGGTCACAGTTTTATCTCAGTCTTGCAGTTTTTTTTAAAAGTAATTTTTTTGTCTAAACTGGGCAGATTTGCAATGGTCCTATCATGAGTGAGTGTTTTGACCCAATGACATTGCTGTGATCTCAACAAGAAGTCGGGAATGTGCGTAATCTGTCTTCTCCCCTCTGCAGAAACGGGAGACTTTCTAAACTGTGAGGGCTCTGGACTATTTCTGCTTCAAAGCTCCTGTAAGTGCAGATGATGTCTGTGTTATGAGAGCTGTCACTTCAGTTCAAAAATGCCGTTACTCTGGTCAGGAGGCTGTCTGATGACCCACCACCCCCCCTTTTCACCCCTCCCTGTCGCCTCCTTGACCCGTGCAGGTAACCACAGCTGCATTCCCAACGCAGAAGCTTCCTTCCCTGACAACAATTTCCTGCTTCACCTCAGTGCCCTCAGTGACATCAACCCCGGAGAGGTCAGCTGACACGTCTGGGTTTGGAGTGATAAATTCTGGCCTGGGATAGACGGGACAGAACATCCCTCTCTAGCTTTGTGTGCTCCCTTGTCAGACGGTATTAGAAGGCTGAGACTCTGAGGATTGGAGTGGGTTTGTCAAGCTGTCAGAAAGATTGAGAAGCCTTGCATCTGCGCGGCACAGTAATGTCACAGCAGCCGCTCTACTTTCACAGCAAAGCTCCCTTTTGAATGCCGGCTAAGACAGGAGCACTTTGTATAACATTTCACCAGTAGAGGGATGGAGCAACTTCCTGCATGACGGGGGGGAAAAAAACCATTATCGTGTTTGTGGGACTCAAGTGTTAAGACTTTAAGGCTCAGTAACTTCATCTTATTGACGTTGTGCTTCTTCAGCCAGTTCAGCTGTTTGTTTTCTTCCATTTTCAGGAGATCTGCATCAGTTATTTGGACTGCTGTCAGCGGGACCGAAGCCGTCATAGCAGACACAAAATTCTGAGGTAAACATCTGTAATCTGTCGGGTGAATCACTTGAATGGGGATCACACTGTTGCAAATTCCATCTAGATCAATAAAAAGTCCTCCAAGCAATAATGGGCAGTCCTGAGGCAGGAGTGTTAGGGGTCTGGTGGCTCCTCCTGTAGCTCGTGCTCCATCACTCACCACTTTTCTCTGAGATGCATAAAGTTTTTACTGCATCCTTTGATACTTCTGAGCCTTGAAAAGGTGCAGTTACACTCCAGATTGGTGGTGTGAACTTCCTCTCCCTCTGCATATCGCACCAGCTGAAAGTATTAATTGCACCACAGTTATTAATTGCAGTATTAAACACTGACTTCCTCTAGTGAGCTTGAACGCCACCTGATTTATCTGAGTGTAAAATACCTGTGATTAATTCAGCTCTTGTTAGAGGTGCAACATTGTGACTGGCGGAACATTTTCTTCCCAGGGAGAACTACCTGTTTGTCTGCTCGTGTCCAAAGTGCGTCTCCCAGACGGATGAGCTGGATGTGACATCAGAGGAGGAAGAGGAGGAAGAGGGCGAGGCAGAAGGTGAAACAGAGGGGGATGAGATGGAAGATGAGATGACAGATGTCTGATGAAAGACTTGCCCGTATTGTTGTCAGCCATTCCCATTCCTGCCACCACACCAAGCAACCACGAAGCCCAGAAGAATAAAGACCAATCCAAACCACAATCTGCGTTTCACCAGAGCTGTCCAAATATCTTACTGTCAACACATTTCACTGATTCTTCGTCCAGAGATCAGCCGCAGAAAGCTTTTCCTTTAAAAAAGGCACATGTAAGCAGTGTTAAGTATTTATTGTTCTGGCTCTACTTAAGCACACAGGGTTTTTAAGTACAGCAAAGTCTATTAGTTCAAAGTGCTGACTTTCAAGTTTGAAGGATTCACATCCATACTGGGCGAACGATATGGGATTAAAGCTGCTTTTCCCCTCGGGGATCTACGCATTAAAGAACAGCAGAGCTACATGCTAATTCTCTGTGGGGTCGTCACTATGAAATGACCCCTTACATTACATCATATGTCATCTTATTCATTGTCAATATATAATATATTAATTAGAGCAACTTTAAATGAATGGTGAAAGTCAGCACTTTTATCCCCTTAAGTAAATGTCATTTGAAATCCAAATGTGCAGGAGTGCAGAGTCAAAACAAAACTATCACAACACCCTCTGACTGCACTGTGCCACACCTCCAGGTCCATTAAACACAATTCCGAGGAACGCTTATCATTTCTTCTTCTCCTAAAGTGATTCAGCAAAGAGCAATTGGTTCTCAGGTGTTTTTTTTTTTTTTTTTGTTTTGTTTTGTTTTTTTTGCTCTACTTATAATAAGACTATGCATACTGAATTGAAGAGGCTTTTAATTTATATTCCATTGTAATTACAGTCCTGTCATATGGGAGGCATCCAGCCAGTGAAATATAGTTTGATTTTCATATCATGATCTATGGGGTTAAGTTAAACCTTACTTAATGTGTTACAGAGACCTTGAGTGGAAAATTGCTTTGTCAGTAACTGTTGCCCTTTGTTGAGAACTGTATTTCAAACCGCAGTTCCACATGAGTGAAATAGCTGCCGCTGCCCACACATGAATCAATATTACAACAATGACTGTAATCACAAATCCCAATATTCTCAGTTACTCAAAAAAGATTGGAACTATTGAAAGAGCAATCCCAATTTTCTCAGTTGGCATTCAGCGCAGTGGCACATGAGAACATGGCTTTGTAAGTCACAAGTATAATTTAAATATTAGAACGGCAGCAAACAGGAGCCTAGCAGTTGTCGTTTTTACTACTCTGGCATAAACCATGGAAATTGGATGTCTGTTGAGTCGTTTATCTGGTTTACACACCTCCCGCCTTTGCTACAGAAGAATGTTCTGGTAAAATATTTGTTCAGTCATTGCATATTAACCACAGATCCTGAGTCAAATTGACTTTCTCAACAGGGTATGAGTCCTCGCTAATCATTGTTTTTTTTTTTTGTTTTTTTTTTATGGCTGCTACACTCCATCCAGCCTTTTTGCTGTAGCATTTTTAACATGGTGCACTCAGAGCTGATATTATACTTCATCTCATCAATCAGTAAGTGGATTAAATGAGGTATTCTACTGCTGATACCTGTCAGTCAGTCTCTGTTCACACTAAGAGTAAGTACAGTCTAATTAGTGCAGGCAGATAGTGAATAAGAATGAGCCCACAGTAATAGTGTCCAAGTATAATCCCCTGCTTTGCCCATGCACCTCCAGTCATCTATGGTTGACATTTCCCCATTAGCCTTTCACTCTACTACAGTCCCCTGTCATTGCTGCACTTACATCAAATGCTAATTCACCCATAATGCAGCAAAGAGACATGGGATGAAAAAAACAAAAAAGAACACATTATGTCCATGAAAGGATGCACACCTGGGACCCAACACGGCAGGAGGCTGGACCTCTGGACACGTCCTCCAGTTGAAGCTCCCCCCACCATCGGTCGTCATCCTCTGAAGCTGTGCCAGAGTCACTGCAGGAGCTCTGTAACTTTTGGTGCGGCAGCCCACTGCAGGGGTCAGGCTCGGGCAGGCGAACATATAGTGTAGATCTCCACATCACACAGCACGGCTGTTTCAAGTAGAGAAAGCACAGAGGTCAAAGAGTCCATCCTGAGAGAAGTGGGCCAGATAGAGGATCATTTGAGGACTGAGGGGGCAGGCAGTGAGGCAAGTGTTTGAGGAAAGGAAAAAAGGAAGTGGGGAGAGCTTTATGACGGGCAGTTATTACTATGCAGAGAAAGAATCTTTTATTCTGACAAACCAAGTATAGAACGCTTGATATACATTTCAAAGACTACAGTGATCTAAAAGCAGAATGTTACTGTCATTGCCATATTATGCAGACGTAGGAGGGACAGTTCTTGACTTCATTTACGGAGATAAAAGATGGCATATTTTCTCCAATATCTTAATGTTATGTGCAGAATGTGCTGTTTTACCTTTTAATTATAAGACTTGACTACACATTGCTATATCAAAGGTTTTTAAATCTCAGACTGAGATGCTCGTGCAGTTTTACTCCAAAATCTATAAACGGTTGAATAAAATACGACTGAGATTTTTCAGTCTGGGGCTGTAAGAATAATTTGAACACAACTTTACTCTTCTTACAATTAACTTCATGGGTACGGATATACGCTTCTAAGGCTGCGACTAACATGAACTTTAATTACAGACTAATCTTGTCAACTTTTCCAATAATTTGTTGAATAGTTGAGTCAGAAATAGCGGCCACAGTCTCCTACAGCCCAAGGTGATGTTTTCAAATGTTTTGTCTGAATTATAAAAAGTATTCAGTTTACAGTGAAAACAGAGCAGAACAGGAAACCTTCACACTGGAGACACTGGAACCAGAGGATGTTTTTTAAATTAATACTTAACTTAATTGATGAACTGAAATGGTTGTTGTTTCATTTGACTACTTAATAATTGGCTAATCATTTCAGCTCTATAAATCTATAAATCTTAATAGAATTTTTATCTTCCTCATCTATTAGATGTTCTTTCATTTCAAATTATTTTTTACAATTTAATTTTTCGTGTTTTCTTGATTTTTGTCTGTTGTTTTCTGTAAAGTAATTTTGTTTTTCAAAAGCTGCCTTCAAATTAACAGGCTTTGTATTTTTATATCATTTATTTTAAATTATGTACAAACCAGTGAGGAAAAAATAACTGGTCTGGTAGTTCAGCTCTAAAATACTGAGCTTCGTCTCTGAGAACTTGCAGCAACCTGCTGTTGATTTACTCACTAAGGTTAAAGGTGGACTATGTTGTTTATGGCTGCTAGTGTGAAAGTTGTCTAACTGTTTCACATTGCGTACTTGAAGTGGGAAAACTATGAAATGGAAGCTGGTTTTTAGACCCGAGCAAAGCGACGCTGCTTGCAAACAGGCTCCATATGGAAACAATCTCCAACCTACGTTAGCGCTGTCCAGGTTGGTTACCACAACGGATCCCACTGCTGCCTCGGAGGGCGACTCCAGAGCTGACGTGATGAACGACTGCCTCATGTGAAATCAGGCAACCTGAAGTGAGGTTACTGCACTTTAGCTCACCCTGCAAGAAAATAAACACGAGAGGGAAATACAGTTTAAGAACACAAACATCGCTGCTGAGTGAGCTGCTGGTTTTGATCACTTTGAGATTTCTGTGGTTGTATTCTGCTCAAATTTTTCTTTGGTTAAAATCAAAATGGTACAAATTGTCAATTGTACCTCTGCCATGTAGTCATCAGGGATACTTTTGAAACGCTGAAGGCTGCTCAATAACCTCATATTCGTCTTCAGGGAGGGACATTTAAGACCTCGGTGGCGTCAAATAAATCTTGCAGCGGGGCCTGAACCAGTGGAACAGAACGTGAAGAATTGAGCTGTAAATCATCCAAAGAAGACTTGTGCATCACAAATGTTACAAAAGGATCTACAGTTAAATACACACTGTGTTTGTAACTATCTGACAGCGAGGGCTCAAAGAGTAAATGTTCTCTTCTGACACCTGAAGTGGGTTTGTGAAAAGATTCTACCTTGACGAGAGGTAAAAGATTTGAAAAGAATATTCTCTATGGTGACTTTGTTAGTTGCTTCAATTTTTGACTTTGAGACAAAAACATGAGCCAATAATATTGTTTGCTCTGGAAATTCTGAGCTCTGGCGATGGGATTAAAGGTCTATCGATCCACCACTTTGGTCCAGACTGAAACATGTCACCAACTGTGAAATCCCATGAAACTTTGTGCAGGTATTCATTGTCCCTGGAGGATGAATCCTACTGACTCTGGAGATCCTCTGGCTCTTCCTTCGATGCCACCACGAGTCCCGTGTGGTTTCGGGTAAGCATCTCAACAAGTATTGGCTGAACTGATATGAAAGTTTGTCTAAACATTCAGGATCAATGTTGATAACCTGTGATCCCCTGAACTTTCCTTTAGCGCCATCATCAGATCCAGCCTCAGTTGTACTTGCACGCAGTGCTAATTCGTAAACCTTAGTGTGCTAACATGCTAAAGTGAGATGGTGGGCATGCTAAACATCAGTCCAGCCCCACAGGGCTTCAGAACACGAGTCTCTTTGGCGGAAATTAAAGTGTACAAAGATTGACAGATGAGCAAATGTCATTGCTAACTCTGGAAATACTGAGCTCACTAGTTTAAGTATTTTGTGTCTGGATTCTTGTTTTTTTCCAAACACAACAAAGAAACTTATTATTCTTACATTGCAGTGGTTTGAGACCTCCAGCACATGTGTACATTTTACTTTCTCGAACCTTTGAGTTTGAGACTTGGGCAATTAAAATAAGACCATTGTGCTATATGTTAAAGAGGTCAACTGTGATCTACTGTGAATGCATAGATGAATTCTTTCTCTAAGGTCAAGCCAGACATTCCCATTGAGACCAAACATGGTCTGACTCATGTAGTGCAAATGAGGCATTTGAAACACTTTGGCTATTCAGCTTTATCTCTTGCTATCTCCTTCTCACATCTCGTGCAGGACATTCAACACATCCTTGCTGGATGAGGCTAATGCTTTCTTTAGGCTCTGGCATTTCAAAGTCCGGGATGCAAAAGGGGGGTAACAGTATCCAATTATATGCAGCTTATTCTTGCTGGTCAGAATCATAGGCATGCTAGCAAGACAGCTTGGCTTGATAAGACACTTTTCAATATCAAGAGAGTGTCTCGCATCCTGTGGGCAGCTGGTGGATGGACTGCTTGTCATGCAAAAGGTCACACACATGAACCAGCTGCAGGAAAATAAAAAGGCAAGACTCAGTGAAAATTGGCTGGAGACAGAAAGTTCGGACAACCTGAATAAAGTGTCTTTTCAAACTGCAAATCAGTGACGTCAATTTGAAACCTTATAATAGATCCTGAAAGTTTTAGAGATGAATGTGTCACTGCATTTTTTATAATTCAAGGAGCCACTTTTCATAAGAAATCACAGTCTTTAATTAGCATGTCTTGGTGTGGAATGAATGGAGCTTTGAATAGTTTAGAGCCTTGATGGGAAAAAAAAAAATCTGGATAAGATGTTTTTTTTTTGTTTTTTTACCTTCAAATGGTGGCAAACAATGAAGCCTGCTTTTACTGATGTCACTGACACAAGCAGAGTCAAAATTGTACCTGCAAATGGATACTGTTGGTTACCAAATAGCAAACAGATGTCATGTACAGTCGGAATTAGGGCTGCAATGAATAGTTCATTATTTCCATTATAGACTGATCTACCGGTTATTTTATACATTTAGATATATAGCTGAGATTAGATCAATGTTAAAGTGATGGTTCCCAGTAATTTAATGAACAGCAGTGCAAGTAGAATAGATGTTGCTAATGGCTGCACGATAAGGTGCATGATTGTCCGATGAAAGTCTATAAGCTGCCAGAAGTTAGTGAAAAATACACATTTTAAAGTCCAGGAGCAGCTGACTTCTATTGTATTCAGATTGTTTGTTTTGTCCAATCAACAGTCCAAAACCAAAATATATTCATTTTACGATAAAGCAGTTAATCATCTAATTCTCACACTTGAGAAGGAATTTATAGACGTCAAAAAATAAATAGAAATGATGAATGGACTAAAATGTTTCCACCACAGATGGAAGGTTAGGAACAATAAATGTAGAGTTTGTAAATAAGATTGGAAATTGTATCCCTTTGGCTTTTACATATTGATCACTACCCTGTGCCACTGTTTTGTGGGCCCCAAGAGAATTCTGTCTTCCCATCAATCTCTGGTGGAAATGCCTGCGAGAGGCAGGAGCCTCTGTGAAGTGACCCTTTCAAGATGTATGGTCTCCATGTTTGAATTCTAAAGAAAATGATCCTTCATCTGTAAATTTCACTGCTCTGTCCCAAATGAAATGGCCTGCGTGTGAAAGTGAGCCCACCCCCCTCACCATATACCCTCAGGACATGCTTTGACTAGCGGGGGGGGGAGCAGGCCTAATGCTTTGTGCAGTTATTTGAGGTCCTCACAACTTCTACTGATTACACATGAAAAGACCACATAGCCTTGGTTTCACAAGGCTCCTTCATTATGCTTTCATGGTGAGACAGTCCAGTGACCACATGCCTCATACATGCAGCTTATATTGTATGCAAAAGCCTGAGCACCACTGGGTGAATCACATTAGTTTTCTGTTCTTGATTCATGAATTTCCACCCACTCTTCCTGCAGATCAACTCAACTTCTGAGATATTTTAGGCTGCCTAGAACTCCGCATGTTTAAGACTTAAACACAGATATTCGCTCATGTTCAGGTCATGGGACTGTGGGGGACTGGTGGATTTTGAGGTATGCTTTAAATCATTGTGCCGTTGTAGTTTATTGACTAATCTGCATGACATTTGCATCCAGAATTTGCTAATATTTAGTGGAATCCAACCTTCCCTCGGTCAGTTCATTATTTCCTGTCAGCTTAAGTGGGTTAAGCAGAGTCCCTATAGATTTGGGATAATATGACACTGCCAAGAAAGGTCCCCAAAGTCTTCCAAATCTACCCTGTGTATTGGGTTTGTGCAGATGCAGTTTTTCCACCATCTCCTTGAGCCAATGCACAAATCAGGGTGGAGGGGTAGATGTCCAGGTCAAGAGAGGACGTGTTGACATGCACATGATGGCCTTTTAATTAGTTTTTCAGTGTAGTTAGTCTTAAAAAATTATGCATAAATAAATAAATATCTGACTTTATTGCGCCCCATAAGCCTTGTGCTACAGGCAGAGCCCATTTTATTGGAGAAAATATTGTTAGTCATCAATATCACCTCAGGACATTATCTAATTAATAAGCAATGTCGTAGCTGGAACAAACAACAAGCATATATTTAGTGCTGCTTCCTGTTACATCCAATGGCTGTGAAAACAACACAGCATTTACATGGGACCATTTTCAAAGCATAAAACTGTGCAGAATTTCCCAGGTGACTCGGTACTTAGTTACATACACAATCCTCTACAGACCAGTCCAGCCCAGATGAATCACCGCACCAGGCGTTTCTGTCTATGAATGTCTTGTCCTCCAGATGGAAATGCCTCTGAAGACCCCTGTTTTATGAAACTGAACTGTTCCAGAAAGTTTCATGATTGAGCTTAGAGGTGCAAAATCCACCAGGACAGAAAGTTGGATCCGAGCACAAGCTGGAAATGTGATTAAGGCCTGAACCTCTGTGGTAGAGGATCCACACAACAAATCCCATACCCAACACCGTAATTCTGCTGTGGTTCCTCAGGAGACATTTAGCATTTTGTTAACATAAACCTGTTTAGTGTGACATGGGATGTAGGCCCCTGAAGTGACAGATGTTTCTCTCTAATGTGATGGGAAGTAAATTTTTTTTTTGTAGGGGGAGGGGATATTTTGTGGAGTTGGGTGAGAGATGCTCAGGGTGCTTCGGGCTGTTTGAAATCCTGGGCTGATCCAGTCTTTTTCTCATGAAAGGTATGCACGTTGATATGGAATAGGACTCCTCTGTTTCAGAGAGAAAATAAATCGCTCCATCGTCTTCTTCTTTCCTCTCATCTGTCAGTGCACAAGTTAAGAAAAAAGTGGCTTGAAGTTATTTCAAATACTTGGGAGTTATACTTGGGTTTCATTGTAGCCTCAAGCAACGTACTCCCAAAAATGAAATCGTTTTACATACTAAGTAAAAGAGGGACCACTTATAAAAAAGAACTGGAATATTCACTCTGAAATGGGTTTTATGTTTAAATTAGAAATCTTTGCTTAAAATCAATTCTTTCTGGGATTAAAGGAAAAAGTTTTTAGCCATTAAGCTGTCTTGAACGGAAATCGTGTTTCAGATGGTCCATCTTCATCTGCTAACTTTATCACAGACTTTGCAACACTGTTCAGTTGTAATGGGACAGCTCGAGCATTGCAGAGGAAGAGGACAAAAACAAAGGCTTCTCTCATGAAGCTGTCGGCCTGTTTGTGTGGCTGGTTGAAGAGGCTTGAGACACCAGAGGGAAATCCACCAGACCTTCAAAGGGACAGCGCAGCGGGGAGTGTTGGCAGACTGCTGGGTTGGACAGCTTGCATACCTTATAACACAACCCCAGCTAACAGATGAGCGCACGTAAACACAGCATCACCGACCATAATGGATGAGCAAGCAATACACAGGCTAACATTTTTACATTTAACACAATGACTCACAAACAAGGGGGGACCTGTGCATTTGCTACAGGTACATGGGAAGATTAGAGGCCATCTCAGCTAGTTTGGGAAAAAAAAAAAAAAAAAAAAAAAAGAAATTATAATTGGATTAAAAAAAATATCCATGAATCAGCTGCAAAACGTGAACATTATGTTGTCACAGAGTGTGAAAACTAGTTATCAGACAAGCAGAGAAGTCTAAACTGTAAAACAATGAATGAATGGTTAGAACAACTAGCTAAAAAGAAATGTAACAGTTCAAATAGCTAGCTAAGTACTGGGTAAATATATTGAATAATGGTGGACATCGTTAGCCAAAAGTAAAAGCTCAAATAGTTCAGTAGAAGAGATGGATAAATAGTCAAAAGTTGTTAGCCAAAAGTCATGGACAAATGGTTAGCATAGTTAGCTAGAAGCAGGCTATTAATGCTTAAAAAGGCTAAATTAGTGGAAAAAATGGTTGAAATAAATAGCTAAAAGTAACCAAACTATTAAAATACTTTTGATAGATGAACAGTCAAAATAATTAAAAGTAATAGAAAATAACAGATAATAGTAATAGCTAAAAGTAGGCTAAAAACAGGCTACTGGGATATTAATGCTAAAAGTAGTGGATATATGGTTGAAATAGTATTGAATGGTTAAAAATATATATATATATATATATATTAAAAAAAAACAAAAAAAAGTTGAGCAAGTCATTGTTGTCATATGAATAAAAACTTGGCCACACCAACATCCAATAACATCCAGCTTCAAGTCTATTAAAACTAGAGACTATCTTGCAATGGGATCACGATGGCTGTCATCACCACGTTCTGACCCTCGCGTTACTACATGACTACTCCTCAGAATCGAACTTGACCTCCATCTTGATCTCAACAACACACCTGCCACATGAACAACTGCAAAGTTACTCAAAACTCCCTCAGGTACTTCCTGCTGCTGTAGGTGTCTATAGGACCACATTTTGTCATAACACTCACACTTTCACTCTCACTATCACTCACAAAAGGTGAAAACAATAACAACCCTGCTGTTGCAGCTGGTAATGAACACATCTGGTTCATGACGGTGAAAGGAGCCACTGATTTACAACACAGGTAATGATTCATGTTTGATAGTTCTTACTGCATGTATGTATTTGGAGTATAAGGGAGATGTTTCTATGAAGCCTTTTTCCATACACACATATACAAGTACGCACTCTCTCACACACAGGAAGCCACTGAATTATAGATGGAGAAACAGGAAATTCCTCCCGTTACCCTCTGTCACTCAGGCCCCGACCTTGCAACAAATCAATTAGTAGTGCTGCAGGCAATCAGCAGACCTCCCCTGAGACTCTATGAATGCACCCTTAATTCACGAGGGCCTCTTGGACCTCACTCCACAGTCCCTACCTGATGGGTGGCCGCTGCTCCTGTTCACTCAAACACAACAGCCATTTCATGCCGTGCAAATCCAAAAGCAGCAGGGGTGAGATCGCTTTGTTTTCTCCGCAAAGGGCCATCTTGTCTTGTCCATAAAGGGTCCTCTCCAGTGTGGTCAGGTGACTTGGTGACAGCTGTGATAGTCCCTTGCTGTGTCCTTTATCATTTGTTCTCTCTCCCTTTAGGTGGATTTTGTTTTTTCATAGTGCTGCTTCAAGGCAAGTGCTGATGTAAAAAAAAACTAAAAACTATAATGTGATTATTCTGGGCTGAAATTTCCTGAATATATAATGTTGAACATTATTAAAGCCTGAACAGAATTTAAGATTAAATCCCCATTTTTTTAAATTGAGACTGTCCTGTAAAAAACGAGCCCGTAGGTCGTTTGTGCAGCAGGTTATTATGACCCGCAGTTACGCGACATCTAGTGGTCACAGGAAAAGTGCGGAGACGTAGTTTATAGAGCGATCGAGGAGGCTGTGGTTGATGGACGGGTCAACAAGACACAGGAATATGACACAGGAGAGAGGTGTTTGATTCCCGTGTGAAAGCAGCAGTTTATGTTGTTTACTGTTCAACAAAGTTAGCCACGTTGTTATTATTGTAACCATGACAACAAAGATCTTCTAACGTTGAGGAAGTACTTGTTTTTACCCAAATTACCCTCTTTTCCTGAACCTAACCAAGTCGTTCTTGTGCCTAAACCTAACCAAGCAATGATCGTATTATAGTAACCATGGCGTCACAGGCCGCCAGATATGTGATTGACTTTTCACACAAATCATGATATATGTACTGGGCATCTTTAATTTTTTTCTGACATGTTATAGGCTAATTGAATAAAGAAAAACACTGCAAATCAATAATAAGGCTGGATTACAAATTTCTACCTCATGATTTCCTAGACTACTACATAAACCTTCATATATTTTACCTCCACTGTCACAATGTGGTTGTGTGACAATCCCATAAATGCATCACTGAAACATATTTAAGGTTTTTGATATTAAGCAGAGGAAAGGAACAAAAAGGAGCCGAAACCAGAGAATGATTCACATGATCAAATTTGATCCCAATGAATTTTCAGTTGATTAAATAATCAATGAATGGACCAATCACTTAAGCCCTGGTGGTGTCAATCAAATGAATATTTGCCAATATTGTGCATGAAAAACAGATGTCCACCTCTCGTTATTGAACGAGACATTCATGAGACGGGACCACACACTGCAGAGGAAAAGACACATTATTCTGGTCTGTCTCTTATTAAGCTTATGTTTCCATCCATCAGCATTGCAATGGGAAATGTATTTAAATTATTGGCAAATAGCTCACATTAGTTCTGCTAATTGTACATATTGCAGGCTTATCTGCAAATCTTCCTTGCCCTGCTCCAAATTTCATCCTGGGCTGTCTTGGCGTTTCCGTTTAGGGAACCTGACACTCACTCCAGGTTCCAGCCATTCAGTGTTTATCGGCAGGATCAATGCAGCATCTGTGTCTTTCTCCCCACGAGACTCTGTGGGATGTAATCCTTCTCCAGCCGAGCGGATCCTGAATCTTCCCATTCACTCTCGCTCCCAAGAGGACACGGGGGGCACATTTCCCATGGACCTGAATAACTGTGCATGTTATTTGTGCAATGTATTACAGGACAGTTGTACCATAAAATGCCTAAATGCATATGGTTCACATTACCTTGTAGTGTAACTATAAACATGGTGAAAAAACTAATCTAGACTTGGAAGCTTGCCCTTACATTACCTTGTAGCTTATGAGGATATTTGTCTCTCACAGTGGGAAAATAGATCTAAGCTCTGATCAAACAAAATACTGTGGTTTTCTACATTTAACTGTGGCTTTCTACTGATTTCCCTGGGTCATATTTCCCTGACTGACATCAATGTGAATTGGAGATGAGCATGTCCTCCGGGAATTACACGGTTTACAGGGAAATAAACAGAGTGGTGCTCGGGGAAATTAACCTAATTACAACATGAGATTTAATAAAGCAAATGATTCAATTTCAATCAATCAGTTCAATCCTTCAAACAAACTAATGCCCACACAGAATACACATAGAATAACAACGCACTGTGGTAAGAAGGAAAATTAGGTGGTATGTGATTTACGTGTTTAATTTGCTTATGAAACTTGGCTGCAGTTTCAGGTAACCTTTATTTTGAGCAAGTACAGTCACCAACCTTCCTTCAATTCTCAACAGGATAATGAGACCAATTATCACCTAAGTTAATGGATATTACATAATGATCTTAATCAGCTTTGATTGTGCTACTTTATCAACACTTTTGCTGTGCGTTTTTGAGGTAAAGGTGACAAGAAACCCTAGAAGTGTCATGAATTTGCTTCTTTTCGTGGCTTACAAAAATCTTAAAAAGGTGTAGTTGTGCATGGACACAATGCATTTTACTATTCAACTCACTTTGCAACAGTCTTGGGTTTCAAAATACTATTATTAAGCCTGCATTACTTTGAGCCAATTAGGACGAACAGAGGCAGTTCACAAGGTGACGCAGAATGATGTCCTTATTATCAGTGGTCAACACCTAATCAGTCAGACATCTCAAATGAAGTGAAACGTGAGAATGGAAACAGGCTTGGTTTACAATTACAACCCTTGATTTGACATTGTATCTGATCCTTTATTCATTTTAAATGGACATTACCCCACAGTGTGATTGCACCTGAGCACCCAGACACAGTGGCACAGCCATAAATAACATTTGCAGCTATCAGAACTGGTAGCCATCTAATTAATGGAAGTGATGTTCTGATTCTGATTGTTTACTATTAATAAGAAGGACTTTCATCTGACTCCATTGTAGCCGAGACTGCCAGGACTGCCAGGACCAAGTTTGATCTGCTCAGGCTCCAGCTGGTATTGACAGTTGGCAGATGAATGCATATAGTGTGTGATATGTAAAACTTATAATCTTAGACTTGGCCTGGCTGAAACCTACAGAGACTGAACAAACCACCAATTTGCACAAGTTTTTTAGTCTCTGACAGTTGGGATGGAGAATAAACCTCATGACTGAGTACAATCACTGAACGACAGATAAGTGACGAGTGGGACTCTGCAGCAAAACAAACATGATGGCAACAAGCAGCTTGCACTGTTCATATGCACTGAAAAAGGAGGGAAAAAAGGGAAGAGTTTGGGTGGGATCCTGGGTAACACGGACTGTGTCGCGTACGGATAGAAATGGAGTTGAGTGAACTTAAAAATGAACTTGTAAAAATAATCTTACACGTGTTTATTATCAAATATCAAACATGTAAAAGAAATATGTTTGAGAACAATAGAAAGAACCAAGTTCCCAACAATAACGATTCAAACTCCACCAAGAGAAAAACTCAGAAAGATTCAGCCAGAAAAGAAAAACACCAACTGGTACCAGCTCATCATCAATCACGCTGCCACAGTCAAAAACCTGAGGAACTCGGCAGTTCACCAGATCAAACTCTGTCAAGCATTTAGTGGAACATGACATTTTTGATGCAGTGGATGGGGCTGCACCAAACATCTAAACTCTTTGCTGTTTCAACGAGGGAACGCTCATGACTTCCTCATCCATATCTGAGTGAAGCTTAAAAAAAAAAAAAGGCATAAATAAGCTGCTCTTTATGCTGTAACAGTAAATTATGCTGAGGTAACAAGCCACAAGAGAAACGAGTCTGTGGGGACACTGGGAGACAAAAAACAAATAAATTGTTCTACATTTCTTGTCTCTGAGAAGACAAAGAGTAAAGTGTGTTATACTGCAGTGATTTCCAGCTTAACTATGAAGTAAAAGCACGATGATGTCTGGGGACCTGAAGTTGGAGCTGTTATTTATTAAAGCAGGAGGGGATGACACCTACAGCAGATTGCCTTATTATTTATAATGCTTGCTGCACGTTATGTGAGAGGTTTTACAATGACGCCTTATGAGAGAACTGCTGTGAAGAGACTGAAGTTAAAATCATGACACATCTTTTCTTGTGCTGTTCATTGACAGGTCGTTTATTTCGAGGCTGTATTAGTTTTTAGAGTTTTAAGGGGATGTTATACTGTAAGTGCAGTAAATGTGCCCGTGGTGAAAATTTACACACTGAATCGTACAATTACGATTAAAGACTTTTCATTCATATATAGATATATATATGTAGATATATAGAACTGTATCAACTATAAACTATATTATTATTATTATTATTATTATTAAACTATATTTTGATTTAGAAAGTGATGCAAGGGACCAAACCCGTACTAGTTAATGATAATTCAATAAATAGCTAAGAGAAAAAGTATTTTTAAACAAGGTGCTGTAATAAAACAGAATCTGTGCCGATGTGCAGAGCTGGTACTGATCCAACAGACTCGTAAACACTGTTTATTTACTGATGAATAAAACTGTAGTGAAATTTAAAAAATCCTCTCTAATTGATTGCACGACCCTCCACCCAAAACTGACTGTCCAATCATAGCATTATTATAGAAAGGACTAACAGTTTTATTATGCACTATAACACTAGTATTAACCGGCATTACATGTATAATCAACAATTGAGATTGCTAATGTTTTACGTGTCAACTGCAAGTTGTAGCCTTTACTGTTGTTCACATCATTGTGAAACACTGAATAAGCATGACATCATATCTTTATCCATCAAATATACAAAACCTGGATGCATTTTTCTCATTTGGCCAGAGACATTAAAAACAGAGAGTTTTTACCCAGCACAGACTTCAATTTAGCGAACAAGAAAAATGATCAGCCTGCAAAGTCGACGGTTACCGACTTGAAATAAGAAGATGCTTTTGTTTTCTTCTCTCTGAAATGAAAGATCTACAAGTGCAAAAATAAAGGTGAATCCTGAGCTGTAAATCTGCCTAAAACAGAACATATATGGTGGTTGAGTGGAAAGACTAACAGTAACCAACAGTGGAGGTTAGTGAAGGGTCGATTATAATAATTACAACTCTCCAACTTGAACCAAACTTTACAGCCCGTGGCTTCTTGCAAACTGGCTGAAATCTGGTACTTGTTGGGCAAACAGCCAACTACATTCTTCTTCTTTGTTTCTGGAAAAAAGTTTAAAGTTAAAGTTAGTCAATAAAGTTTGAAGTTTAACTTTATTTTTGCTTCATTGAGACTTTTTCCGTCTGACTTCTTGTGGTGACGTTTGTCTCCTATATCGTTCAACACATTCTAATCTTCAACCCGTCAGTGTTTTGTGCGTTTGCAAGCAATTTCCACTGCATTATCTACACATACAGCAGGAGAGTGATTCCAATCGCTTTCACACAGTGAGTTTTACACATTTTAAACTGCTAAATTAGAGAAAAGCAATAATATCGGATGCTTGGCATGTGGAAATACCCAGTTTACCCAGAATCAGTACTGGGGAGAAATGTGACCATTGAATCCCTAATCTGATCTACATTGAACATGAAGTATCCCTCTGCCATAACCTTCATCTATAATTCATGAAGTAATGGGATACACTGCACACAACATGGACTTTACCATAGGGCACAGTACAGTGCAATATTCATGGAAACCTCAGGCCGGTATAAGCAATGCAAGGCACGGTGAAAAACATATACAGCTGAATACTGCATGAGTTGAAGGATCACATCACTTTGCCTTGAGGCAAAAAAGAATGAACCACCACCTGATGCACAGGCAACCATATGGCTAACATACACCATACATATGAATGAAAGTATGGAAAATTAATTATCACATATGGAGACCATGAAACAATCAGCCGTTCAGTACTTTAACGCTCAATAAATCTCCTCACAACTCCTCCCCAACTCTCAATGAGCAGACGCTAAATTCCCTGTTAACCAGAATCAACGAGCAGCATTATCATACTAACAAGGAATAAAGACAAAGACAGCTTGTAAACCTCTGTGTGAATTTTCACAGTCACATCCAGTCGCACTGCCAAACAGCTCATTTCATGAATAACTACTTGGATGGAAGCGGAGCTCATTACAAATTGCAAATTCATTTTCCTGCTGCAGACAGACAGCCTGACTTCAACCACTCACTCATTCTGCAGCCTATTAAATAAAGACACAAGGTAAATTGCTACTTCAGCTTGTTTGAACAGAAATGGAAGTGATGATGACTTCAAAGAGTTTGAGATGGAATATATTACGGGAATTATGAGAAATGTCCTATGAAAACAATAATAAATTGTGTGTTTATGGGAAAAAGAAATGTGTGCACTGTAGAATTCTGGTAAGTACGTTCATATATGAAGTAACTGAGGGATAAACAGCCAAACTAATGGGGTTCCACTTTAGACTGATAGAAATAACACTGCTACCGAGCTGCTTGGTTTACAGCCAGTATGGAAAACAGCAGCGGTTCCCCCTTTGACCTTTGGCCTCACCACATTTTCCCTTCTAATTTGGCTAATTGTGTTTTTCCCAGGGGACCCACATACATGACCAGCATGGACAACATCAATGAAGTGGTGTCCAGGCCAGGTCAGTGTTAAAACACAGCTCATGACAAAGACATGTGTGCCTGAAATGAACCCCATCTCTCACCGTCACACCAAAGCTGCATATTGACCGGAAAGTCCTTTTCATAAATATGACAGAGGTCTGAAGGAAGTGGGGACTGTCCACACGTCAGTCAGGTTTTCAAGCTGTCCGTCTCAGGCAGCAGGAGCCTGTTTATGCTTTAAATCCACATTTTCAGTTTGATGTGCTGCTTCACAGTTTTGGACCCCTCTCTGTTTGACAGCCCTAGCTCTGTGATCACATGCACAGCTCTTTAATAGGTTCTGAAGGCTGGAGCACTCTCCTTCTGTGGACTGAAAGTTATATAATGTACCTCACAGCCTCTCAGAACTGACCAAGGCTGCATAAGGCTGTTAAAACTCACTCTGGTCTGCTATTATCTCAGAGCCCGCACCGGAGTGAGGCTATACTCAGTCTAACCAGGCAGGGTCCTGTTGTATTGCTGAAAATGTCGGGTCTGTGCTTTAAAATATATCATATATATAAGTGAGTGGTTCTGAATGGACCTGCTGCCAGCTCTGATCCTGTGGTGAGTGATAATAATCAGAGGAGAAAATGTGACAGATATTGCTCTCTTGTTGACCAAGGCTGCTGCCCCTGCTGCTGCTGTTGTTGTCTTGTTGGGTCGACAATGTTTTGGACTGGGTCTAAGTATCTGCGAGTCAGTTCGGATCAGGTATAACTGACCTCAGGTCCACTTCGGATCAGGTCCGTAATTTTGGACCAATGAAAACTTCCAGTCATAAATGATCTTCAGCAGCTGTGTTGAAAGACAAGAGGTTCGAGAGCTGTATTACTGTACTGATGCAACGTTACCTAAAGCAACATGCTGATGCCAAGAGCCAAGGCTACAAGGTCAGACTGACCACAGTAAGCACAGTTGGCTGTTAGTTGAGCCACACAGTTTCAGTTAACAACATGCCACCAACCATGCACTGCATAAAGGTTAACGTGGACAGCAGACGCCTAGCTCGGACAAATCAACCTCTCCCTCCACAGTGGAAGAATGTGGACATCATGACCCCTGGTCCTTAAACACCCATGACAAAGATCTAAGGCGACAACCAGAACCACGGTAGGGGCGTCTTAAGGGAAGTCAGTGACAGCTAACGCTAAAAGACAGATATCAGCCGACATAACAATTCAGATATGCAGTGCCAAAACACCGAGCACAGACCTGGAGAGGGACTGTGTAATTCACTTATTCTATAAGCTTAAGTCAAAACTTTGACATGACAAACAGGAGGTCAAATCCACACTGTGACCAAATGGACAAATTTATTGTTGGGGAACATGATCTTCATATCATTTGTATTGATGAAATTGCGCTGTTGGGGTGACCACATGAGGGCAAATGCTCTTTCCTGCATGTCATTCCCCCTCTCTATGCCCCTTTCCTGTCAGTCTCCACTGTCCTATCAAATAAAGGCACAAAAGCCCAAAAAATATCTTTAAAAAAAAAAGAAAGAAATTGCACTGTTGCACAGACTTTGTGCTCATTTCAGAGTTTTATAGGGTCATTTTATAAGCAGTGAAAGAATGAGTATAACTTAAGCATTGAGATCATCAAGTTGTAAAAGTTGAAAATATTTCAGCTTTGAGCAGAATGTGCTTCAAACTAGTTTTCAGTCGCAGCATCGCTTCCCACGAACATCTGCTCAGTGCTTCCAGCTTAAAAAGACGTGTGGTGAACAGCAGAAATTCTCATCGAAATGTCAGAGGGAAAGAGCAAATAGCCTTTTATAAACATAAAAATCTGCAGACACACACTTGCACTCACCCACACACATTTTGGAGCGTGCACTCACATTCACAAAATCCCAGGAGATGAGTTATGGATCTTAAAACACAGAACTGTTGATCCAGGTGCCATCTGATTATTTTTGGCCACCAGGAGTGTCAGGAAATCAGTGATAGATGTTCTGGGATAACCTTATCACCCCGTTAAACCTACCACAGACACAGGTAGCCCCTCCTGCAGGAAAAAAAAAGACAGAATTCATGAATTTAACATCTGTCAGCGCCGGTGTAACCTGATCTGTTCACTCCTTTTCTAAGTCTCTACTAATCTTTAATTACATGAGTGAAATGGCTGAACCCTGAGGTGAAAGATGTTTTAAAAAGGAGAAAACACTGCAGTGAAGCTTATCAGGAGCAGATACATGCGTCCTATATTCAGCTGTTAAAGAAAGGACAGATAAAAAGAAAATTAAATAAAATACAACCCACACCTTTGTGGCTGTGCTGGTGTTGTTGCAGCATGTGGTGCCAATCTTCACTGTGCCTGCCTTTAAGAAAACTATTATTTGTCATTATTTTATCATTTACTGCTTGATTAATTCAGCAGTGGCCTCTCTCCCTCTCTCATAGGTGTCTTTACATGCGTATATGTGTGCACGTCTGTTTGTGTCAGCGCCTCCTCTGTGGACCAAATTAGGTTTAAGACACAACTAGCATCCGCAGAGCAGTAACATAACCTTCCGCGCAGTTTGCATGAGACACACCATCTGTTGTATTGAGAGGTAGCAGAGTCACCGTCTGTGCGAATGCCCGCCATGCAGTCTGGCACCGTTTGAGCACTGCTCTATTTGGCATGACACTGGTTGTGAAACACCCTTCTCAGATCGCTGCGACTACACGACGCACCCAAACTTCCCTGTGTGTTTGACAAATACTGGAGGCCCTCTTTGGCAAACACCGGCGATGACAAGGTAGATTTTCTCCCTTGACATTTAAGGAGAGAGTCCGCCGCCAATATTGGCTGTCCTGCAGGAATTCAAGCTTTATCAAACCGCATTAAGCCTCCTGAAATATTCAAGCCAGAGAGACAGTGCCATTTCCGCTGTGGAGGAGAAGTTCTTGTAAGTTGTTTCAAGTCCGTCCCGTACCGACCCTCTGAGCTGTCAGAGGGGGGAAGAAAGAGAAAGAGGGTGTCCCCAGGGGTTCACACAGAACAACCACCACTCTGTTCGCAATCAGGCACATACATGGCGTCACTATCCTGGGACCAGTATATATGCATGGCCTCCTTCTTGGTCAGCTCTGTGAATGTATGGAGGTGTAGACAGTCCTGAAGCACATGTCACCGGACTCATTACGATTCGCTGCAACATGAACTCTGGTCTCCATCTCTAAATCACCGTTCTCCAATAAAAGCAGTGATTTCCTTGTGTTTGTGTGTCTGTTGTGATCAGTACACACGTCTCAAATATGACGACACCGATCACAGAATACAGTTTATGCTGTGACATGCTTTTTAAGGGGATTATTTCCTGCTGCAGACTTCCCATGTTTTTCTTTGGATGTCCAATGATTGGCAGTAGTGTAACATCATGCAGAGCCTAATACAAAACTCCTCAACTTGGGCAATGAAATAACACCATTAAAATTACGACTTGATGTTTACTGTGATGGATTATCCACCCAGGGAAACGTGTTTACCATACTGCACAAGAACGAATGGCAGCTAATGGCTCCTGAAATAAAGACAAAGAGCTCTCATATCTTAAATTATGGTAATTAGTGCAGAAGAGAAACAAGAATACTGCCACATAATTAAAACATTTCACCTGATTAGACCCCCTCTCAGGTTTGTGTAGGTGTATACAGAGTGCTTGATTGACATCTCCCTGACTCTACTTTTTTTTGTGCAAATGTCAAGGTTGGACAATTTACACCTTCATCATCGTTAAGCCCTGGTCACAGCAGGAAGTTTACCCATGCAACCTAGTGATATAGCTGGTGCCAGAAGCTTGGTGATGTAGTAACCATTCACAGGGCTAAGTGGTGAACAACTGCAGCCACTACGCTAGCGCTGCTCAGTAACATTAGTACGTTTTTCTTACAGCAGACATTTTGCCATGTCACAGTACCAAAGCAACGGATGCAAATGATAAAATGAATTGTGGCTGAATTCCATTTAGCTGCTTTAGTTTCGGGGTTTTGGTATTTGTGCATGCTGGGCGGCTGTCACAGCTTACTGAGACACTCGAGTAGAGCAGGGCCACTGTTAACGTCATCGTGACACCTGCTGTGACAGAGGACGTGCTAGCCTGTCGCTAGCAGGACAGATCAAGAGACGTACATACTCCAGTTCACATCAGCAGAGGAGGTTAAATAAAATAAGGTGGTGCAACACATCTAATGAGCGTCGATAGCTCTCTCTGTTGTCTCCGGCTTTCTGTTCCCTCCAAGGTCATAATCAGTGGCATGGTTTGGACTGAACGCGTGTGTCAAAGTTCACCAAAGTTGATGATGACACAAAAGATGTGCGCATAATTGCTTTAATTCCATTGAAAGCAATAGATTTTGGCGTTTTCAATGCTGGTGTGACCAGACATTTATAGTTGTTTTTTATGGCTGTGTGAGTTCAGAGATCCCTTATTGTACATGCTGGGTCACGATCATGGCTTACTGAGACACTTCAATATAACAGAGCTGTCATTACCTGTTATATGTTGCATTTGTGCTTTTCCTACTGTACTAAGCCAAAATGTCAGTCATGAAAAAAGGTCTCTTAGTACAAGTCATTTGATGCCTCGCTTAAATCCAAGCCTGGCCCTGCCCGACTTCAACCTGAACGAGGACTAATCAGGCAAAATAAATGAAAGCACTTGTGTGGCGGCGCCAACAACGTGTCGGACCTTTGAACACTCCCTAAATAAAACCAAAAAAAAATCCCTCAAGTAAACAAAAAGATAGGTATGCGTCAAATGGGACACTTTACTTTGAAAAGATGGAACTGAGGTCACAATGCTTTGGTTCGTTATGCAGAAGCTAGAAGTCTGTATTTGGCAGTGAGCACAGCTGCAAAATGTTAAAGCTGCTCCATCAGAGCCCCTGTTCCTCACCCAGTTCCAGCGCTTTGACGTACCAATAATTATGGTACAATAACTAATCCCTCATTAGTGTTATGTCTACGCTGCTCCAGCTCACAAAGATGGGAAATCAATGTGCCTTTGCCTGAAGCAAGAATGGAGAGCTGTCCATCTTCCATGTTCAAACAGCACCTACTCTCCATATTGAAAGATTGATCCTTGACCTACTGACAGTAACTTAGCTTCCCCAAGACAGAAGAGAAATGTTTTATGGGAGAGGGCATTGGCTGACGGAAATGAAGCAAAGCTGAGGTGATTCAGATCACGTTGGGTTGGTTTTTGTTCATTTGGGGGTTAAGAAAGACAAACCTCTCCACACCCGCAATCCACTGGGAGGGAGCCAGAGACTTTTAATGACTTAGAATAAAATAAACATTTTCCCTCTAATTCTCTCTAAACAGTTGACAGGGCTTTTTCATTCCTGCAGAATTTAATGTTGCTTTGAATTACAAATGCAGAAGCACATTGCAAATATGTACTTTACCAAAAGATCCCCATGGCACTGAGACGCTCTTTAAAGATTCATAAAGCATTTTCAGAGCCCATCTCCTCACGTTTAAGTACTCCAACTCCCAAAAGAGATGGTAATGTATTGTTCCAAATATTCTCATTGCAAGCTTGTTAGGGAGTTAAAATTGCAACCGTTGAGGCGTAAAGACATTTTACAGTTCGTCTTTACAATCTGAGGCCTCAGCAAAAAGAATAAAATAAATAAATTAAAAAAAAGAACTGAAACAACTATGGCTCTGAAAATGCTTGAATTAATATTGCCAGCTCATGTAAGGCCAGTGGAAGGCTGTAGTAGAGCAGCCATGAATGGCAGCAAAGATAACACCAGCAGGCTGAAATGGCTCTTCAGTGGTCTTCATTCTGTCTTCGGGACACAGCTGGATCATCCTTTTGGACCCGTGGGTTGCCTTTACAGACAAAGACACGCATGCACACACACATATACAGTAAAGCACACACGCTGAGTCTGGCTGATCCAACATGGTGACCCTTTGTTATCTGCTCCTGCCCAGCTTTGTTTGCATGGATCATCTGGAAACTCCATTTGTTGTTGGCGTTTTGGAGACATACTAAAGGGGCGAGTCAACAAACTCCAAATGCACATCCTGGCACACTGATGCTCTCCTCTGAACCATAAAATGAACAGATGGTGTGAAAGTTGAATTCTTAACACTAAAGAATCAATAAGTGTCTGTTTCAAAACAGTGAACAGCTCAGAAAATGAAGCTTTGCAGCTCTGGTAGTCAGTAGTGACCAGGAGCTTCTCTGTAGAGGCCAAGTGTTCTCGATTTTTTGTTGAACAAAAGAAAAATCTTTCAGTTTCTGATAAACAGAACAAAGTATTTTTTTTTAATTTTTTATCCAAAATGTATTTGGTAGCGTCCACCGACACACAGGCCCTCCAGGTGACTGTGTTTCACAAACCACCGACCTTCCTGTTATCATTACAAGTTGGGTCATTCTTATCATTTAATAACTGCTAAGAATAACTATGGCCAATTTAAGCAGCTCACAACCCAAAGCTATCTGACTTCGGAGGGAATCTACTAGAAGGGACTGCCTGTCTGTCTGCATTTTATTGTATAACCAATTAGAGCTGGGCTGTCGACACGAATTTGGACTATGAGAGGCCAAACTTTGAGCACAGAAAGCTAAAATGACACAGGAGTCTGGTTGAGAGTGCCCCAAATCTGCCTGTGGAAGCCCTGCAAGACCTCTATAAGAAAAAAGTCACCACTTTGAGAGAGGATATAGGCTGAAAAGTGCAATGCACTGACTATGATCATGACTGACATGTCAGAAAAGTGACATCTCATAACAGAGCCATAAAAAATGAATAATTAAGAGCTTAAGTGAATGGCCCTGAAATTTATCCCAAATGTGGACACATGCAGAAAAGTAAGCTTTTTAACAATATCCTCCACTTTAGTTCAAACTGGGAGCTCATCTTTCTCTTTTGACTCTTTTTTTTTTTTTATACAAAAATTCACACATTATATTGTATAAGCAAACTGAATGACAAGTGGTAGACCTTGAGCTGACGATAAGGGACAATGGAGTAAATGCCAGGAATGATAAAAAGTCAAGACTTTGTCTCACAATACAGCAGTGAAAATCCAGTGCAGTAAAAAGTATAAATGAATCTGAACATTTGGAGTGATGTTATATAAAATTCGCAGGAAAGAATTAGAAAATACTAGAAAAATGTCATGAGAGCATCAGTAACTGGTATAATTACCACGGAGAAGGTTAAGGTCACCGTGCACAGGCTGTGTGTCCCTGCAGGAATGTCACAATAAGGTTTTTGCTGCAGAATTTAACTTGTGTCACACTTTATTACCGGTACAGGCTCCCTCACCATGTAACCGGGCTGTTTAATGCCCTTTTCCAGCACAAACTGTTTTCTCTCTCACCCTCCCTCCTGCCAGTGGTTCTTCCCGGCAGCTCTCAGCATCTCTCCAGCAGCAGACTCAAGGACTTGTGCGACCACATCGACGCGCAACAGAAGGCTCTCTCTCCCCCTCTCTCTCCCCCTCTCTCTCTCCCTCTCTCTCTCTCTCAGCACCGGACCGTACAGCGCACAGGAGCAACTTTCACTCGCATCGTTACGCATGGCTCTGGCTCTGGCTCTGGCTTTGAGCGAAAGCGCGGCTGTAACAGCGAAACTACTGGGATTCTAAGAAGAATAAATCACAGCAACAAGAATCTAAAAAGACGGTTCAAGGATTTTTTTTAACCCCCCGCCCCCCCAAAGAGATTATTCCCCCTTGTGCCAATAATGATCTCCACATGCGTAACGGGATGTTGTCTTGTTGCAGTGTAATTATTCAGCTGTAGGTGTAGACCCGACGCGTTATCTGACCTCTCATTTCACACAGAGATGGACCTGTGGGGACTTTATCTGTTTCATCTCATAACTTTGGGTAAGTGATTACTTTTTTTTTTTAACGATCTTTCTCTAACGTGGAGAAAATCCAACCTGCTCCATTTACCGTTTGATTAAAACAGTCTGGTTTGATCGGTCGTTCAGCCTTTTGCCATATGACCGCTTACAGAGCTTCATGTAAAAACTCCCATTTTCACAAAGATGTGTTAGTTAGCACGGGTTTATTTCCAGTCTCACACTGTCTCAGTTGTGCGCCCCTGTATGTTGGGAAACGGAAAGGAGCCTCTGCCTCTGTGTGCGCGCCTGTGCGTGTGCGCGTTTTTTGAGGTCCGTGTGCATGAGGGAAAAACTGCATAAAAACATGTGTGGATCATACATCTGGCTTCCTCTTTATGCCTTTCTCCTGACTGCAGTGTGCCCCCCCGTCCACACTGGAGTCAAATTATAAAAAGGTTTGCGTTGCACAATATTGATCACACTGTGATATTCAGCAGCGTTGTGCTGTGCTACACCGTCATCTCAGCCGTTTACCTGATACATGCATTCAAAGTTTGACAGCAGCGCTGTTGTTTATCCTGGTAAAAGTCATCGTCCTCAGCAGTGCCTCTGCCTCTGCCCCTGCAGTGAGTGTCACTAACCCGCTCTCCGTGTAACTGAATGAAGCTGGATTATTGATTTTTGTGGCAACAATCTACAGTCTTGTGAGAGGGGAGCTGTGTGTTGTTGGCTCTCAGTGTCTCTTTGCCACCACACACAGATGTGTCAGTCTCAGCCCTGCTGCCACGGTGCTGCCTAATAGCATCATACCCACCAAGTCATCATTTTAATTGGCGCCTGCTTTCCTGCTTTAACAAAGGCGGGAATGTCCATTATATCTTACCTCTTTATTCATTATTAATATCCTGTTTGGAGGTCATTTGGTAAAATGAAAGGAGATGCCAGTCAGGAAAGCTGAATGGAAAAGAACAGTTTGCTTTTTCAATAAGCTTGATTCTTCTTCATGACCTGATTTATTTAGGGCCATTTGGCTTGTAATGGATGATTAGACATGGAGATGGTAATGTTCTCCTGCCGTTATGCTGAAAAGAAAAACAGCTCAAGGTTCGTACTCCTGCATATCTAAAATAAAGTCCTGCTCCACTCAGGATAAATTACTTAAAATGAACTTTATTCTAAACATCATGCAGGCGTTGATTCTCGCCTGTTTGGAGATCTGCTGAAATTAATTAGCCAAGACCAAACTGCAAAAGGTCAGAAACTACAGGCTGTTTGGATGATTCAACCCATTTATGTGGCATTCTGGGCAGTTTCAGTGACATCCATGGAGTTTATACGGACAGAAAGCCGAGCTCACACATTATCCAGCTCCCCTAACTGCTCCAGATACCTGCAGGCCAACACTGACAGATCTCAAAATAACCACGATTTTACAGAAAGAGCTCTCAAAGCAAATATTAGGAGAAGTATTTCTCAGCTGGGAATAGTGGCCATTTGAGGTTTGGCATTGTTGGATTATTTCTTGGCTTTTGCTGCCTTTCTTTGTTGGGCTAAATCACGTTATAACAGCCAAAGGTTTCTCTGTGCTTTATTGTGCTCACTGTTTATTGAACACAGACCCAGATGATGATCTAAATCTTGAGTTTATTTTTTGCAGCTATCAAATACAGCCAGGCAGTTTGAGGCCTTGTAATCGATGCAGGCACCAAATTTAAAGTATAATATCATTCAAAATATCTGCATGCAAATCATAAAAGTGCTAGTGATGAATACTGCAACAGCTGAAACGATTAGTCGAATTAATTGATTAGTGGATCGACGGAAAAAATATCAAAACAGTTTAGTTAAATAAAAAAAAAAAAAATCAGTTTCTTTTTCTCAAAATGAGATGATTTGCTGCTTTAATAATGCAGACTGAATCTTTTTTTGATTTTGGACTGTTAGTCAGACAGAATGAGATGGGACGGAATGTCGAATGCGAATCAGCCAATATTTTTACACCTAGCTCGGTTTATTGAAGCCTGCTCATTGGCTCTCTGGCATGTTGGTCTGCTGAGCTGAGGCATGAACCTCGAGCAGCGATGATGTTCAGTCCAGGGCTGCAGGTCCTGAAGAGGACATTCATCTCGCAGAGGGCCAGCTTGGATTCTGAGGAGATGTGGAGTTCAGACTGAATCACTGTTGCCTCCACTGTTATAAGAAATAAAAATGAATCCCAAGCAAGTAGTTGACTGTCCCAGCTTTGATCTTATCTGTAAGATAAATGTGCAGAGGAGCTCATTTTGACAGATCCGCACAGAGGCTTGAAATGATATAGAATTAAGCACAATTGCACAGTGTAAGTCTCTCAGATAAGCTTTTTTCTGCAGTATTAACTTGAAAAGGCAGAAGGTGCACCACAGCCACATCACGACAGCTTCATATCAAGATTCAAGTCCCTATTGTGGGACAAGGTGATTGAATTTAATATTAATGGGTCAAACCGAGGGCGCAAGGAGTGATCTCTAGTGGCACTTGGTTGCAGCGGAAAAACCACTAGCAGCTGACAAGGATATGCAAAGTGGTTCCAACGCTTCTAATTATTTAAATTTTTCTGATTAAGGCCTGTCATAGCTTTTTAGTTGTCTTCAGATTTTTTTTTTTTAACCGTGTAAAAATCAACTATTTTTAATCTCCCTCCTCCATCAGATCTGCTTTTTAACTGCAACAGTACCCAGCTTCAGCCGGTGATCATGCTGTATTTTCTTGATTTAATGGTTTTGACATTGTGGGATATGACCTGTGTCTTTAATGGAGACAGATAAGTACTGCCAAGCATGCTATTACCAAGCATATTGGCTGGCCTCTTGTAGAGGATTTGTCATGAATCTCATTTGAAGCGCAGGTAGTACCCAAGGTGAACACACAACCCATCACATTTTCATGTGGCACAGATAGGTCACTCCATAACCGCCGGTAAAATGGTGAGAGGAGATGGTGTTAGGAGCTCTACCTACACATTAACACCACTTTAACACAGGAACTGCGTGTATAACAGGATAATAATAATTCATGCATTGGTTGTGCATTTGGACATAACTAACTGCTGTTGGTCGGGGTTAAATACCTAATCATCCAAATTCACTTCCACACATATCATTATTAAACTACTTAACAGTGGGGTCCATCAGTCTGAGACCACTTTCCCAGACCTCACTGTAATCATATAGCTCTTGTGCATATACCCAGCAGGCATGTTCAGTTTCAGTTACAAAATGGGTGTTGCAATATTTGCATCAGAGATTCAGCATAGATGGAATTGTGCTGGTGTAACTCTGTGGCTGTTTAAAATTGTTTTGCCACCTTATGAAGAGTTAATGAAATAACTCACTTTCTACAATCATTTTTTAAGTAATTCACAGAGCAAAGCTTCATGTCTGATGGGGCTTCAAATCATAGATTCACTTTGTTTTATGGGCCCTGTGGTCCCGGAATAAGTTCCAAGAGAGGAATAATGTAACTGTCTTCATTTCCTAGGGACTGTCCTGGGTCCTGCCACTCACATCTCAGTGATTCAAATGAACAAAGTGAAATAAAAAATGGAAACTGACTGTGATTATCAGGCGATTATGTTTTACTCAGTGGTCAGCAGCTAAACACTGAAAATACTAAGGAACGTACACTTTCTGAGTGTTTCTATTTACAGGTACCAGCAGCCAGATCACCAAATATGGAGAAGAAGAGTACTCATAGTTGCCAGTTTATATCAATGAGGATGAACTTCATATAGAAGTATACCTCTCAGTATAGTGCAACACAGTTCAACAGCACTGCAGCCTCTTTAAAACCCGTAGAAAGAAAATCTCTCTCTCTCTATGTATATATATATATATATATATATATATATATATATATATATATATATATATATACACACACACACACACACACACACACACACACACATACATACATACACACGCATACAAACAAATAAATCATCAATGTAAATTAGATCATTATTGCCTCATTAGGTAGTAAAACAATGACGGAACCATAGGAATGGATGAATGGATGATTTTTCTGTACAATAAACAAACATGAGATGATATGTTGCTATGAATACTGTTGCTAGGGACACTAAAGAAAAAGTACATCAGGGTCATATAAATTTAAAACGACGTTCACAACAGTTTGGCTCACAAACAACTTTCATCAGTGCATGATCTGCCTTACTGCCTGAGCAAAAACTGTTTCAACAAAAACTGAAATTTATAACCTCAGTGAAAGTAGAATTTATTGCAGAGCTGTTATATTAGACTGCATTAGTCTGAGCAAAGTGTACTGGACCTAATTAACTTGCAACTGAGTGTATACATGTGTATTTACTCATGTTACCAAATGGATTTCTGCCAGTGTTCTTTGTGATTAGACATTTTGCAGTTTCAAGAAAACTGAATCTGGAAATTAAGAACAGGTTCTAAAAGTTCAAATATAGCTACTATATATACTAATTAAGTACTGACTTTCCTTCACTTCTGTTTAACAAACCTTTTAGGGAAAATGAATGAATCATAAAATAGTGTCACCAAATTACTTCTAGTATTTATTACAGGATTATTTTAGGAATCCATGTTGACAAATCTGAACTTTAACAGAATTACATTTGTCCTCACTTGGTATAGCAGTCATTTTGATAACACAAACATTTCTGATAAGGATCCTTTGAATTTGGTTATTAAATAATTAGGACTAAGATATCTACTGAGTGTTACATTTTATTATTGAACTATTAACTGTGTCCCAGATACTCTATCTGAATGACCTCAAACATATCTTTGCCATTTATTTTCTGCCATTTCTTACAACATAGTAACTGACATATAAGCCAATACCATTATACCTGCACTGCTGGGCCTGTCGACAACAGCCAGGCTGTAAGAACTGGACTGATCTTAAATTGTGAATCTTTACATTAAGTAGGCCTTTAATATAATGCAGTAAAACAGGCGAGGAAACAGAGAAAATATACTATGGATTTCCACCTAAATGATAGCTGTGGTCATGACTTAATGCGTCTGTTCTAACAGTTCCTTTGCTGGAGCTTTACAATAAATTATTATTAGACCTCCGGAGTCAATGTTGCATCTCATGAGCCTCGTGGTATACAGGAAATAAAACTCTATAAAAGGACATGAGTTTTCCATCTAAAAACCTATCGATACATTTCAGTAACATTCAGTCACAGGCAGAACTGGGGGTTAAAAGCTTTAGAGACAGAAAGGCTGTTTCACTTTTCCTGTGGGCTGCCTCTGTTCCTCAGCCAGTCAGAGCCCTTAAAAAAAAACCTTTGTATTTAATTATTGAAGTTTTAAAATCCGCTGTTGAGCTGGTGCATTGCCATTCATCTGATGTCAGTCAGCCTGACGGCTCTGACCTTTAATGGAGACATTATTCAATTTCTCAAATAATCTGCCTATAATATTAAACTATAATAATTTCAAATGGTAGATAAAGTTTGGAGTAAAAGTGCTGCTCAGGCCTGAAAGTCTGAGGCAAGCCATGACAGTGTCTGAGGCTGCTGGGGGGAGGGTTACGACCAAAGACATACCATTGATTAGGCGTGATGTATGTGGGTGAAAAATAAATGAGTCTGAGTTTAAAGCCCTCATCCATTATTGTAGTCCAGAGCCTCCAGTTATATCACTGTTCCCTCATTACTGAGTGTGTTTACATTTGGAGAATTACATGATTGAACGCATTCTGTAGGGAGAAAATGACCAACAACAAGTAATAAGGAAACACAATATATGACTTCATTAAGCTTAGCGGCTTAAAGGTCCTGTGAACGTTCGTCCTTGCCACTAGATGTCGCACTCGACCACCAGCACCTCAGACAAACGCTTCGTCAGCCACACCTCCAGCCTGGGATCAGCCGGTGTGAGGGAGCCCAGTGGAAGCAGCCACTAAACACACAGGAAGAAGCTCAACTGAATAACAGCAACAATCCAGCCACAACCATAAGCCCACGCTAGCATTGCTGTCATTTACTCCACGGCAATGCTGACAGTTAGCCAGCTAGCGATAGCAACATCTGCTGAACACACTCATAATATAGGTAACAGCAAGATAGCTCAAGTTATCGTGCTACTGTAGCAGATCACAACAGAAAAGTTACTTACACATGGAGGAGAAGAAAAACCATTTCAGAGTCAAGCTGGAGCCGTTTAGCTGCTCGTAGGTTTCTCCATCTCGGTAAAGACAGACCAGTATTGGCTCCACGGTCGGACTGGAAAAGAAATTCAGCCCCAGAGTTGTCCGCTGAGACCCGGTGCACAAATGAAACTGACGGAGCCAGTAAAAACTTCAGCGAGAGCCAAATATTTTTGGTAGAGACCAAAACTGAGCTAAAGCAGCGTCTCCCAGACATTGATTTATTTGTGGCGACCGGCCACAATATCAACATTGATTGCCACATAGGAAGGAATTGTTGTTGGCTTTTCCCTGCAGAGGAGATGGCTAGCATATCTGCTAGTCGATACTGACCGCTAATGCAAGTGGGTAACATTAATGCTAAATCTTTACCTCTGATGCAATCCAGATGAATATCTTAATGAGGAGGTGCAAAGACAGCCTGGACCAGAGGTAATAGCAAAGCAGAGCACCCAGAAACTTAGGAACCAGTTGTTTCAGATGCACTTTACCCCTAGTTTCAAAAGTGGCTCTATAAAGAAAGTTTTAATTACTTAATTAAGAAGATACACGTGGGAAAGCTGAACAATCCGACTACCGTGATTTGCTGTCCAATTAATTTGTTTCATACATTTCCAGGCTTCAACCAGTGCTGCTGCAGCAGCTGAAGCAGCAAGAGAAGGTCAGGAAGGGACAGTTTTAGCTAATGAAGAGAGCTGTAGGAGAGGAGGAGGAGGTCGGCAGCCAACATGCTGCTGTGGGAGAGGCAGCTGGGGCAAAAGCAACAGGTGAGATTGACAGCAAACGTGGACATAGAGCTGTTTATGCCACTCAACCACAAGCCAGTTACCGGTTTTAATGTTGTGGATATGTGCAGTGGAGCATATTATTCACAGTGTTATAAAACAATGAAACAATGGATATGCACTGGATGTGCAAATAAGCAACTGTTTGCTAACAGTTACCTGATTAACCCTTTACGTGGTCGGCAACTTGTTTCTGCTGCCCCCTAGTGGCTAAACCATAGTGATTTAACAGATTAGATAGAAACTGAATATTAATCTTGCAAAATGTGCAACATATTTTTCTGCATTGTGTGTGCTAAACATTCCCCACACCTCCACTTTATCATAGAAACTGTCCTAGACTGCCAAGCTCTCAAATATCATAGAGAAGAGCAGCAAAATTACTGCACCAGTTTAGAATTGCACTTGTATGAAACTGTGGGACAAGATGGATGTTTTTTTAACGGATTTCAAACAAATCGAAATTGATGCAGCAGAACCAGAGTTGCTTTTTTAAAAATTATTATTCCACACATTCTCCTTCCTTCATGTTGACACTGTGGTCCAAGAAGTAAAGCGGTCTTAAACTTTTGGACCCTACTCTACATTAACCACAACTCAACTTGACCACCAATGCTTCAGTTGGAGATTCAGGAGTGTGGAGGCCAATGCAGCCTCAGGCAGCGATGAGGAAGACTTCTGGTAAGCTCACTTCTGTCTAACTCCACACCCCCCAAGATTTTTTTCTGGGAGTTTTCATCCCCAACTGGTGAGACTTCACACAGCGCTCTCTGGAGCCACAAGAAGGCTTTATACACTTTTTTCACACATTGTACTCCCCAAGAACTGTGAACAGACTTTGGTGTGAAAAATCAGGAACTGCAATTAGTAATGTTAATTATTACCAGCTCTCATGCTAACAATGTGAATATTGTGATAATATATACCACAGAGGATATATTTAATGGCATTGGGTCTTACAAAAACTAGCTTGTAATATGTACATAGAATATAAATGTTAGAAACAACAGTCTTCAGTGGTCAATAGTGCCAGATCAATATTTTCCTTTCATTTGCCTTTTCCTCTAGGTTTATACAGAAGTAAACACTGAAAGGCTGGCCATGTAACAGTAACCACTCACAGGTTTTGGCAAGAAAAAACCACTGTGGTTAAAATTGGAGGTCTACAACCTACCTCATGATTAAATGATGCTTGGTGGTTGTAAATCAATCTTTCCGACAGTCCATTCGGTTTAGTTTGATATTTTCGCAGAACTGCTCAGCAAGCAGTTTGTTTACCTCTTTGGTCTGCGAGTTGCACTACTGGCCGAAAAGTTGAGGGTTTAGTGAAAGAAAAGCACGCTGCATGCCAATATAGGAAGATGATGCTGCTCTGTTCTTTGGAGATGCTTCAAGATTAACTCAATATACACAATATATTCTCAATACCATGCAGTGTCTGCTTTCGCCCAGCCCCCTTTCCTCTGGCTTATGCAACATTACCCTCAATCATCATCTTTCAGGTCAGGGTCGGAGATCTCTGCCTTGATTGTCTGCTAAATGTAAGAAGATGCCCTCGGTTGCACTGGTTGGTTATGGCTCCAAAGACAGAGAGGTACTGACTGTATAACACTCACTCAGCGACTGATATTTCGCAGAATGAGATTCCTTTAATCTGCTTAACACATTTATTGAAAAGTGATCACCAAGTGAAGAGATAGACGGTGAAAATGATACAGTGATTGCATAACTAGGGCTCCTGATCACACTAAAAACTTCATCTCCCTCTCCATTAGGCCTGTTATGAAATTCACAAAATGGCTCTGAGGTTGCAGACATGCAGTGGCCTCTAAGGGCCAAACAGAGGCTCATTAGCTCAGTCTCTCTCAGTGGTTATCCTGAGAGAAAGACTGTTCCAGACAAGCAGGCACAGCGCCATTGTGACACAATTTCAAATTGGTGGGGGCTTAAGCTCCACTTCCTGCCTCCTTGTTGTATTTCTGGGACACTGCTAAGTCTATTTGGGGTGAGTGAAGTTTCATGAAGATAGATGGAAGCAAATCTTGGAAGGCTACATGCGACAAAAGGTACAAGGACATATTTTTTCAGGTCTCCCTCCTCCAGTTAGCTGACTGTGAAATTAGTATTTTCATTGCCACAATCAGGCCAGGGAGTGGACATAAGTTATTTTACTTCAGATTCAGATTTACTCTGATTCAAACACCGGTGTTATATCAGCTAACACTTACAAGACTGCAGATGTAATCCTCTTAAAAACGATAAGATTGGCAGATGTGAACTTTTGTGTTTGTGTAAATAAGAGTTCATCCTTCTCATTGTCAATGTAATAAGCTTCAGCCAATTTTGAACTTCTCCTTTCCTCTTTGACTTGCTGGCATTAATAAGCACAGAATACAGCCAGTGAAGTGACTTTTTGATGAACCAGTCATCTGTCCTGTTTTTTTCCCCTCCTCCAAATAGAGATGACAGCTGCTGATATTCATTCTTTTTTCCCCCTTTCCAACTTTCCTGAGGTAAAGAGCCACTGCATCACAGAGTGATCAGCTGCTCGGGCAGCTTTGTGTAACAGTATATTCCACAGTAGAGGCACTAATTACAGCTTAAATAACGGTATTAAAAGCCTATGAAAATATTTACATATTATGGTTCTGTGGAGTTTCTTTAACCAAACAATTATATTCCATAAACACTGGCTTATTATGTTGCCTCCTAAGTTTTCCTCTGTGTTAAAGTGTGAGCCAAGAAGTGCAGAAAAGTTTATGAACCGACCTCAAACCCAGAAAGGGAGCTTAGACAACATTGCTTGCAAATGATGGATGCAGCTGGCTTGTATCATTGTGGTCCCAACACAGGTTTTATGACAGGCGGGATGAACAAGCTGACTAACTGAATTTCTTGATATCTGAAGCTGTGCATATGCACTATATGCTGTATTAGTGCTGCTCTTTAATTGAAATAGGTGCAGCCTCAAACTTTTTAGTATTTAATTACTGTTTCATTATTTGTTTACAGGCACTGAGTGAATGCCAGTGAATTACACCGCAGCTCAGCCAGCAAATGGAATAGTTTCTTATCAGTGTTCCCAGACTAGACCATATACCAGCCGAGCTCTGGCACCAAACAGTTTTTCACTAAAATTAATTCGGCATCTTTTATGCCTAGGAGGAGCTCTTCAGTTAATCAAATCAGTGAAATTAGTTTGGGGCCTCATCGTAGCAACAATAAAAAGGAATGACTGGAAATGCTTCTTTGCACTATATAAAGTGAATTATTGTCTGGACCGAGAAATGTGAAATACAGGAAATGGCAGAGTGGCAATAAGATCCTAACTGAAGAGCAAGCCATGGACCCCTGCTCTGAACCATGTCGCCGTGCTACGTCCCGACTGATACTGTTGTTACTGATGTATAGGAGAAGAAACCTCAGTCCAACCTTGCTCACTGTATCTGAACAGCAGGTCCATGAGGTGAGAAGGGAAATAACTAAATTACTTAAGTCTAATGCATCCACATACAGAAATCAGTTCTCTCAGGATAAACAAAAACATCTGCAAGTGCCAGAAACTGTCCAGTAATATTGATTTGTGTCTGTATATTTACAACAGTCAACAACAATGAGAGCTCTTTGTGGAAAGGATGAATGGAAGCCTATGTCTGAGCTATGTGGGGGGTTAAAAAGCAACGTTTGTCTCAACAGGCTCATTGTGTGGTTACAACCACCAACACTTATTTTTTATGAGTACATCTTCACTTTGCCTTTGCTAATATCACCAGCTCTGCAGTGGACAAAGCTTCTATTTTTCATATATTTGATGATTTTTCCAAACATGTGGTAAACTGACTCAGTGATTCACAGTCTCCTCTGAGTGAGAGGGTCCTGGGTGTTACATGGAGGTTGCACGTTCTCCTTTCACGTCTCCTGTTTCCTCCCACGATCTGAAAACACACAGGACAAGTGAACTGGAAACTACATTTCCCCCAGGTCAGAATGCAAACATACTTGCCTGTGATGCATGTATCAGTTCTGGTTGGAGTGTCTCTCCACCCCTCTACGACACAGCCTACAACTAAATATGCACAGACGATGGATGGATGAATGTATTCCTACAAAATGCAGGTTTGATCATTGTGAACCACCATTCTTCTGGCCTAAATTCTTTTACATAGTAGAAGTTTTCCCCAACCGAATCAAATGAAAATATTTAGCTTGTGCATTTGTCCACCCACGTCTGACTCGGAACAGTTAAAACATGTCTCTCCATGTAAAACTCATGTGGCATTACAGCTTTAACGGTTTATGCAGCAGAGGTATTAGCTCTGCAAAGGCCTTATTCCTCTCTGCTTTTGCACAAAACAGTGCTGATTAGTCAATCAACCGGTTTGTTGAACAACAGAAAGTCATTGATTAAGGAAACATGTCAACCATTCACAGGCTGCAGCTGTGAGGATTTGTTGCTTTTCTTCGTATCACATGACAATGAACTGAATGTCTTTGGATTTTGGATGGGTGGTCACTGACAGCGTCTGACAAGCAATCAAGAAATTCATCAACGATGAAAACAAAAGTGTCTCTCACTGCAAGCAGCTCATTCGTCCGATCACGGAGCATTTGTTGAGGCTTGGTCTGGATTTCCAAAACATATGCATGTTCTGTACATTTGAGTCCACCAAACAAACACCCCCCTGTGATGATTAGTCAACTTGTGTTCTGCTGTGTAATAAGATTACAGAGGTTGGACTGCTTGACTCCTCCAGTGTTCCAGGAGAGGAAACACACCATTACCAAGGCAGCAGACAGGAACCGGCTGGAGGGCACCTGTCTGCGTGAGCTACAGTGGATTTACAACATCTGCTCCATGCAGGAAAGGATGCCACCTCCGCTCACCACGATTTGATTAATTATTTCAGATGTAGAGAATGACACAGCCAACCAACTGCAAATATTGAGCGCAGAAGATCCCCGTCTCACTTTGAGGTCAATGATACTATTGCAGGAAGATGAGTTATTAAGGCAAGCTGTGGCTGCACATTTACATGTGGTTGGAAACCTCAGTGAGATTGTTATACATTCACAACTGTCTTTTGACACAGCAGCACTTCACATACCTCATTAATGGCCAGCACGTAACAAGATATTGGCCTCGTTTGTGGAGCCCTTTGACTCTGTCACCACCCCGTAGATCCAAATCCCTTCCCACTCCATGCCTTGTTAGGCCCTAATTAATTGGATCAAGAGAATGCCACTAAGCGTTTGACAGCTCTCTGTGAGTGATAACTGTGAAACCAGAGCCACATTGCCATGGACATGCCCCTGGAGAAGAATCACCCCACATTAGCTCCATTGACTCTCTGCCACCAACGTCCGTGGGGATTCAACTCTGCTGCTTTGATAAGATGCAGGGAGACCCTGCTTTGAAAGCTGTGGTAAAAATATCTTCTAAAGAGTTAGCATAATAAAACAATTTATAAGTTTATAATTCCTAAGATTTTCGTGACATTTTAGCTGTGCAGAGCAGCAACTTGGAAACAGCTCGGAGGTTAATGTGTAGTCTGAATGGGCCGTGTTTCAAACTTGTTCCATTGTCTGACAACGGAAACAGAAAAACATGTAGAAGGAAACAGCTTTATTTGAAAATTCGACCTAGTCTTGTTCCTATTGCAAGTAGTTCTTGACATAACTAATAAAATTAAAAACTGCTGTAAAATGAAAAGAACAAAACTTTTTAAATGGTGGTTTTGTTGATGTCCTGTGATTCATGAGCAATGAGCCATGTTATAGAAGGTCTGCAGTCTGTCTGATGGCCTCTAAGCCAGGGGTAGAAATATACAGCAAGACCCACTGCTTGCATGTAGAAAACAATTTGAAAGGTCTGAGGCTGTGATCTCATGCGTGGAAGTTTCTTTGGCCAAATGACCTGCTCATTATCTGCAAAAAAAAAAAAAAAGCCAGTAGAAGGTAGAGAAGCCCAGAAGTCTCTACTCCAAGTTTTCTGCAGCATTGTCATTGCTTTTGAGATGTTGATCCATTGCCCCACAGTTCTCATGGTCTGCATCGTAATGAGACCCAGCTTGATATCAGTTACACCATCACACGATCAGCCTACAGAAAAAGAAGGGAGCTTCTGAGCCAGGTTGAGAGGGGGAGGGAGGAGGAGGAGGAGGAGGAGGGCGGCTGTATGGGTTTGAAGAACATGATATTACCTGACTCTGTACTTTGGTACATGCCCTCTGAACCTGGGAGGAACGCCTGTTTGGGGTTACAGACACAACATATGGGGAGGTTGGACAAAAACAAAAGGTAATGTAAAAGCTGATGTTGTTCTCTTCAGGACATTACAAGGCCACATTTTTTTTAAACCTGGCCTCAGAAAACAAAGGTCATTTCTTGACAAAGCAACAATTACACCCTGAGTTTTCTGAGCTTATTGCAATCACACGAACAGCCACAGAACACTTGCAGGTCTCTTGATAATACTGATCTGGATGTACTATTTCATAGTATTACATGTGATGAGATTGTAGCAGAGCATCCTTTTGGGAAATGACACCACTGAAGCAAAGGTGACATTTTAAAGTGTAAATATTGTAAATACAGAAAAACTCCTAATTACTGTTCTCAGGTCATGGATCTTATGTGCTTCACTTCTCCTGTGAATACACTCTAATCACACCGTTTTCAGTTCTATCTTTACGAGATATTTAGCTATAGTGCAGCCTTCCTTGAGTGTGGACCTTCAATGGGGAAGTCTATCTTTTTTTTCCTTAATCAAACAGGTTAATTAGATTAATGCGCCTCTATTCATTAATTTTTGAACAGATGAACGCACCAGGAATCCTTGGGGATTCCTGGTGCTGAGAAGTGACACACTGCATTTATTATGCTAGCCTTCACATTGTTGGTATTCTGGGACAAAGAAAAGGAAGGAAAGCCATCTATGTGATTATCATACAGATGGTAATATAGCACTCAATGAAAGTGTGGTCAAATCCCAATGTCCCCCCTAAGGCCTAAGCCTTGAACCATGAACCAATTGGTGTCATGTGGTAAATGACTGAGCGCAAAAGTCTGCAGGGGCTCAAAATGGTACAAAGAGGAATGGGACAGCACTTTGGCGCTGGTATTAACGTCCGTCTCTGGTGATCTGATCACAAGTGGTCAGCTCAAAGTTCAGGTGTGAACGCACCCAGGAAGCATTGAGGATGCATTTAAGATCCGATCACTCAGACCACATGTGGAGTTAGTCTGGGTCACATGTGGCCACAGTCTTTTAGCAGTGTGAAGGCAAACGCGTCCTGCACCGCATTGAAGGACCGTCTCCTCTGTCACAGTTAATTAGTCTTGTCACAGTTTCATAATGAACCGAAAATTATTGCTACTTCAAATGACTAAAACTTTATGTCAGTGTAGAGCTGTATGCAGAAAGCAATGATTCACTCAGCCCCTCCATGCCCCGCACTCTCTCTCCCTCTCTCACATTCACACACACACAGATTGAAAACGAACCCGTCTGTCAAACTGGCTAAAAACAACAACGCATAACTGTTTATTTGCATATGAAGCGGGGAAACGAGATGCGATCACAAGTGGTACCTCGACATGCGAAGACACATTTTAAAGCTGTGTCTGAACCGATGTGCTAGGACTGAAGACGCAGGTTAATGCCAGGTCTGAACAGGGTCTTTGTGACTATCACATTACCTAGAAGACGCCACAGTGTGTCGTGTGAGATTGTTTGCTTTGAACTTTTCATTTTGCATTTTTTATTTCCTCCCTTCACTCCATGCTTGTAAACAAAAAAATAACATTGGATCAGATCTGATGAAAGCAGATTTGGAATTCATCATCATGCCAGACCTAATTAAACTGTACTCTGTGATGTAATGTCTTTTTTCTTGTCATGTTAACATTTGGATTAATTCCTTTCTCACTTATTTGCTAACCATTCTTCCACTATTGTCTCCTTTTTTCTGTTTTATGCTGGTTGTTTAATCAGTTTTTAATGCTGCTTTGTGTCACCTGGTAACCATGGCAATCCCTCAACGTCAGCGAGTCTGTGAGGATGGACACCGAGATTAGTTTAATGTAACCGATGCGTGAATTTGTCCAAAGGCTTTACCCAAGTACAAAAGCAACTGAAATGCATAGTAATGACAAAGAGGAAAATAGCCGTCTTAATGTCTTTCTTCCCTGCCACTTATTCTTTATCTCTTCTCTTTCTCTGCGTAATTGTTCCTTGCAGTCACTAAAACCCTTTTCATACAGAAGACGTGCGTATGATGTGAGTCAAATCAACGCACGTTAGACCCACTCAAATACGACAGCTGACATTCATCTCTGGTTGTCACAGTCAGCAGACTCTCCTCTGCAGCTCCATATAATACATTTACATCAAATAATTACAAAACAAAGCTAAGTTTCTGTTTCACCTCTCTTTCTTCTAATATGCACACACTTGTGTGTTTTCTATTTCTTTTTTTCTCACGTTCTCTCTTGCTCCTTCTTTCTGTTTTATTTCTTCTTTTTTTTTCCAGCTCTTTGTTAAATGACATTTATAAGTTAGTGTAATTAAATCAATTAACTTCACTGACAGAAAAGCCAGTTCACAAGAGCAGCATCTGACTCCCGTCCGGTCTTGGTTGAGGGAAAAGTCAGCTGGAAATATTTTTCCCCCACCTCAAATTCCCATTTGAAAAAAAAAATCTCTTATAATGATATTTTCAATGTTGCTCAAGACAGAAACGCAGCAGTCGCCTGGATAATGCAACTTTTCAAAAGCCTCACGCTGTGGCCACTGGCTACTTCAGCGTTGTTTCAGAGAAATCATGTTTTGTTTTTCCTTTCAGTTTGGCAAGCAGGATGCCTCTAAACACTACAATTCCCATGAGCCTCGGCTGTTATCAAGAAGAAGATGTGAGTCAGAAGCTTTAGTGAATTTTAAATGCTGCTTTGTTGCAGTTTGAAACAAAGCACAGCACCATGCCTGCCAACTTTATCCATAATCCAAAATGACCCCAGCTGCACATGAAGCTGAGGTTCAAGCTCTGCCATTGGATGTTTCTTACTGAAATGCACATTGGGAGTCATCTTAAACACGTCACACAGGCTTGTACCTTTTTTTTTTTTCTTTTTTTTTTTTTTTTTAAATCAAACAACCAGCTATCTCACACAGTTACTCATCTTTGCACTTCAAGGCTTGGATGGACATGATGGAGTTTCACAGTCAGTCCAAGCCTTGAGGTGCTGCAGCTGTGAGTCAGCTAACATTGTCTAAGGAGAAAATGAATGTGTCTTCTACTTCTGGAGCCAGGTGTGCCCAAAATAGCATCTCCTGCTTTTTAACTCCACACAGACAGACCGCTGCTGCCTGCCTTGATCTGAAGTGGGTATGAGAGAGCAAGAGAGCAAAAGAGAGAGAGAGAGAGAAAAAGCACACATTACAGTGGTGATGGGATTTTGCAGTGATTAGGAGATATTTGTTATAAAAGTTACATACTTCCAGTTTTCTGGGAGCCCTTTTCTGCAAAGCCACTCACTCTCTGATACTTTAGTGACTGCTACAAGACATTGTATGAGCAGCATAAGTTTGTGTTATGAAGAAAAATATTTTTCAGTCCCAATTTTGTTAAGATGTTGGAGGTTGTATTAGACTTGCCTGAATTCATCCTAACAGAGCAGTTCTGGCAAAACATAAATAACTTAAGCTCTACAGTGAAAGTCAGTGTGAAATTTTGATTACAGTTCACCCATTGTGATGGCAAAAACATGGGGTGGGGGGGGCGTCGAATGAAAGCAACTGGAATGATGTCGGAATTACAGCACCCGTTGTGGACTTGTCATATTTTGGGTTTGCCAGAGCTTGTCAAATTCGTTTTGTCATTTTGGAAATGCACAGCTTGTTAGTCTGTCTGTGAACATTTTTAGATTCTTTATCATTACCTTTACAGAAAAACAGCAAACACGGTTAATGAAGCTACTTATTCAGCTCTGCTTTAAGCTTTAGTCATGTTTGGTCCTGCAAGCTATAATCCAGGCAGTCTGTTTGACTGAGTAACTATGAATTTCAGAGCTGAAATTAATTAGGACATTGTTATGGTTTATTGCCAGTGAAAGTTAAATTGAAGTGACTGAAAAAGAAAATTGTAATCATTCCACGCACAGTATTGCTTTTGTTCTACAAACTGTGACAGAAATGCCTAATGGGTTTTTTTTTTTTGTCTGAATAATGGATAAGTGTTTCAGTGAGACTCTGTGTTTCTGTTTACGGCAAATGTGAATAGAGGGCAAAGCTGTAGAATTTAGAGTCCCAAATGAATATTCACCAGAAGATTTGAAGAGAAATAAACACTTCAAGTGTCATTTAATATTCTAAATAAGGACAGTAGAACAAAACAGAACATAAAATTATCCCAAAACACATATTGTGCAACTAAAATGCACAATAAGCAAATAATTAAATAACTACATGTTATGTTATGAATCACTCCTGTGATGTGCTAATAAGGAGAGGAAAATGTTGATGTTTCACTGTCATCCTGTATCTAGTATTTTTTAAGACTTTCTACAACACCTCAGCATCTGACTGTAAATTTCATTTATCACGCTGTTGTAAGCAAGACTGACAGCTCTGGAGATGACAAATATGTGCTCAGTTTTTAGATCCTGGAGGAAATACTTTTCACATATTCTTTGCAATTACACTCAGAGGTCCCACGATGCCAAACAGCTCTGTTTTGAAGCAGTGGTTAAAGAGGATTTTATAAGACATTGCCTGTTTGGCAGCGGCCAGAGTCAGACTTTATATTCAAGCCCGTGTTGACCGAGGACTTCATCCTTTTGCTCTCCAGGCCTTGCCTTTCACTGTCTCTGATCCTTTTGTGACTTACTTTTTTTTTACCATTTGAGGCTTTAAAACTGTGAATCACAAAGGAGTCTGAAAAACTCGTGCAACTGAGCTACTGCAGATCACTGTTGTAGTCCCACGGGTCCTGCATGACTGACAGAGTCCTCTACTCTGGAGTCTACCTTAATAGGCTAACATCTGGTCATGCTGACCCACATTTCACTTTTTGTCATCTAATGTTGGCTCTAGGTGAATCATAATTCCCCTGCACTGACATTATTTCACAAAGAGGCACCATTGTGTGTGTGTCTAAAGACACCAATTAAAGATCATGGAGGCAAATGGAGACACAAAATCAAACTTAGATCTAAAGCAGTGGCAAATAATGTACAACTAAAATAGACTAGACTATTATTCACTTCACCAAAGTGGTGTGCATCTGGACCCATAAAATTGAAAAACACAGCAAAAGCCTCCAGATTTATTGCCACAAAACACGACGCACAATGGAAATTGCCATGTTGCAGCTCTTTATCGCAAGTGGAGGCAAGTGGAGGCAATCAGCTGAAAAGCCCTATCTCAAGATTCATGTGTTAGCTGCTCTCATTGTGGCTGTTTCAACACAACAGACTGCTCTCAAGGACTGGAAGCATGCTGGGAGTCTGAGCAACACAGAGGACTCTGCTGTTCAAGAGTCTCATCAGGAAAAGTGCCCATCAATCACTGTGCTGGAATGTGTGGCTCCTCCCCGTCCTGTAATGAGTCTTGAGTGACAGCCACAGCTGGCAGGTATTATGGCCTTGCCACGACATCAGACCTGACAGAAGGTTAACACTTCATCACTTGGTTCAGGCAGCCCTCACCGCCACTGTTCTGTACGTTTCTATTGTTATACTTTCCTCTGATCCAGAAGAAAAGCTGTTCGAACCGTGACTCACGGCTTCACAATTCAGGATTTGATACACGGTCAGAAGAAGTGTAGTTTAAAACAGTGTGTTTTGACTGTTCCCTAAACCCCTCCTCCAAACCACAGCTTAGCAACCATAACTAGATGCAGCAGTCCTAGCTACGGTTGCTTGGTTACTTCCGAGACTAGTAACCAAGCATTACCTCCAAGGTCAAGGAGCTTTTCCTTAATTAACTGAGCCTCATTTTATAGCTGTCACATCCACTCTTTACTGAACTGGGGAACGTTTACCCTCCAGAAACTCCTCCAGCCACGTAACTCAAGATGGCAACCTCTGGATTGAACTTCTAACTCAACAGCTATCCGTGGTGCTTGTCATGTGTACAACTATATGCAACACAATGACTGTCATCCAGGAGACTGTCTGAAAACGCACACTATCATTCCCATGTCTACACGATATCACGCCTCCTTCTTCTCTACGACAGTCAGCTTTTCAGTCCACTTCTCGGATCAGGTATAAACACTTCTGATCTCCAGAGCGGTTGCACAACATGTTTTACCAACTAGTTCTGACGGACTCTTACTGCTCTCAGTTTGTTAAGGGGGCTGGTTCAAGTTCAAACAGGGGGATAAGTTAATATTTAAAATGAAAGACCCATTATTCCAAAAAATTACTAAGAATTTTGACTGGTAAATCTGCCATCAAGTGCATATGTGCCATGCTGGAGCGGAGGCAGTAACCAAGGGGTACTGTTGCTATCAGCAGGTTTTTATAGAGGACGACGGTAAGGATCTTGTGACAGTGAGAATGAGATGATTAATAGCAACGTTAACAAGGTTGGTGTCGGGTTTATAAGGCATTCTGGCATTATATAACCGAGATGATTGGCAACCAGTGTGACAGACACATTTTTTTAAATGAGTCAGGATCAGTATTTGCCTGGGGTTCTGCACCCTATATTTGAGAAGAAGACCTATCATTTGGATTCCCCGGTGACTGGTGCGAGTCCCGTTTAGTGCTGCACAGACAGCCGGCACTTTCACACAGAGAGACAAACTTAATGTGTCACGCTCTGCCCCTCTGCAAGCAAAGGACGATATGCTGATAAGTTAATTGCAACCATTACATACGAGCAGTTGATGCACTCATAATGTCACAAATTTCCAAGTGAAGATTACACAGGCTTTGTTGTGTGACATTGCGACTGAACTTGACAGGCCTTCACACAGACATAGAAACTGGTCTGCACGCACAAACACACAAACGCACACACAGAAATGAATCCCTTCAATCACTCAGTCTTGCCCCTAAATAATCACAGCCCTTACTTAATTCATATCTGGGAAAATGAATTAAATTTAAGTTTTCATCTGAGTCAGTCTAATGGAAACTGTTCTGCATATCAAATGAAAAACCTTTCGCAATTTCCTTTCTCATTAACAGTAACAAGTTGCATCTCTCTCCCTCCATTGTAATCTTAGATGTTGCCTGTTGTGACAGGAATATAGACTCATCAATAAATCATTGATGGATGAAGAAGCAGTGTAACTTCAAGAGCAATACATTTGCCAATAATAATATCAACATCTTCCAATAAATGTATAGCCTTATTGCCATCTGATATTTGCTTGATGCTTTTTCCTGAACCTCTAACAAATATAGAACATACATTACAATGTTAATGAACTGCAGAATGCCTCCTGCTCATATACCCGACTCTGTGCAACTTTACATCAATAAATAGTGATTTGACCCATGCCTCAGTGAGTGTTCACCTCTGGTAAGAAGCAGCATTAAACAACATGGATAAATTACTACCTTTTGATGGTTCAGTTGATAACAAAAACAGACAACCATTTAAGTGACAACAATTAAAATGTGAGTGTGACTTCATTATAAACACAGTGCATCACACTTTTTTGTACACTTATAGCTAAACAAAGGAATAGAAGAAGAGATTTTGGTGTTTTCCAGTTGTTTTGAAGATTCAATGTGGACCTACATCTTTTAGAAAAACATCCAAACACAATAGTGTGGATGGACGTTGCTCTCAAGCATGGGGGGGGGGGGGGGGGGGGGGGGGGGCGCTTGCTGTCAGTGTGGAGATCTGTTAGCCCCAACAAAATGACTGTGACAGCATCTGATCACTGTTCCAGGTAGCAAACCCTCTGCCACTAACTATGGATTGCCAGTGGTGAGACCCTTTTCCAAGACAGTCTTTGTCCTTTAGTCTTTCTTACGGCTCAATGGGAATGAGACAGGCTGTGGATTTGTAGTTGTGTCTGCACGTCAGCAGGTGGGTGGTGTTTGGCAGGTTTGAATTTGGCTCCTGGCCCAGGGTTTTAAGACTATTTCAGCTTGCCAGTGATTGAGTACAGGCCTCAGGTGGTTCAGAAAGCCTTTCGAAGCCACCTGAGGAGGAACAGTTAAAGCTTTTGCAGAAAACACCCACGTCAGTGCAGTATGTTGCCTCTGCCTCGCTTCAGCAACAATAACAGAGAGAGAACAGTGATGGCTGATATTTTCAGGCAGATGCTTTTCAGGGTAAGTTAAATTTGAGTGTTTACACTGGTGCGACGTGTTTTTCAGGTATCTGTCAATGACGTGATGTTTTTGCCTGACCACTGGTTTTAGCATTAGTGTTGGCGGTTCTATTGTTTCCTTGTGAGGAGTGTTTAGCCAACCAGAGGCAAGGCCCATGTATACATCTGTCTGCTCTGCCAGTCTTTTAGGCAGTTCAGTGAAAAGAATGACAAAGCAGAACCACAGTTTCTCATCCTCCAAAAAAAAAAACACCAGAGCAGTGATGCTCAGTACAATGATTACTCACGGCCGTGGCTATTTACAGCACACGTGGTCATTAAATGATCACACATGCACCTGTAAACCATCAGACAGTGCTCAGCCTCAGACATCAGAGAGGTAATAATGATCTGATGATAATTTAGTTTATAACATTCAAAACAAGGTTAACAAAATGCTGTTAATATCTAAGTGAAAACAATAAAGTCGAGAACACAAAGCGATTTAAAGTTAAAAGTGCCTTTGGCAACGACATACTGCAGGTATGAAAGAACCTGCAGAACGATGTTCCACATTAGATTCTACCGCACTTTACTACTTCCCCGTATTACAGTCAGTCTGCTCTAAACAAGACCAGGTCAAAACCCAATAGTATATGTCTGGACCTCCTGTGGTCATATATGGTTCTCTAATACAATCACCAAACATATAAATTCAAGACAAAGACTGAGTTGAAATTTCAGCCGAGTTTACTTGTAAAATGATCGAAGGTGAGAGAAAGTTAGAAGAGACAGAATATCTTTCTTGCTTATCTCTCACACAGTGGACAGCCTCTGTGTGGGATAGTTTAACCTTTATTTACCTCGACTCCAGAACATAACAGACTTTTATTTGAGGCAGGTTTTTATTTCTAACTCCCTCTGTTTGATATGTATGATTGGTCATAGTGGTATTTTAGTACGACGTCGCTACCCATTGCCATGTTAAATTTACTGCATAACGTGTTCATAAAAGCCCAGCACTTCCTGTAATTGTTTCAAATTAAAAGTCCTGTAATGTTGGGCAGAAACCCTTTATTTCTTAACAGGGCTTTTTTTGCCATGCTGCAGTAAGCATATTGTCTAATTTCTGTTCTCTGGTGTCTCTGTTGTTTACATGCTATTCAGATCTGCTAGTTTCTTCAGCAGTTACCAATGGCTCCCACCGTTCTCCTGCACTCTCTGCCTGGTGTGATGCATCCTACTGACCTCAGTGATCCCACTAACTTCTCATCTAGCTCCAACATGAGGTTCATATTTGTGGTTTTGACTCAAACTATTGGATGGACTGTCACTTGACACAGACATTCATTTCCCAAGGATCACTTGGAATCAGATTTGAATTTGTCCAGTACTTTGAACCAAATACCTGCAACCGATCAGCTGTACTTTGTATTGTGGTAATCAGCAAATATTAGCACGCTACCACACTTCACTCAGAACATGGGGAGTAGTATTTGAGGCTCTGATCTGAGTCTTTAAACATCAGACAGTGCATAGCGAGGACAGTTGCAAATAGAGATTCTATCAAGAGAAATTATGTTCACTAAATGTCTCTCACATTTTTTTTGATTCTTACCCTGTGGCAAAGAGAAAAGCTCATCCTGGCTGTGATATGATCTCATGTGACTTTTCACTGAAAGCCACTGCCTGAGTCCTGTCAAAGCTGTTGCTGATAGAAGTTGATTAATGCCATAAATTACTTAGTGCTCCTTTAAATCCCAAACTCCTTAACCTCCCTCCTTACTGTGTACGCACATTCTCAGTCAAGGACTAAAACACAAACAGGTTTTCAAAAGAATAGCACAACAAAAACACACAGTCTCAAGCTGTTGCTAGTCAGCTCGTATTCAAAAAGAGCCAAACAAACTTTAATGCTCCAAGACCTTCGCAACCGTGCCAGTCAGCCTTACAGCATCAGCCCTTGGATCAAACTGACTTGAGCGCTCACCTGAATAACAACCACCATCATTGGTGTGTTGAGACACATCCTTTTCTTTGCAAGCCGTTGCCTTTGCATTATGGGATCTGCAGCCCCTGCATTATGGGATCAATCTGTATGTATTTGTATGATTTCTGTTTGTTTTTTAAAACTGAGCAGAGGAAATGTAAAATTCTAAACTACAGGTGGAAGGTAAATACAGGAGGCTCCTGTCTTCAGTTATGGAGCGTGATTAATAATTAGCATATTTAACAATGTAGGGGGTGGGGGTGGTGGGGGGCTTTAAGCACATGCTTTGACATGGGGTTTATTACCAATTCATTAGAGTGGATTTAGAGTAAAAACAACATGCAATATTGTTAGTATTGAAGAGTTGGGTGCCTGGTAAAGCTTGGTACTAGTTGGGAGTATGTACTGTATTGGTGGAGGAGGGGAGATGGTTATCAGGGAGCTAAATGCTTTCTATTCAGGAGCTGATGCTATCTTAGAGATGTGAGACGTCACTTAGGGGAACACAGGTTCTCAGTGCTTTAAAAGACCTTCGTGTCTCTCTCAATCAAACAGCCAGAAGAAAGTTGCTGCTTCTTTGTGATCACACAAAGACGGAAAACCTTGAAGTATCTGCCTGTGAAATAAAACCACTGAATGTACAACAACATATACCTTCAAGGTATATCTCACATCTGTGATCACTCTGAACTCAGTGTACTGCAAAGTGTATTTGTCTTTACTATTTGTGTATTTTTGTTGTTTTCATTACTTGTAATGTTTTTTTTTGTTTTTTTTTTTATATATAACCGGTCCAGGGACCGGATGCAAATTTAGCTTTTTTGCTAAAAAACCAAAATGTTTACAGTGTATATTTTATACTGGTGCTCACCAACATGCATTGTACCTATCAAACAAACAAATATATAAATAAAAATATTATCACAACCTGTGGAAATTATTAAATGATGGAAGAGTAATATAACATCTTTAAATTGTTTTTATATATTGGCAAAGAATATTTGCACTTTCCTCTAAAAAAGGTTAAAAGAAATTAAATTTATCTTTCGTTGGAAAAAAAATACAGTCAAAATATCTTAAAAAGTGGGTTTTTCGGGCTATTTAGCAAGATCTGTGAGACTGACCATTTTTTACGCATAATTTCTGAAGAACTTCTCTAACTATATCAATACTAAACAGAATAAAAATTTGGGTGCAAGAAAGTGAAATTAAGTTTTGAAAATTAAAGATGTTTGAGAGATTATTTAGTTTTATTATTTTTAATTTTTAAATTTTATAAACTTGTACTCATACTTCGAGAAGAAGGAACGGGAGGTGCTAAAATGCTAACTACTTTCCAGATTTCAGGACTTATTCCTGCAGCACAGTATGAACAAGAATTCCATCTTGCTTTAAGTCTTCTGATACAGATTTTGTTGCTCCTTGACGACTGCACAGGCACAATAAACTTCAAAAAGCAACACCTGCATGTAGCTGCACACACAAACACACCCCCGGCAGTCATTCTCTTCCACTGAGGAAGCATACGGCAACTGTGTTTTTGAAGCAGTTAGTGTGTGCAGTGACTGACTCCAGGACACATACAGTGGAGTCCAAAAGTCTGAGACCACTTTCCTATTATCCAACTTCTGCTCTCTGTCTTAATTTATGTAATATTTGTTTTGGCAGCACCAGTGGCTCTAGTCATATTGTACTTGTGCACCTATGCCAATCAAATCCATTCACTGATGGCCCCCCTGGGTCAGAGAGATTTGATTGAGCTATGCATTGAGGAGTGCCCCCCGTGTACTCGGGCAGAGCCATTGAGGAGAAAAAAAAAAAAAACCCATTTGCACGGCCCTGTGCAATTGTGTATTCAGCATATTGGGTGGGCCAGCAGTGGGCATAAGGCACAGTCAATCCCACTTAAGGCTGTGTTCAGCATGAGGTGAAAACATGAAACCCCCCTTATTCATTCTGACGAGGCCACTGTGTTGGCATGCTGATGCAGAGGGCTGTGGCTAAAAAAAAAAAAAAAATTAAAGTTGAACCCGACTCAACTTTTGCTGCAATACAATGCACAATGAAGCATTAACTGTCAAGGCGCTGCAGTGGCCAGTCAAATAAACACAAACCAGTTTCCTGGTTGATTTTGTAGTGATTTAGTGTTTTCGGCCTGACGACTAAATGATTTCTGCTGTCAGCTGTGAAATCCTTTCTCCTCTCTGCGCAGTGATTAACCATCTGACAAGTCTTCCGATTCATAGATCTTTATTTGTCTCGTCAGATCCTTCATGCTATCGCTGCTATGAGTTGTTCACTCATATCGTCCCATCTGCTGTTCCTGTTTGTTACTAGCTGCTTTTGATGGTATATCCTGCCTTGTGCTTTGGGTACTGTTCTGTCCCACACTCTTGTCATATATGAGTGTTATAATCAAGATCAGTCCTTTCTGGCAGACACCGCTGCATATTGCTTCACTGCCAATGAAATCCTTTAATGTAGCAGTAAGCTTCTCTGACTGAGCTGTTGCTCTGAGATTGGTGGCTAATGTGGCACGTCTTTTTTGTCTGAAGTTCAGATAAATAATTTATATGGCAGCACTGTCCATCAGTTAAAGTTGAAAAGCAGCCGTTGTTGGAGGAGGATCAACTGAATGGATGATTTTCTGTAAGAAGATAAAACATTTTTTTAATTTTTTTATGAGCACCACATTTAAGTTACCGAGTGTTTGCTGCTGAAAATGTGAATGCTTCTCTTTTCAAAACTTTGAAGCTAATTGCTGTGCTTTTCTAGTGCTTCCTGAACTATTTGTTTGATGTCTAACATGAAGTAATAGTGGAGCTGACACCGCTTTATTTTTGAACGTAGATGGATATTTTGCTGTCTCATTTAGCCAAATTCAATCTACCCTGCTTTGATGTCTAAAATTGCTCATTTTGTTCCATAAAAGCAAATAACGTGTTATGCAAAGTATCAGACAGCAACAATTTATAACAGAAAAATACAGGCTGCATTTTTGCAAATATGATTCATACACTGGTAAAACAATTTGCATTCACTTATGCCTGTAATTAAAATGTTTCGCTCCTGCGAGTTATTACAGATAAAGCAAACAATGTTTATTTGACATATTGGGACCTAAAGTACACATTTCACCACATATTGAACTCTGCTTTTCTCTCAAAGAATAAGCGCTAAACTGGAGAAGTTTAATGTGACCGGCAGGAGATCAATGAAGAATCAAACCAAATTTAATAGTCACTTACAGCGTGCCACTTCTAATACATTTACATTTGAATGACTTTGGATAAATGAATTAAAATGTCAAAGCACATTTACCAGGGTGAATTTCTTTCTCCCCTAAAAAAAAAAATCGACATAAATCTAATAACAGTTCAAACAATAACATTTATTTAATATTTCATGTGATCGATGAAAGATTCTTTGACCTTCAAGCAGGTGTAGTCTAATAAGCAAGAGACATACATGTGGTATGTGGTATTATAGGTAGGCTTCAACATGTGTGCCTGACAACTATACTTGTTGAATTCAAAAGAGGTGCAACTAAAAACATCAGTCACAGCTAAATGTTGCTCCTGTTGTATATATTTTTTACATTATGGGTTAAACAAGACACAGCTGGATAAGCCTCAACAGAGGGGGGCACCTGTTGAGGAATAATGATATTATTAGTACTGGAGGAGAAAAAAAAAAGCATGGGGCCAAGAATCTGCGGGTGTTTTGTTAAAGGAAGACTATATGATGTAGTTGACTGATGTAAGGAGACCATGATCAGCTACTGAGAAACTGCTGATCCTGTTCTATTCTCAGAGCAGGAATAATGGAGACACAAATGGTCATATTTTAAAAACAAATGACTTAGATATGTGGACCATCTAAGATTCCTGGGATGTTTCCATTATAAGCAGCAGCAGGCTGAACGTACTGATATTTCATATGCCTACACAGTGTTAAAATTATGGGCTGAATAAAGATTTTTGTATCAGACAGCTACAACTGTAGGGAACCAGAAAACTGAGAAACCAAGGGTCACATGTTTCTCTTTTAAAGGCAGAAAAAATTAAAATTTCTGTTGATCTGATATTCACATTTTGAGTAAAAGCTGAAGACCTTTTCGATACGAAGCCTCTGATGAGGAGATGGTGATGATCTTTCATCATCCAGACTTGTTAGCACTGGTTTGGTCTAAACAACAATTACTAAAATTTTACAACCAATGTCATGTTTGGATTGATTTTCTAGCTCATGATAAGAAGCAGAAAGATTTTCCTATTAATGGCAATTATCTTTAATAGTTATTTAAGATTGTTTGAAGCAGCTGTAAGAATGTTTGAACTGTGTATGTGGAAAACAATGACAACATGTAAGGGGTCGCTCGTGGTGATGAACCTACAGAGTGAGTTTAGCTGTCTTGTGACTGGAGCTGTTTGCTCCATTTTCAGCTGCAGCATCCAGTTTTGTTTACAGTGGAAAGCTCTAAAACCCACTGTGCTCAGCACCAAACAGCAGACAGACGAGCTGGTGAATATAACTGAGCATTTAGAAGCTAAAGAGCCTGATACTTTCCTCAGGAATAGAAGACCAAAACAGCTAAAGAACAGTGAATATTGGACCTGCATTGATCAGGTGGCCATAAACATGACTCAAAATGACTGATAAAGTTGATCCGTGTCAGCTGGATGTATACATAAGCCACTGTTTGGTAACATGTTTGCCATTCTCAACTTTAAAGCTGATATGTCAATGTTGCGTTCCCAGTTTGTTTCCACTGCCCCTCAAGTACCAGTAAGCTTCTCTGACTGGAAAAAAAATTCACTTATTTGCATGTTTAAAGCTGTTTAAAATCTAAAGTTGAACTTTTTTTTGAAAAAAAAAGTGCAATATCAATAATAGCTAGAGTTACATTTTTTTGACAAAGGTAAAATGTGTTTACAAATTGTTTGGTACAAGACCCGACAAAAATCCCATCATCATTTTCATATTTTTGTTAGTGAAAATGAAATGTCCTGTCATGATTTCAGCCTTTCCAACTGAAATCATGACTCCTATTGCAGTCACAATATAATAAAATAATCGAACTATAATTTTTTTTTTGCATATCGGTCATCCCTAGCTTAAATGCACAAGTAGCTGCCAAAAATGGACAAATAAAAAAACAAACAAAAAAACTTGGGAAATAAAGTGTGCTCAATTAGCTACCATGCTAAAATGGCTTGTATCATGTTGTCCACGACTCTTTGTCAGACTCCCATCACTGATGCATCAGGTCAAACTGCTGGAGGCCGCTCACTTTAAAGTGAGGCTGCTCCCTTTAACTACTATCCGAGATAAATTACAAACCTTAAGAGCACTGAAACAAAGGTGATACTCATTAAGTGCACCAATAAATTACCCTTTCCCCCCACAGCCTCACTGCTTTGTAGGTATATAGGAACGAGGCCAACATTCCAGCTGACTTCATTAACTTTCATTTTCCATTTTATCTCTCCTGAAGTGGACCATTAAGGGTAACTGATCAGCTAATCTGCCAGTGATTTATGTGGCAGGGAAACTGAGGACTTAACTGAGCCTCAGAACACATTGATTACTGACATGGTTAATTGGCTAAACCCACTGGTACATTGAGACAGGCTTATTGGAAATGTCAAATCAAACGGCTCATTTGCAATCATGATGTATGGTGTCTATTCCAGCTTCTGCCCAGGCAGCACAAACTGACACACACAGCCCTTGAGGAAATGCCTGGAATCTCTGCCTTGAATTTCCAACTGACCATCTGGCCTTCTAGGATGCTGGCGTTGTTTTGGTTTTTTTTTTGTCCCCTCCCAGCATCCACATGCCTGTAGTGAAGGTGCTTAGCTGACCTGCTGAACAGAGGATAAGAGCTTGATGCGAGTGAGACTAAATATACCTGCAGGGTTTGAGTAAAGTTTCAGCTTTGAAAGCAGATGTAAGTGATTGAACAGTCTTGACAGAATGGAAAATATGTGGTTTTATTACTTTCCGTCTTTCTTCCTGATTGTGTGTTTTGGCTGAGACAAATTTGCCCCAGAATTACCTACAGAGTAAACAGATGAAAGCAGCGTGAAATTGAAAACTTCTGATTGAAGCAGGTGGGGGTAAGGGACATTACGAGAAACAACAGAGGTGGTATGAATCTACATCGTTTGAATCGCCGGATCCACTTGGCTTGTTGCAGGTCATGCTTAGGAATATGTTTTTAGAATAACCCGAGAACAGAAAAACTAATTCCCCATAGTCTACTCTTAATGGTATAGCAATGCACTGTTTTCTGACTTGAATTGGACACAAACATGAGGTGTAAAACATCACAACTTGTCCTAGAAAACAAACAGTAATGGAAAGTGGTTATTTAGAGGTTATTATAATTCTCTCAATACCAGTATAATTAGAAAAGTGCAGGGAGTGCAGCACAAGGAAAGATATAAAGAAAAAAAAGTGACAGCCTCACCACCACCTACACTGCAATTAACTCCAGCACGGCTCTGTATTGTATGTGGCTTACGAGCTCTGTGACAAAAACGTCTCCAGTTCAGATTTTCTGCTGCTAATTGTCTTCACTTTTTAGACATGGCGTCTAAATCGGAATGAGCATAATTATGCCTTTGTGATGCTGCTGTATGTTAACGTGAAGTTAAGATTCTCATGATCCCAGATGCTGCTGATTCCCCACATACTGAGCCGCTGTAACTGTGTGACAGCAGGCTGAAGATGTCAAGAGACGAGATGTCAAAGAATATTTGACTCAAACTCCAGACACACGGTTGGATAAAAAAAAAAAAAAAAGGGCATAGCAGTAAATTACGTTTGAATTCCATATCATTATGCCTTCAAGTGTCACGATATCAAGTGTCACGATATGAGAACAGTGAGCCATAACATGGCCTGTCATCCAAACCAACATCCACCACCTCGCTCGCCGTTTTGTTGGCATACTGAGATAAACCTCTATAAATGGACATGGCTCTGCATTGAGCTTATCCAAGCTTCTTTTACGTGTTCATTTTCTCTGTATATTCAGCCCATGGCACACACCTAATATTCAAGATCCTTGGCTCGCTGAAAAACATTCAGTCATGCAGTAGGACTGAGTCAAACCTTCAGGACAATGTCAGTCAATCAGTGAGAGCACAGATTAGCATCTGTATAAGTCTCTGACTCACAATCCTTCATACAGTGTCTGCATATATTAAATACATTGAAAATGTAATATTGCGTAACTTATTCTCCACAAAAGGTGAGTAACAATACCTGAGGTAATTTGACCTTGACGCTGTTCTCTTCACAATACAGCAGTAAATGCTGCAGCCTGCAGACCCAGGTATAGAAAACCGGGTGGTCACAAAGCAAAGCTATCATCTGTTTAGTAGAGGTTGTGAAAAGATACCTGCACGCAACAACTCATAGAAAAACTGGTTTTATGATTTTTTTTTTTTTCCTTTTCTAAAAAGGGAGAGAAACGTTAAATGTGTATGAAGGGAATGTTTTACCACAACCTAATGAGCTAATCTGTTTTCTGCAATATTGTCCTTTTTGTTTGTTTGAATGCAAAGACACTCCTTCAGATGTGAAATATGTGGGGGTCGGTATGAATTTTTCATGAGTTTCAAGGTCCTTTCTTTACTCTACTTTACTGTGCTTTTTATTGTGTCACTTTATTCTTACTGTTAAATACCACAGAGCCAAGAGAAAAGCAAGACTAGGAGTCCAGTCTAGGAGTCGATGCTCACAATGATGATGCTAACATGCTAATATCTGGCAGGTATAGTGTTTACTAAGGTCCTTGTTTGGCATGTTAACATGCTAAAATTTTCTAATTGACACTAGACACAAAATACAGCTGAGGCTGATGGGAATGTCATTAGTTTTGCAGGTGTTTGGTCATAAATCAAAGTTCTAAATAAATTCAAATTATGACCTGATGATGGTGCAGGATGAAAAAACAGATCACCAAATGTATTCATCACAAGAGGAACATGAATGTGTGCATTCAGTTTTATGGTATATGGTCATACAATAGTTGTTGAGATATTTCCTCTGGACTTAAGCAGTGGACAGACAGAAACTAAAACATGAAATAGTGTTATATAGAACATATGGTAAAGAGTTCTTCATTGTCCCTCACTCCTGAAAACAGTGGACTGAAACCAGCACATTAACTTCTTGCTCAGAGTTTTACCAGACTTAAGATGCATGATGTATCCAAACTTTTGAAGCAACAGAGACGATTTAGATTTTCACTGGTTCGTATGAGAGCAATGCTGTAATGATTACCCACTTGCAAAAGACCTCTGGATTATCATGTGTGCAGAATTACACAATAAAAAAATGTCTCCTGCTTCTCTTATCCCTGACATTTGAGTCTGACTTTTTACCTTAATTTCCCATTTCATATAATAACCTTACACCTCAACCGCCGTCTCAAATCCACTTATCCTTCTGCTTCCTGTTGTGCTCTGATGTCTTCTCTCACAGCTCTGTTGGAGGTTATACTGGCCAGCAGAGACTGCTTGGTTGCTGGAGACTCATGCTCAAGCGATGAGACTTGTAGCCCACGTCTGCGGACTTTGCGTCAGTGTGTGGCGGGCAATGGCAACATGAAGCTGGGCCCCGGCGCCAGAAGCCAGTGTGCCAATGCAGTGTCCGCCCTACTGTCCAGCCCCTTACATGGCTGCCAGTGCAAACGAGGCATGAAGAAGGAGAAGAACTGCCTGAGCATCTACTGGAGCCTTCATCAGTCTACCATACATGGTCAGTGGTTTTTAGAGAGCAGCTTTTCTCAACTGCTAAAAAACAGGAATTTTTTCTACACAACCTGTAAACCAGAACTCATACATACAGGAGCTGTTGAACAATGGCTCCTTGAAAATAACTGTCACACATTCATGTGTATAATTCAGTCAGCTGGAGCCTCAGTGGCTAAATGAAAATGACTGCATGAGAGTATTATTTATTTCATTTGGTTTAGATGTGTCTGTTTCTCTTTCAGGACTCGACCTGGTGGAGAGTTATCCCTATGAGACAGTGCAGAGGGATTACGACTACGTCCGCTTGGCCTCTATCACAGCTGGCAAGTTCAATGACCTTGACTAACTTTCACCTGGTTTTGTACCAGTGTACTCTTTGAAGATGTTTTGCTTTAGCCAGAATACATGATTTTTCCTTGAAGCGTGCCCAAGGCAAAGAGAGGTCCCTTATGTTCTGACACACAGTTACATAGTTAGAAATATTACCATTCATCTGACCAAAATCCCAGCATCCACCCTCATTCATATCTCAGATTCATCTAAAATAACATAATCTGTGAATGTTGATGAATACTAAAGCTGTCAGTCTTTATACTACTAATATGATAGAATATCCCATATCCTGCATTGTTTCCTATAGCCTCCAGCTGCTGTAACAATGCAGTCTCACTTGTAGTCTGCCAAAACAAGCAGATTACATATTGTGGATACAAAAAAATGCAAACATTGTATTAACATCATACATGTTCACCATGTGAAACACTTACTAAAAAAAGAACAACATAGGCTAAGGTTAATATCAGGGTAAGGAAACTAAAACTTAGTTGTGCTGCAGCTAAAGACGATCAGTTAATCTGCTGATATTTTCTCAATTCTCAACTGAGAAAGAACTATTAATCAATTACATTTTCTCAGAGTCCCTGGTGACATCATCCAGTCCCTTCTTGTGTCCAAACAACAGTCTATAAATATTGAATTTACCAAGATATAATAATAGAGGAAAACAGCAAAATGCTGACACCAGAGTACCAAAATATTTGGCTAAAAATACTTTAAAGGTCCCATATTATATAAAGTGAGACCTCCATGTCTTTTTGTAAGTATAAAGCAGGTCTAGGTTCTATATTAATACTGTGAAAGTATCAAAGCCTCAGTCCACAGAGAAATGCACACAGCCTGTATTCAGAAACTGAGCCTTAAAATGAGCCATCAGGACTTCTGGAACTTTGTGATGTCAGAACAAAGCAGTCACTGCCCTCACTCACGTATTATTACTTACTCAGAGAGAGCGGGTGTCATTGGCTCACCTACCAGTTAACCATTAATAGTTACCCATTAATATTCTGTTGATCAGATAATTGATTTATTGATTATGATGAAAAAAAACATAAGTCACTTGCCTTAAAAAAAAAAAGATTTGCATGAGTTTCATCCGATGATGCTAAAGTCAAAGCCACATGTAGTTGATATGGCAAATGAATCAACCTCCCCCGACCAGAACAGCCGTCACTGTCACCAAACTACAAACACACTGCGGAAAACTGACAACTCATCCCTGAGGCAAACAGCTCAAAGAGTTCAGCGGCGTAACACGTAAACAAAAGGTTCATTCACAAAGTGCCAGGGACATGACCCTTCATACATCCAGGGTGGCTTTATTCTCGGATGCAAAAAAAGAGGAGGAAGATTTCTTGATGTTTTTTGATGTTTTGGTTGCAGACATGAGCTCTAGTTAGACTCGTCCTCAGATCTAATTCTAAGAAAAGTGGATATCAAATTTTATGCATTTCCTGGATCTTATTTACATCAGCATCACTTTCTCTTCCTCTCCGTCTCCATCTGAATTGCTGGTTACATTAATCTGTGATGTCAGAAATACCACCCTCTGCTGCACAGCTGATAATGTTAGTGGACCATTAGACTCATCTGCAACATCAAATACAAACTACAATGGTCAGTATAATCAAAGAGTGGTAATATAATATAGAGTGGTAATATAAGCCAGACCAACCAGCCAGACTGCTCAAATGTTGAAGCCCCTTCAATTATTATCTGATTCGATTAAAAAAAAAGTGACTGCTTACAGGAACCTTGAAATAACAGAGGGAAAAGCCATGGTAACGTGACAGTGACGCACATTTTACAGATCGAGGACAACAGTTGAGGAAATCTAACAGACAGATGTCACGCTACTGAATACCAACACGCTGTCTATATTTCTGCAAAATGGCACAGTCAGCTGAAGTCTGGCAGCGCAATTTCCCTGAAAAACCTCATTTTAATTGGTAGGATAGAAAGGCATCATACACAGAAAAAAGAACAACAATTTTGACACACTGAATTTAAAAGCAGTTTGAAAAAGTATAGAAATAGTAAAGAGTTGAAGATTTAATCTGGGGATAACTTGTGTCCTTATTTTAATTTTAAAAAGCTGTGCCATTTTCATAAAACTGATGCAGAGACCAGACTGCTCTCCTATTACTAATTTTGTAGTTCTGGTCTTCAGAAAATGTACCTCCATTGTTTATTTACAGACACTTTTACCTTGGAGCTGAACTTTAATTCCCAACCGCCTGTCTGAACTTTTGAAACTCCAACGAGATGAGATTATATCTCAGCATGCTGAACAAATAAACTGAATACATTCCCCTGGTCGCACATTCTCTTATTCACATAAACACAAAACATATTTGCTCTATTGTTATTTTTCACTGATTTCCATGCTTGTCTTCGACCTCACTTCCATCCACAGACTCCGATGTTGGCATGACAACTGTGAACCGCTGCCTGGATGCAGCCAAGGCTTGCAATGTGGATGACTTATGCCAGAAGCTCCGCACAGAATATGTCTCAGCTTGCATCAAACCCACCGCCAAGTCGGGACTGTGCAACCGGCCTAAATGCAATAAGGCTCTGCGCAGGTTCTTCGACCGTGTTCCTGCTGATTACACGCACGAGCTGCTCTTCTGCCCCTGTACGGACACAGCATGCGCGGAGCGGCGGAGGCAGACCATTGTACCCAGCTGCTCTTATGAAAGCCAGGAAAAACCCAACTGCGTCACACAGATGAGGATCTGCAAAGCTGACTATGTCTGCAGGTTAGAACACAGCTAAACAGAAGCTTTTAATTGGCTTCCATTCACTTCATATCAATATCAGTCTCTCTCTCATGTCTATTACAGATATTAAAATTATGTCTCACTTAGCAATGGTCTCATATGGATATAATAACATATTGCTATAATAGAATCATAATCCCCAGGTTTGATGTGCTTAATGATCGAGCTCTTTCCTCATGATTTCCCAAATCAGCAAAACCAGTGCTTCATTGTGCCCACTTTAATTCAAGTATTCCTTGGATATAGATTTTAGATGTGCTCACCATACATATTTGGGCGAGCGCTATTCAGTATTATGGCTCTATGAAACCAAATAAACAGCCATTCAATCAGCAAAATGCCCTGCTGTTTTACCCTAAAGCTTTCTACCACCACTGGTTAGAACACCCCAGAGAGCCTGTTGGAATAACACATTAAATATTTAGCACAGATAAAGAGCCAGATGGATCAGAGTTATCGCTCATTGCTATCTCTGGTCATGGCCATTATTTTTCACAGCCCCATTACACTCAGAGGGCTTTACTAATGATCCCAAGGCTGGGGGATGAAATATATTACTCTTTCTATCACTTTCACATTACAGTCCAATGCTTTCAGTCTTCACCACAGTCGACGATATTTCTTTATGTCAGAGGGGGAAACTCTTAATTAAATGACCAAGTTATGGTAGACGGGATGTATGTAAAAAAAAAAAAAAGCAAAGAAGCAAACTTTTTATGTAAAACAATACAAGGATCTATCATGTTTTTGCTAAGCAGTGCCTGCCACTTCTGTAGGTCTCGTCTGGCACAGTTTCAGTACGACTGCGAACCCTCTGAAACATCTGCCAACGGCTGCAAGCAAGGGAACTACGGAGCCTGTCTCCTCGCCTACACAGGGCTCATAGGTAGGTGCACAGCTGAGAGGTAACACGCAGGCAGAGAACATATTAAATACAACGAACAGGCGAAGTAGGAAAGAAACAGTATGTGAAAGAAGTGTGTGTTGTGTGACAGTGTTGTGCACGAACCTTCTCATGTTTTTTGAACATATCTGTTTGCAGCTACTAAGCCAGTGGTGAGGTCTTTACCAGCCTGTAATCTACAGTATTTTATGTTTTTGAACTGCTGCATGATTTGCGTCAGGAAGGCGAAATAATATGTCCGCTGCATCTACTTTTGTACTTTTACTTTACCTCACACTTTCTGCATGATAGAAAATGTATAGAGAGCTGACAGACAACAATTAAAGACAGAGAGAGGCTTGAATGTGTGAATATTACAGTGCTGGCAGGTTACAGTATGTGGTCTCTTGCCTTCACTAACACAACACAGCAAACCACTATAGTGAGTAAGTTAAGAAATAGAGACAGATACTTATTTACAAGTTGAAAATTCAAGCATTTTCAATAACTATTTATGTCAATTTTCAGAAACTTTCAGGGCCTTGATTTTTTTCTTTTTGAGGGTATCACATGACTCATTGTTTAAGTGTTAAAAATTGGTTCATCTCTGTAGCAGTATGTGGCAATGACTGGGGGCCGGGGATGGATCTACTGAAGAAGAACAGCTCAGCAAAGCTCATTTTTAAAAAAAATGGAACAAATGAACATCAAGAAGTTCATTTTTTTGGGATGATGAATGTAGTTCAGAATTCATAAGTGTGAACTATGAACATCAGCTGGTTCATTTTGATCAGCTTGAAGTGAACTTTTGCAAGTTCACGCTTATGAAGCGTGAACTTGCAAAACGCTGCTGTGTGATAGAAGGACAAAGAGGCAGGAATCAGAGAAAGCTGGTTCGAGGGTAAATTAATAAATATAGTCCAGATTAGAAGTGAGTGGGAGAATGAAACTAAAAGACAAAAGTTCAGTGTGGTTTAAGATACAAAAGCATGAAAATCTCGCATTACAGAAAAATAAAGGCTCTTTATATAATGCAGGGTATTTAATTTGTTTTTATAACAGTCCGTGAAAGAAAAAGAGCAGCCACTTCTTCTCCACACACTGGAGAGAGACACTAATGTAATGCACTTCAAGAGCCTCAAATGGTGCCCCTCAGCACTAACACACACTTGGCATTTTCATTTCTGTCTCATATTTATTAAAGCACTTGAAATCTTACCTCCACTATGTTGAGAAAAAAAACAAAACAGACACAGAAAAAAAAACAATTTGCCGTGTGACCTAAAATAGAGAAAAGTGTTTCTCAGTATCTTTGTTGTAACATACGAGTGAGCGGGCAGCCAGTCTGACCAGCTGATCCCTTTACATCAGGTCAGCCTATAGGAAATGCAGCGTCCATTAATGTTTCAGAAAATGAAGCACTACAAATACAGCGCAACAGCTCAAAGGAGAATGAATATTTAATAGTGATGGAGGCCTGGTGCGGTCTCTCTGCAGGAAGTACAATAACTCCCAACTACATTGACAACTCCACGTCCAGCGTGGCTCCGTGGTGCTCCTGCTCAGCCAGCGGAAGCCAGAGAGAGGACTGTGACAATTTCCTGGGATCCTTCACCGACAACATCTGCCTCCGTGAGTGTCGCTCTCTCCACAGTGTACTGGGCTTTGGGGTGAGGGGTTGTGTTTACATAGAAGAATTTGCTTTCATGAGAAGGGGGCGAAAAATTTGACAGATGTTTCAGTGTCGTGTTTAACTGGTATCGTGCAGTTTAAGGGAAAGTGGTTTTGGGTTTGGTTTTTTTCCAGGCTACATTTATATTTTCATGTTTCAGGTCATGACTCAGTCATTACAGGACTAAGTCTCTTTACAGGAAAACTAGGTCAACAAGAGTGAGACAAACTGCACGTTGAAACAGCAACAATGAGCATTTTGGCCACTGTACTTTACTATAAGACAGTTTCCTCGATGACAGCTGTTTAGAAGAAGTTGCACCTGTGCCATACATCTCAGTAATAGTTCCATATTTTGGGAAATACAATTATTTTCTTTGTTTGTTCATGAGAGTTAAATGACAACATCAATGCCAATCTCATATCTGTGATATAAACATAATGCTGCAGCCAGCATCCTGTTAGCTTAGCATAAAGACTGGAAATGGAGGGAATGTTTGATTATTTCTTGGCTGTACACAGGACAAAACGCAAAAGTATTCCTTACAGATGTTGTGCTGGTTGGAAAAACGGGACCTCAAGCAGCTTTTGAACATAACAGGACTTCAGAGTATAGAAGAAGTGTATGAAGAGAACCCCATCACTTCATGTCTGAAACAAACTCTTCCACTAATATCCTAGCGGTGCGTTTCACATCGTTCCACTCAAATAATCACGCAGCTATAGTCATTTCATTATGGCATAATACACAAAAATGGCCTTCCCTGATCAGAATAATTTACACTGATAATCTACAACAGGGGACTTTCAAACAGACTTGATATGAAAAGCAAAGAAAGTAACGATAGAATAAAGTGACAGGAAAGAGCTGTCAGACTCTGACAACACTGGCATTGTCAAACAGCAGCAGAGTGAGATGTATTTAATTCAGAGATGCTGTGTATGTTGTAGAAATACAGTGTACAGTCTCCCTCTCTCTCTCTCTCTCTCTCTCTCTCTCTCTCTCATTTACTCGCTCACTTCATCTCCTCTTGTTATTAATCACCCCCTTCACGCTGTTTCCTTGGTAATTCTGCCTGGGTGTTCAGACACTCACTTCATAGTGAATTATAAGGAAGCTGGCCCTGTGATTCTTAGGTAATTGTATAGTTATTAAATCTCCTCCACCTGATGTACTTGTTTTCTTTTTCCTTTCCTATTTTTTGATGGAAAACACAGTTAGAGAGGAAACTCGTGGAAACTTTCTTTATACAACTGTTGGTTATTTTGGACTAAATTCTGTTTTAACCTTTAAATGCACAGGTGTTTTTGCTAAACATCCCCAGATGATGATACTTTGATGAAAGTGGACCACCAATGCCCTAACACACCCTCCTGAGGGCGGCAGAGATGTCTGTACTACATTTCATGGCGTAGTTGTTCAGACATTTTACTCAAAAAAACAGGCGTAATTGAGCACAATGTGTATATTGAACCTGGTGTAATATGGTACCAGTTCTTTACTGTATCACCAGGATGTTGATTACAGATTCATGAAGGAAAGAAATAACAGTAAATATAACAGTAGCTATATAATAAATGATACTGCATAAATAATGGAAACAATAATATGGATCGAAGGTGAGCACATCAACCTTAATCCAGAGGTGCTACGTGTGTGTCTTGTAATTTATTGGTTCCTCTGTTATTTTGTCGTGTTTCCTTGTGCTAATTCTCACCCTAACACCTTTCCTCTAATGACATCTGCTCTGGAGTGTGAATAATTAATGATCCCGCAGAGAGTATATCTATATACTGCTGAACCTGTACACACCATGACTATCCTTGCTTGGTGTATGCAGGGAGGTGAATCTCTGGCCAGTCTTTCCTCGGGCCCCCTGCCTAGAACAGATACAGAGAGAGGTCTCAGAGTTGTTTGGCCGGAGCAAATGGTCTATGAGTTAATGAGGTCGATGTGAGAGGCAGGTGCAGTTTGGATACTTGAAGAGAATACTGATTATTTTCCATTTTTCCCCTCTGCTGCTGAACAAATCCAAAGTAGCTCTGGCCCAGCAAAAAGCTTGCATGCAAAATTTACAACTCAGTGCTGGAGGGGTCTCTCATGATTGAATAAGACATGTGTGGAACTCGATAAAAACATATCAACACAATGCTGCTGAGGTCTAATATATAACTTTTTTTAAATTCTTTTTTTACTGCTTCCTCTCATGTTTCAGGGAACGCTCTCAAGACGTTTGGAAGCGAATCAGACCAGCAGCCGACGGTCAGCCAGCCCAGTGCACCCAGCGTCGGCCACAGCAGCCGAGAGAACAGGAGCGCCACTTCTCCACCAGACGCCATACAAACTATGAGGAACCTTCTGGATACGATCATACCAACACAGGTGTGCAGTTTTCCATCATGGTCAGAGGTGACATTAGCAGCTTCACACAGTCATACATCCAGCGGTGAAACCATTTCTGACAGCAGAAGAAAGCCTTACTCTGAAAGCGCAGCAACAGTACACTGTGCTTTTTAAATATTAAAGTCACCATGTGTGGAATTTGTATACAGGATTTCCAAATGATTTTCACAGTATAAGCTTTGTTTGTAGAGGGATGAGAGATAAAATTATACTATTATGGGTGCCAAAATGGTACATTTTCTAATTCTAATTAATTACTTGACTTTTTCCTCACAATGTCACTGCAACACTGCGAACATTTCAGGTTGATTATGATTTTTTGGTGGGACCAGCCACAGGGGTCAGAAACAAAAAAGAGCATCGAACAGGGAGATTTGCTTCAGTCATGTAGTTTGACAACTTCTCTGACATGTTTCATAACGCTGGTCCGCTGGAGCAGATAGAGCTCCTCCAGCTGTAAACACGGTGAACCAAATGAGGAGTGGAGAGTCGCTGAAAACATCATTTCACATGCAAATATTTGTTAGAACAGTGAAGCTGTTCTGCGACACTTTAAGGATCACCTCTGTAAATCTCACAAGCTGCCAGAAACAGAAAGCAATAAATGTTGGAGGTTGAATGTGCAGATCGTCATGTTTCACAGCGAAGACGTAGGGAGAATTTAAGACTCGCCTGGTCTGACACGGTGACTGGTTAAAGTAGCACTAACCTCCACCACAGCCTGGCCTCAACCTTTGCCTTTACCTTGACCCCATTATTAATCTTGACCTCCAGTTCTAAGATGAACCCTCAGACAGAATCTGTAGCCTGCTTTGACATGCTGAGTCATACATAATACAATATCAGCAGGTTTTTTTAGCACCGTGCTATCCAACAACGAGCAGGTATAAACTGATCTCTCTGTCTCCTCCCAGGCCCTGGGAAATGAACTGCTATTGGGCGAGTCCACCCTGCCCTCCAACAGCCTCCCAAACTCTGCTTCACCTCCCAGCCTAATGCTTCAAGCTGCCTTCAGCCTTCTGTTGTTGCCCCTTCATCTGCTGAACAATGGACACTAAAGCCTGCAGGGGAGCGTGCAGAGGACCGTGCTAGTACCAAGCAGATGGGAGGACGAGTGCAGCTCAGAAGAGGATGGACAGTGTGGCGTTTCTCCTCCCTCTAAATATGTACAGCTGTTGTGTTTTTTTTCTATTTTTGTGTCTCTGTGGTCTAGTTCCACCTGCCAGGGTTCTCACTCAGACTATGGGAGACTTCTGCAGATCGAAGCCAGTCTGTACACCTGTACATTGTCATTGCGATCAAGTCGAGCCAAAATGAAGTCAGAGTATCGCTTTTGTGGACTAACCCAGCTCTCAGCTATCCAACTGTATCAATTTTCAAGAGTTATAATGGAAATATAAACCACATATGTATGATACAAAAGACACAAAGTGTGTGAGTACCTGTGAGGATTCGTATTAACAACAGAAGCTCTTATTTGAAATACCGTAAAAGGAAAAAGGTTGGAGTAAACCAGTGGACTCTGTGAACTGAGAGCTGCAGGAGTATATGGGGCTTCAATACCACTCTCCTCAAGTGACTGAAAGAGGACCATTATTTCTGATCAATACTGGAAAAATGGAGTGACAGAGAGGCAACAGAGCGACACTTTGCTCAGACATCCTGGACAAAGGCCCTGATTCTAAAATGTTCAGCAACACTATCTAGAAGAGATGTGGGAAGTACATAAGATTGACATTGACATAATCATCCTCCCCATCAAACTCTTACCCTTTCACACCTCTTTATTTGTCATTGCTAAAGCTATTGATGGAAAAGTTATTGGTCTTTATATGCAAGGACAGTTTCTCGGGCTTGAAAGGAAATTATCAGAAAAAGCAGTAACTCTTTACCTGTAGCTGCTGTACTATGTGTTTGTGAACGTAATACCCTTTTATTTCTCCTTGTGTATGTGAACATTGCTATATGGGGTTCTGAGATTTTGTGCCACAAGAGGGGGGAGAGGGGGGGGTGTGTGTGTGAATGGTTTGACATATTGAGCGTCGCCACCACCAGTGCAGAGCCTGTTTGAGATTAGACAGTTATGAATGATTCAGTGCTTTCTGTTCTGGGAACGTGCCACTGAATTTTTAAGAGGACCAGAGGTGCTGCAAATAAAAAGTTCTCAGATCATTATGTTTATGCATTAGCATCATCTTTTTTTTCTGAAATCATTTGTTTGGTTCTGTTGAAGTTCAAAGTCGAAGTTGCTTCCTCTGAGGAAACAGAGGCAACGCAGATGAAAACATGTTTACCTAAACTAACACTCGCAGGGCCTCCAGGAGCACTCTGGAGAGCATTATCTGAATAATGTTTGACCAAAATGATCTGTCTCACCAGCTGCTTCACTTCAGTGCTATCATCTTTCTGTTCCTTGACAACAAATAAAGTCCTTTAAGGCCCAAAGTTAAACCCTGAAGACCTCGCAACATATTACCCTACAAGTATCGTGTATGTTAAATGTTAAATTCATCCATCACCTGACAACTTCAACTATTTGGAGCAGTACTTTACTCAACAGCTCTTACAGTCAGGTAGCTGCAGCCAGCTGCCAAAGACTAAACAAGGAAATGTGGGAGGTAATGGCCAGACTTTAGCACCATGAGTGGGCGAGACGTTCACAATATATGAAGTTTTCATTAAATAACTGGCCCAGTGGAGTGCATACTTCTCATAAAGCATCTGGCAAGTTGTCAGGTTTGTTCAGAATCCAGTACAATTTTTTAACAAAGATTGTGACATGAAAATATCTACATTTACCCAAGCAGTGACTTTGAGCGGCTGATTTCTGCTGACCATAACCCACGGCTTTCGCCTCCTTCCCCGTTTACAATTTGCTGGAAACAGACACAGCTGTCCACATAATTAACACCTGATCGTGACTCAGGATCATGATATCTTCTATCTTCTTGTCCAAGACTATATGTCAGGCAACAGGAGTCAAAAATACTGCCAGTGACAACAGTTGCAACTACATGTACATTTAAAGTGTGATTCAAAGTTCAAGTGTAAACTCAAGTGTGAAATGGGATTTTGCTTATTAATTTACTTCGTAAATTCATGCAGATTTTGAGATATTTTCTTATTTTGAGTTAATTTCTTGTACTGTTAGTATGTGATTATTTACTAATAATCATGGAGGAGTTATTTTAAATCAAACTAACATTATTCTTGGGAATTAACAAAAAAAAACAAAAAACATACATATTCTCATAATGTTGACAAATGTAAGAAAATGTCATGAAATTTGCTCACGTTGGAATTACTCTTTAAACCTGTTGAAACCTACTCAAAAAAATGTATGAGTGAAGGTTTTCGGACAGCCACCCTGGCAGCAGTGTTTGAAAGTGAATGATTACTCTACATCACAGCTGAAATCCCTTTCCATGTTACAGTTCGGTTTGTCTACACCCTTTTATTTGATCTTACTGGTGGGCATTCCTCAATCTAAACAATCACATGAAAAATTTTAAAAAATATGTGTGTACAGGAATACTGATGTCATCTCAAAGTCAACAGCCTGTGACATAAAAGTTATTAAGGTCTGATCAGGGAGAAAATGAGTCAGGTGGATCCAAGTTGTCTGAGGCTCAGAGTTATGACCCCAGAGAGGAGTCCTTACTCAGCACTGGGGGAAAAAAAGGTGGGGGTTAGATCTACAAAGCTTTCTATCAAAAATAAGTCAAGAATGCAACACTTTGTTCGCATCCTGGTGATACTGCACCACTGGGATGGGCATTGAGAGCGAAATCAGCCGGAGCAGCGACTTCCAAAATATAGCACCACGGACGGGAAGTGTGCTCATTATACCACAAGTGCAGATGAGAAACAGGTTGCTGTGATGAATCCGAAAGCTCACAATATGATCTGCTGAGCTGATTTATACCAAACTCATCACTCCATGAGTGATGCATTTTCATTTCAATGTGCAGCGTTCTGGAAAAAACAAAACATGGTTTACAGTCATCTCTTATCGCTGATGACCCATGATGCAATCCATCAAACTGCAAGTTCACTCCCATAAAATCTTGACACTCCAGTTTTAACCACAGCGCGCATGAAGATTAAAGCTCTCCTCAAACAAAACGTCACGGAGCTCATGAAATATGCAAACAAGAATGATTCTGATTTAAACACTCGTGTTTGATGAAGGTCAAATTCACAACTATTGACTCCCACTGCCTGGAGGAAACACTGAACTCCATTTCTAGTTTTCCTGTGTTTGTCACATCTCATCTTTGCTAATAATGTTTTTCTGTGTAGTTCAGCTTGTTGGCAGCCATTATAGTTGATTACACAATGAATCACAAAACACAAGAGGGACACTTTCGTTTCATACACGTATATATATTAGGGGTCGATGATATGGTTTTTTTCAGGGCTGATTTCGATATTAATTCATTCATTCAATCTTTATTGAGGACACAGCTCATGGGGGTGGTGGGTCCATAGCAAGAAAACAACGACTAACAAAAATAAATCCACATAAAATCTAATCAAAACAAAACACATTCCACAAAAATCACACATTTGCATACGGGCTGCGACGCCACTGGTTCCACATACTACAGGAAAAGCTGATGGAGCTGAGTTCAGGGTCGGTTGAGGCTGAGATAATAGAGTTTGCAGAATCAGATAACCTACACATACATCTATATTACAGCCGAGCAGATGGGTACAGCAACATGAACTAACATTAGGCTGCCTTCTTAGGACTTCAAGCAGAAGCCGCAAAATCCCACAATCATACGATACTGATTATTAGTCATCAAAGAGACTGATAACCGATATCTGGAACCAACATGCCAACACAAAACTACTGCTACATGAGGAGGGCAAAAATAACAGAGACACCTCTACACACTGCAACCTCCAAAATGTCACACAGTTGAATCCACAACTCTCTGAAACGATTCTATTACAAACTGAACACTATAACCTTAATGAAGGAGGATTTACTCCGGAACTGTTGCGTTAGACTGCACAGATTTAGGAAGATGCTCCTAACAAACTGTCAACTGAGTGTAATTATCAGTTGTATGCACTGACTGACACCATATGAGATGTTTAACTTTTAAAAAGTAAAGCAGTGACACGTTTACTGAGAGTATGTTTTAAGTAAAAATAATAGTAGTCATTAGAAAATAATAGTCATTAGAAATGCTGTAACCTGCAGTACTTGCAAACCTGAATAACACAAGTATAACACGTGAAGTCACTATATGCAAGAGATAATTAATTTGCACATTATTTGTTATTTATTATTGAATACTCATCATTGAATAAAACAGCAGCTGCTGGCATTAACGCATCTAAAAGTGCTTCCTACACATAACTTTACTGATCACCAGTGTGAAGCCTTTTCAGGTACTGTATATATTCAGCTGTCATATCCACCATACTGTCAGTGACTAAAGCATCATATTTTAATCCACTGGGTAGTATGGACTCATATTGTGAAATGTGGGATTTACAAATATTAATGACAACAACCTATGCTGGCTTTGATGGGCTTCCCAGAAAATCCTGTCTCAGATTTATTATGATTTAGTATTTTAGGTTTCGCCCATGACCTCCCTTGAGGTAAAACATCTTACGTAGTTTTGAAGCAAAGATGGCTGACTGCTTATTTAGGTTATCAGCCCTGGATGGAGGAACTGCCATATGAATCGAGCAGGTAAAATATCCTAAGACACAAAACAAAGGAAGAAATATGATGTTATCCACGGCCACTTTCTCTGCTTCATTCTCTTCTAATACACCTTGATTTTTCTATAACTTTCGTGTGTGTGTGTGTGTGTGTGTGTGTGTGTGTGTGTGTGTGTCTGTGTGTTAGGGACCATCACTTGGATTCATTCACCCCCATCGCCCTTGCCCCTCCATTCACCACAGTTTCTGCCCAACGGTGTCTCTGAATCCAACACCGATCAATAGCGACAATCAAATGTTGCTCTTGGGTATTAAAACCCCTTTGCCATTTACCACTGGATCATTTTACCTGCAACATATCAACACACTTTCATTACTGTTTTTTTCAGACTCATTCATTTCCTATGTTTTTTTCCATAGCTTGTGTTTGTGAGGAAGAACTGAAATTGATTCTTCCTGTTACTTGCTGTAAACACTGTGACAAAGTACAGGCAGGGTTTGTGATATATGTCAACCTAAGCTTCTTACTGCTTTCTTCACCAACATAATGACTTGCTGGTGGCAGCTACATGGTTTCACTTCCACTGATGAGTGTGATTAAAGCTCACTGCAATCACAAACAAAACCCATTTAAGGTTCACTCTTTGAATACGGTATGAACTGTAAATCAAAACTGTGCTCGGGGAAATGAGTTGTAATGATGATTAAATAGCAAAGCGGCAGGGGGGCTTGAACTGTTCGCTCCAAGTTTTCTACTGAAGCAAAACAAATGTCAATTTTAATCGTTTTTATGGAAAGGATCATGACATTTTACTTAAAATAAAAAAATCATAATAATAATAATTCAACTTCAGCTTACATATAACAGCAACAATTACAGCTAAAGTTGCCTTCAGCTAATTTAGGATGTGTTAAACAATAAAATGAACAGCTGTCACTATAATAAGCAACAGTAACATGCAGCAGGTTAGGCCTGTATACTGTGTCTGTATACTATGCCTCTGTCTTGGAATCTGTAATCCCCAGTAAGGGGATTGTTTACTCAGTATGGTTTTTGATCAATGTAACTCAGTATTAATAATCTGTCTGAAGGGCATCGCTGTGTTTCCCTGCAAGTGTCAGATCCCCCTGCTGTCCAGTGCTCACAGTGTGAGGCAAATCTAATGCTTAGTCATTATTACACTGCTGTGTGATATTTCTAATCCTTTCCTCAAAAACATGGATATCGCAGAGGGCTGGGCCTGGGCTTTGTATGGTCTGTGTAAAGGAGACTTCTCTCGGGGTAGTGTGTAATTATGTCGAGAGTTTGTCTTGTTTGACTTAATCATAAGAAACACCTTGCCTGTTTTTACCTCCTTCTCTCCACTAATGGACTGATCCACTCGTTCATGTGCAGTGGTGAGTATCTGCGGGACAAAACTGTGCACTTTGACCTCTGATAAGTGTCTCCATGAGTTGAAAACAGACATGCTCCTCCAGATGTAGGAGTACGTTCACGTTTGTCTGCTCACATCTGTGTTTGTAGGCAATTCTGTGTTTTCATGCGTATGTGTGCAAAGCATGTAGGCGTATGTCGGCAGACATCTGTTTTTGTCTGTAGTCTGTGTGTGTCCATGCATATCTGTGTCTCTGTGTGTGTCTGCACGAATGCACATTGCACAATTCTGTCTTGTCAAGGTGATTTCTTTTTCTCATCCTACTGTTTATTGTGTGACAGGAAGATGACTCAGTGGTCCTACAGTAATACACATGTGAGCATGTGTTGGGAGTTTACAGGAGCATGTGAGCATGTGGGTTTAACTCTCACTGTGTATGAATCTGTGTTACAGTTTCCAGCAGCTGCACTGTAGACGAAGCCTTCATGTCCCTGAGCAGGACAGTGTCAGAGGGGGAGCAGCTGGTCAGTAATGACTGCCCACTATTCACCAATCCTTCACTGGCCTTTACTCCTGTGGGCCCCAACCAGGGCCTCATGGGTGCTCACTAGATTGCTTGACACTTGAAATTCTCCCCCTTGAGGCAACTTTCTGACCAGATACCACTGCTCGAATGCAACATCTCAGGAATGCCTTGCAGGAATTTCTTAAAATTTGGCACAAAAGCTCAGTTGGACTCAAGGAGGAACTGATCAGGTCACTGTGACCTTCGCATTTCTCACGTTAACTCAAGAGTGCCAAAATTTCACAATAATGTCTAATATGATAAAATGAAGAAAAGTCATAGATCAACTCCACTGTGACGTCATAATATTCTGCAAATACACTTTATAGCTTCAAAATGTTCCCTACATATATTATATATGTAGAGTAGACAGACTTGGATGAAAGCTGCAGCTTCACAGGCTGGCAGAGGCATAACAACAGCAAGGCGGTCATTCCAGTTTCAAAGTGCTCTGGCCACTTGGGGCCAGCGTGACAAGCTGCAAACACAACGTAAACATGACAATATCACCGTTTAAAGCTGGTGTGGTGATTGTGTTAACAAACAGCTGCCTATCTATTCATTCAATAGATGAGGGATAACATTAATTCATTCTGTCTATAAATGTGAGAAAAAAGCAAAAAATGCCCGTTACAATTCCCACAGCACAGATAATCCATTTAAATTACTTATTTATGTGACCAACAGTACAAACACTGAAAAGGTTCAATTAACCATCAAATATGATAAAGAAAAGCCTCATATATTGACATTTAAGAAGCTAAAAAATGTTAATATTGTATTGCATTGTATTGTATTGTATTTATATTATATTATGTAAATATTTTTTTTATTTCTTTTTTTAGTAATTATTTATTTAACAGTAATACAATACATTTATTGTACCAGAAATAGCCAAAAGATAACTTCCATCAGTGGTGCCTGGGTGGAGGCCATGAGTGATGAGTTGGTTGTGGTGAATTAAAACATTACACTTGAAAACATTAATATGAAAAACAAAAGACAACACACGTTTGTAACTAGGTAATAAAGCATCAGAATTCTCAACATCCTTAAAAACAAACACCTTATCAGGACCAGATATTTTCAGCCAGACATGTAGGCTACTTCCTGCTGATTAGATTTTTAATCAAATAGTCATAAAATAGCATTCTGCTTCTGGCCACCTAATCAATTTAATTTAATTTAATATTCCCTGTACTTTTAGCTCTGGTCTGGAGTCTACTGACTTTATGGAGGGAAATATCTAGATCAGTAGCTGCTAAATGCCAAATGACACTCAATAGCTAGACACTAACTTTCATTGTTTGCTGTTTACTGCAATTTTCTTAAAAATGCCTAAAAAATAACATATCTATCGTCAGTTCCTAACTTCAGGAATTTACACTTCTTGATAATACCCTGAAACTAACACCAGGAGTACAGCTGGTGGTCAACAACAGTTTAATGGAACATAATAATCAGTAGACACATCTGTAGTGTAGACAAGCATCCCAAAGCATCAAGAGTGCACTGGACTTCAGTACAGCCTCTTCAGTTATTCTGAAATTACGCTGAATAGTAAACAGTGCTACTTTTATCTAAACGTGTAATTACAGCTTAAACAAAGGCTCGGTTTCTCTGACATTCTCTATTGTTTCCCCAACAGCAGCAGCAGGAAGTACTCACCCCGCCATCCCCTTGAACAAACCCATGAAATGAAATCTATACCCCTGATAGTGTGATACTACAGTACAGGGACAAACTATAGATAAGCCAGTTGGCAGCTCTGCACTTCTCACCCCTTTTGACATTTCAAAAATGCCATCCCCAATCATCCCTCGGCTTAAATCATGTCCCACCACCATGAAGTCACTGCCGCCCTCTAATCTCTACAGGACAGCTGTTTTACATAAGGGAATTATTGTGTAAGGACTGAATTTCAAATATGTGTAAAAAATTTTATTTATGAGCACTATACTGTGCATGGAAACCATACATTCATGATAAAAGCATCAGAAATAGTAGCTGACAATTCAAAATAAGCTGTTGAGAAAATGAAGAGAGAACCCTGAATGAATGTAGTGTAACTTCACAATAATCTAATAATCAATCAAGATGCAAGTAAATAAACCAAAAAGCACAATTGATTTAAATGCAAATTAAATCAAGGCAAATTGAGACATTTTAGTCATTAAACTGCAACTTCTGTCTTCACCCACCGGGGCTGACAGTGAGTCACAGCGTGCAGCTGCAGACGTCAAGAACGGAAATTCAGTGTTCAAAACATCAGGAATTTATCGACTTTCTGCTGAGTTACACCACATAAAACTCATCCCATGCCTCAATTATGATGAGAAATGAAATTAAAACAGTTCTTTCCTTTTTTTTTTTTTTTTTTACACTTGTCCTCAAGTGGATATAATAAAGTTGAATTAACCATTTAATGAATGACCTGTCCCTGCTCGATGAAACAAGCTGTTCACCTCAGCACATTTGCTTGAAAATACTTGTGCTCCCATCTTAAATGAATGCAGCGTCCTTTTCACAATGAATGGGCTTCCTGTAACAGCTCAGTATATTCACAGATGGACCAATGTACATTTGACAGGTACGTGCACTTTCTCTTGTTTAAACTGAACTTAACCCATCAATAAAAAAAAGAGGACCAAGTTTAAGGTTTAAGCGGATTAATTAAATGAAACTTTGTTGCCCATGGTTATTTCCTGGGGAATTTCATTGACAGGTCCTAAGTTTTCAGTCTGACAGAAAGCAGGAGCAACAGAGGCACAGCAATTAAGTGGATGACCTGGTATTAAAAAAGGGCAAAATTACTCTTGAATGGAAAAGCGAAGATTCCCAGGCCAATATCCATTAAAGTACTTCATGTGCAAACAGTTGGGGATGTGATAAATAAACTATTGTTTGACATAACAGGGCTAAACTTGCTGAGACACTGCATTATACACCATATTGCCCATGACTGTGCACACGATGCATAGGTCCACAGCTGCACACACACACACACTCAAATTTTCCAAAACACACACACACACACACACACACACACGAAACATATTCCATGGCCTTGCCCTTGGACCAATTTGCTGACAATAATCTTTCAGAGCATTTCTGTCTATTTCTGCTCTGCTGCTAAATGAGACATTCTCAAGGCAACAGGCTGGTGGGTTGTAGTGTATGGGGATGTCAGTTCACATCCACCTCTGATACCAGCCATGTCCTCACTCAGTCACTATCATTGCAGAGAAGCCATTCAGACTAGACCAAGCGGCAATTCGCCCCGAAGAAAAGTCTCTGCATGGGCAAAGATATGCGCCAGAGGTTGGCATGCTCCCTTTCTGTCTCTGCCTTTCCTGCAGACGCCCACCAACTGCTCAACACCTTCACCACTGCTTTAGTTCCAGGAGGAAGTCAAGCCAGCACCTGCCCATTAGCACCATATCACCTGATCAAGTCAGCCTTGATAGAAAAAAAAACAAAAAAAAGACCTTTATATTCTTTCTCTTTGCTTTGCCCAAAACATTATCACAGGCTTTTATGTACAAATTGTTGGATATTTTTGCTTAAATTATAACATTTCACACACGCACAAACAAGAACAACAGCAATATCAGTGCTACAATGATGATTATTTTTATAAATGAGCAATTTTTAACTTATTGTCTCAGTTAAAGTGTCAAAGTGTCAGACAAGAGCAAACATGCCCATTATAATTTCCAAGGGCCTGAGGTGACATATTCAAATGTCTTGTTTTGTCTGATCAACAGCCAAAAACCACAAAGTTTTCAGATTATTATCACATATGACAAAGAGGAACTAGGGAACATTTGGCATTTTTACTATAAAAATAGTCACAGATTGACTAATCGACTAATCTTTGCAGCTCTAATCAGTATCACTAATTATGGGCCATATTTCATGATTTTTTTTTTCTGTTCTCATGATATTCTACAATTAAGGACTGACCATGTCCAAAGCACACTCAGGTTAAGTGGAGGTATGTGAGAAATGAAGACCAATGTGAAGGGAGCAATTAGCAATCAAATCACAAAGCATTGCAATCAGTAGAGGACCTGACACAATCAAACACACTCACTAGTCATTATGTGCTGAGCAAGATGTTCAGTACCACTTCAGGCCACAGCCGTTTCATCTGTATTACGACAACAATCGTCTTTGCACATCTTCTTCTTATTCAGTTCAGAATATTACTTATCTCCTCTGTTATTAAGAAGAAGAAGAAGAAGAAGAAGAAGAAGAAGAAGAAGAAGAAGAAGAGGAATACAAACTTCTTCTTCTGGGTAATGGGCTGCTCTGAGAGACTCAGAGATGAGCTTATACTGCCCTCTAATGCTTTGGATGAGCAGCACAGCATTTCTCCAGCATTCAAAACATAAATGCCCCGTCGCACTTCACAATTAGTGTTTACAATACATTCACGTCAGTGTCGCTGTCACTGAAATCAAACTATTGCTCTTCGTACACTGAGAATAATCCAATGTGTCTTTTGCACTTACAGCTATCTTTAGTGGGGGTGTGATAATCAGAGCTTTTAAAGCAACCTGCAGTAACAGAAGCTCTGTGCAGTCATGGCAACCCCAGGGGACACACGCTGAGTCTACAGTGCTCAAACACACTCATAAAGAAATGTCAAGCTTCGCAGGGACCAAAGTGGAATGACATTTATGAAGTCATTCTAACACATACTGTAATATTTCGCAGACCGCAAACACACGGATAGTAACACCTACAAGAAGCACAGAGCTTCCTTTTCATGATGGAATATGTAAAAAAAAAAAAAGGGAAATAACAAAGCCACAGTTCACTTATTATCATATGTGGGAATTATGCAGTGGCTTGTGAAGGAATAAAATATATTGTTTTCTGAATCTTGCCACATTCTTTGACTCTTTTGTCTTTTTTTAACGCTTCTGTGCTAGAACTTGGATCTTGTATGAATTTCAAATGTTTTAAATTGTACTTTTAAAGATATTACAAATACAAAACAAAGAGTAGGTCCAGTTCATGTGGTCATGTGCTTGTCTTTGCTTTCCATCACTGTACATGTAATATATTCCAGTTTGAGCAACAAGCAATTTTAACATCACCTTGGATTTAGTCATATTTCACTATTTTTTATGTTTAAAAAATAAGACTAAACAGCTGAACGGAATAAAATTGTATTTAATAAATTCATAAAACAACTTAATCAAGATTTAGTGCAGTTATATAATATATCATCGAGTTGCTTTTACATAATTACATTATTCTTAGTTTCCTTGCAAGCTGTGTTTTTTACTGCCAGAAATTTGTAAAAGGAAACCAAGAGGCAAAATAATTAATGAAAACCCAAAAGAGAGAAGTTGATGTATTTTTCATTGTACTTCATAGACAAAAGATTCTGGTCTTACAAAGCTGACAGGAACAACTTCTCAACTTTCCTGTGCCACAGAATAGTCTCAGTCAAACTACCTTGACTCAAGCTTTCCCTGTCGCCTTGTTAGTGCTGCCTTGCTGCCTCAGGCCTGCTCAACCAGAAAATGTGTCATCTATCTGAATCATTATTCCCCCATTTTTGTGAAGCTCACAGCTCATGCCTGTTCAAACTAGACAACCGGAGACAGAGTGCGAACATCTCTGGCAGGGTCAGCGGTGTCCAGGGTCACTGATTACCTAATTGTTGCTCATTAACTCCAAAGTACCTGTGACCTCTTCATAACACCCTTCCTTATCAGAATGCCCACATCCAGCGTGAACCAAAAGATGCACACAGGCTGTGGCGACACATTTCAAACCCCTGCTGATCTCTGACTCTCTGTAATTATGTGAACAGCTTTAACTAGCTGTTGCATTCAAGCTTAGTGTCTGCCAGTACAGACTAACACAATATTTATTCCTCTGCTAGATCGCAGCTTCAACCTCGTCACAACTCTTAGGTTCATATTTCTATTCAATGAACACATCCAGTTGGTCTGAGAATCGTGGAATAAGCTGCATGGAGATCATTTTAACCTCAGAAAGACTCCCTGCTGTGGGGGTAGTACTTTCTGAAAGTTCAGGAACTTTCAGGGTGGAATTTGCTGAACTGGACATCACTGCTGCGCTGGTGTTTTCAAAAGAATAGTTATACACCTGGCTTTTTAAAAACCTGCGACTGCAAACACGAAGCTGTGCTTGTAATATTTGTCAGGATGGAAATTAAAGTTCTGTTGTTTTATCAACCAACCAGCAAGATGTACCTCAGTAGGTCAGCATCAGAAATCCACTGACCTAAATCCATCCATAAACAATGCAAAAATATAAATTGTAACCTATCATTATGAAAGACGCACATTTTTCTTTACTCACATTTTGGAAACTAAAACTAGAGAACACACGTTATTCCATCACTTAATGGAACATAGATCATAGATCATTTCCAGGCCTTGCTTCTTATGACAGATTAGCACCTGTCTGTTATTTGCAAAGGAGTTTGCACTGCCTGCACTTTTAGAGCCTGTTTTGTTTCCACAGCTTTTTACTAGTTCTGACAACCTGTCTTCTTTTTGTTGTCTCTGTCTCCCACAACATTGCTGCTGCAGTGTTCTCGCAGACTCAGACACACGGTTGACCAAACTGATCTGCACACACAGCCCTGGATCGCAGCCGACAGTTGTCACCAAGAGTATAAATTGTTTGTGATATCACATCTTCACAGGATGAGCTTGACACAAGTATTACCTCCGGATTCACTTTGGGTTATGTAACCTGTTTTTTTACTGAGGTGTGAGTTGATCATCACAACTAACATTTCAGTGATAGCTTGGGAAAGGCACAATAAGTTCATTCTGCATCAAAGGTTTTAACTCCTTCAGAGGAAAAACATTAATGGGACACTCCACATAAACACTGCACTTTCATTACAGCCCTAAACTGTACAGTGAATACATAGAAAAAGTGGTTACATACAAGATGCATGCTGCTTTACAGGCACAAATCAGCCAAAAAAAGTCCAAAGGTCGAATTTTGTTGAGCAGTTTGTACTCAGTCTGCCCACTGCGGCTGCAGAGCTGTCCCTCACAGGCATTAAGCCAGGGGTATTTGGCCCTGCTGCTGCTGCTGCACTGCTTGTACGAATTGTAGGTTGTGTTATATCAGTGAGGATTTGGTGCAAACAATACTTTCTCCTAAATGAAAAAATGTTTTATGTTCTCATAAAAGTCTAATTTCTGTTTGAGGCTAAAGTAATGGCAGCCTTTTCTACTGTATACATGAGGTCAAAAAAGGTTTTCTTTCAAATGATTAGGAGGCATTAAATAAAATAAGAACTGACAGCTATAGTTATCTGTAGCTCATAATTATCATTGTCCACTTCTTCTGTTCTTGTCACTAGTGCTCCGCAGCCCTTTTGTTTCTCTTTTAGCAAAGAGCTTTACCAGGATTGTGCGAGGCTCCTCAGGGTCTCAACATGACTCAGTCCCTAGTGGTCCCCTTCAACCTCCAGGGCACCACAGATATTGTTTATTGTGCCAGATGACTTACTACAATATGTATGTCATAAATGAACTTAAAGAAAACATTACTATAGTTAACCAGTTACACTAACTGAATGTACTACTTAGGTACCATGGTTTGCACCATAGATTTACTGCACACAAGCCAGAGTAAATTGTGTAATTCTACTAAGACTGTCGATATAGACATCATCTTGTGCAAAATGAAACTAGTCAAACCACAAGCCAATGTTAGGCCTAAAAGACAAATCACTGCAGAGAAAGCTGATAACAAATATCCCATGCACATCTGATGCAGCCCACCGCGGCCTGCATCAGCACTTCCAACAACACTGCTCACTAATGGCGCCCAAAGAGAAGCCATAAAAACCGCTGAGCAGCCTGATTAACAGGCCTCAACAGGAACACTGCCACCGTGAAACATCTCAGGCTGCGTCCCAGCGCGCAGACTCGAAGGAACATGGCTCTTACCTTGAGGAGACTGTCTGCTGGGCCTTGTCAATCAAGTCCATGCAGGTAGTGGTTGCCATGTCAACAATTTACAGGTAACTGGCAGTGGAGGAGGTAAAGTCTTCTCTTGGTGCAGTCTGACAATCACTGATAGAAAGTTTCCTCCAAAACAGCAGGAGCATGATTGAGCCACAGGCCAGTCCCGCCGCCTCTACCTGGAGCCCGTGTCACAGAAACACGGGCCATCCCTGTTCTGTGAACGTGAATTACATCAAATTGAATTCAACTGTTTAAAAAACCAAGGTGGCGTGTACATGTTACCCTTGCTGCTTAATGCTGCCCCCTGTGGCCGGAGACTATGCACCAACAACACAAGTCTTTGGTTTGTTTTAATCAGCTGATTAAGTGATTCGTTGATTGTCAGAAAAAAAGTGGCAACATAATAATGATAATTTATTAATATTTTAAGTAATTTTTTCATCAATAATGCTAAAAAACACCGCAGACAACAGCTTCTTAGCTGTGAATATTTTCATAGTTTTTTTTTAGGACAGTAAACTCAACATCTTTGGGTTTTTGACGTTGGCTATTCAAAATAACACAATTTGAATGCAGCATCTCTCACATTATTCAATCCTGACAGGACTTTTCATTATTTTCTGACATTTTATACACTGAACAATCAGTTAATAAAAATTTTAAAAAGTTGTCTCAGTGTCATGTATTGATAATGAAAATAATCATTGGTTGCAACTTTACAGTCCTTGTATGATGGATTGATATTACCTTGCTGTATCACTAAGAGCTATAAGAAGGCATCTGGACATTTCACCTCTCATCCAAAAGACTTCTTCAGTTCTAACTGACTAGTGGGGAGTCCCAGGTAACACTAACATGCAATTAAAAAATTCACACAACCCAAAACTGTGAAATAAGACAAGCTTGACAGGTGTTGCTAGTGTACTATGATAATGAGGGCTGAAGGAAACAGTTTGCACATGAATAAGTCAATGCTTACCCTGGAACAATTAGATACAGATTAACTATTTTAGGCACCTGGTTTACTGAGTTGGCAGCTGGTCAACACAGACGAAGATATTTTAAAAAATATTGTGAAATACTGAAACACAGATAAGTAATTTAATTTTGCTTGTGCATTTAAGTTACTATTGACCTTCTAAACATATGGAATTCCACACATGGGAGGATTTGGTGACTTGGTATCGTTGGCCTTGCCTATAAAGGAGGAAATAAAGAGGATGTTGTTACTGTCAGAATATCAATGTGAAACAAAATTTACTTACTGGCTACAAGCTCTGCCTGACTCAAACATTTCTCTAAACTACCACAGCAGCCACTTAAATATAATTTGGAAAAATGCATCAAGCATTTGTGTGTTTTGGGAACACTGTGTGGAAGTATGTCCAGTGTTTTATATCTCAAATTAAACAGGTTGCACTGCACATGTGAATTCAAAGTGACACACAATGACATAATCCTAAACTACCACTTAGAAGAGTCCACTGCCAATTAATTATATAACAGGAGTGCCTATTACTATCTGACAGGCCAAACTGTATGAGTCCAGGTCACTTCAATTCCCAGAGACAGATTAAATGAATATCTGCGCCCCTGAATGTCTCATCTGATACAGTTGTCTGGTTAGATTCCTGCACAGAGATTAGGCAAGAAAACCCACTCTGACACTGTTGAGCTAAATAGGGATTAAAAGTTTGAGAAGTATTGTAATAATTACACATATGTAATGCTTAGAACTGGTTGTATAATTGCATAAGACTGTCTTATACAGTCATTTCATGATATGACATGAGATTATAGGTAACATTTTTACTGTGAGCATGTTGATGTTAGCATTTAGCTTAAAGCACAGATTTACCTAAATACAGATTCACGCAGCTACAGGCATGACTGTAGTATTGTAGTCTTGCTATTAAATGGGCATTAAGTTTAAAAAAGGTCTCTGTTATATGGATTTTATAGCGTATGTCCTGCTGACACAGTTTGAAATTCTCAAACCTTTTCACTATCATTTTCCTGATCACTTTCTGGGTGACAGGAAAGGGGCGGAGAGACATGCAGTAAAGAGTCTGAGCAGTTGGGAGTTGAACCAACAACTTGCCTGCTAAGAGCATCTGTGCTCATGTGGTACGTGCCCTAACCACTCGGCTGTCGGATCGCCCACTTTTTCTTATCTTCCTATCATTCTTATAAGCTTACCAGCTGAGTGATACTTTTGATACCTTTCAGATAGTTGCAGATAGTACCTCTTGAGTATCCAAGTCTTTAATAGATAACAGAGGTGTTGTCTGTGTGCAGAGAGCAAATGAGAAAAGGTGAGTTTCCATCTCCACAAGGTACCTGAGGTGTTCATCAAGGAAGGCCTTCTAGCCTCTTCATTACGGTTGTTGTCAAAGCTGTTTCACTAACAGTGAGAGTTATATAAAATGTCCCATGAAAGATTTCACCAAATTCCATTTGAATAATGTTGCAGTTTTAAAAATGGACAGGTTCAAGCAATCACTTAGGAGAGTGTTAACTCTGTTGGCACTCAGTGCCAGTGCTCAGTTAACTAGTCAGGGGACAAAAGTGAGATTCAGGTGAGACTCAGAAAAGAAAGGTGATAATTGGAACAATTTCTTACACAGACTTCTTTGGCACGGGAAGGATTTTGTATGAGTGGAAAAGAGACATTGAGCGATGGGAATGCATTCCAACTTGATGCATATGATGTTTATCTGTGACACAATAAGCTGACACAATAAGTGACAGATTACACATGAAGGTAGATGATTGCTGTAAATTCCTGTGGACAGAATATGGGAGGAGCATCTGCAGACATGTTCTGTCTCTTCTCCTGCGACGTATCCTACATACATCAGCAATCTCTCATTCATCTCTGCATCACCTGATGTGTTAATAAGGGTTGTGGCTCAGAAGCTTACAGTCAGGCTATCTCTTCATCTGCCCCTTAGAATTTAAATGTTCTTTGTTGAATCTGTCTCCTGCATACTTCCGTAACATTATGGGAGGTGCAGAATTAAATCCCTGGAGTACCAATTCAAGGAGTAGGATGGTGAGGTAGCAGGGCGGCCTTAGTGTGCCAGTACTCCTCATTAGAAGTGTCTTGCTGATATTCCCTCCCCTCGCACTTTCTTGACAATGGAATTGGGGTGGCTGTGTCAGAGACTTTCTGCAACTTTCAGAAACTGACAATCCAACATTCACACCCACTTCACACAGTGCAGAGTTTGAACTTATCCCTCTGGGTCACTTTTTTCATCATTTACACCGCTATTTCTGTCGCTTTTGATGTGTACAGAGTACAAAACTATGAATGCTTTCCAGAGGAGACTGACTGAAATGCTGCACCATTGTCCTCATATGGTGTCATGTTTTGTCCCTCTGACAGTCGACCTTTAACCCTTCCCCAAGCATGTCTTCTTGGAACAGCTATAAACACCTTTGACTTTCAATGAATTAGGACAACGCATCAAAGGAAATAATTGTTTTTGAGCATAACCCAATCCTGAGGATATCCTCTTTTAAAATAGTCATCACTTTAGATGCAGACTGAATAAATGCACCTTCTTCCTCTGCTTGAACGACTCTACACAGACTACATGAGCAACATGTATTGCCACATTATTTAAGCGCACATGTGTATACAGCATACTGTACATTTACATAGTGTTAGGTTATGTCCCTGCATTACAAATGTGATTAAAACAAAGCAAGACCTCTGTTCAGTGGCCGGGGACATACAGTAATAGTTGCCTTTGAATAATACATGTCTATTTAGAGATTGTTGTATGCAGCTGTTTGGTTTGCATGAATAGGCTAATCAACAGGCTAGCACTTCTTTAGGAGATGCTATGCTATGGTTGCATTCATGGTTTAGCATTACAGTAAAGTGGTGAATGTCTTACAAGACAATGACATTAAAATATCAATGAGTCCCAGCATGGCTTTCAAAGTAGTTTCCTCACACCTTCCTCCCCCTTCTCTTTCGTCTCCTCGTTCCCCAAGGCCCATCTTAAAGTCAGCTTCACTGTGATTGGCAGAGAGGACATTAAAGTGTTATTCATTGGCAGTGACCGAGTCCCATCTACCTGTGGGCCTCCCCTCAAGACAACTCATGCTGCAACTCACACACGGGAATCACATTATTCAGTGGTATCCAAACTATCACAAAGGTTTGGTTGCATCACCAGAATCCTGATGAAAACCAAAAAGGAAGCTGAGGAGACGTCGGGAGTCACTGTGAATCATTTTGCTGAAGGTAAGGGTCATTAAACTGAAATTCACACTTGTATCTGATCATTAGTGCTTGGTCTTTGCCTTGTGGGAGGATTTGTAGGAAAAGTTTGGCTTGTTTTCACACAGCTATTATTTACTGCCTTGTTGCTTTGCACTGGCCCGAAATTGACAATATCTACTCATCTCATGCTCAGAAAGAACTGTAGCAATGTTGAAATCGTATTCATTTATTCACAAATATTGTTTGATCCAAACAAAATGTGAGAAATGCATGATGAAATACTGGCCCTGTAAGCTAGACTTTGTATATATTTGCATGCACTTCTATTGTGCATGTTTGGAATGATATGCAGTGAAAGCCTAAGGTTGCAGTTGTGATGACCTTCATGGAGAGAGGTCAAATATATAAACATGATGTGCAGTTTTACTTCTTGAAAAATCCCAATTATTGATTCAGAATAAACAGGGAGATAAACATGCAATGTTGTATCTGAGAAATAACCATTAAATAGTAAATTTCTCCTGGCTCCTCAATATGTATAATAATCACCCTGAACAGTCTGTGTACACGTGTGCCCATATTTAATGTTTGACTGCCAGCTTTGACATGCACTCTGTTACACATTTATAGCTCCCAGGCAGTAACCTATTGTCAACAAATTCATTCAGTAGCTCTAATATTTTATCTAACACTGCATTATGAAACTATTGTTGATCGTAGGTCTTTCTGCAGGTTTTGATAGATTATTTATCATGAAGAGTTATTCATGTTCGTTGCTTTTATGGCCAACAATGCAAACATCATGTGTGTTTTGTGTTTTTTCCCCCTGATAATGCCCCTCAGTTTGCTCTTATGTTTGTGTTTCTCCCAGTTATGCCCCTAAGGCGCTCATGGAGTTTGATTAATGTTTCACAGCAGACTAAGCAATACTCATTGTGCTCTTGCAGTGAACCCTTTGAACACAGAACATTAGTTTATTAATGTAACATTTTATTGCTTTTTAGGCCTCTGTGTTTGTGATGTGTGGTCATTGTTTGACTTACTGTGATACTGGCGATGAAAGTCCGCAATACATATATATTTCTGTATGAGTGGAATAAACAGTGAGCTCAGATCTGATCACTTAACACTGTGCTCATTTCCTCCTGCGTCGAGCTGGAGACTTGAAATACTTACTCCAAGATATAATCGCCAAAGAAGTGTAATAAGTGTGTTTTTGTCATATGTGACTGTTGCAATATTTTGTGTTAGAAAAACAGAGAAACAAAAAGTGTTGTAAATTAGGTCTGTAGTTCGGGTTTAAGAATTACTAAGGTCATAAGACCAACAATAAATTTGGCTATTAAAAAAAACATGAATAAATAAAAATAAAGGAAGAAATGTCCAGTATGTTTACAGTTACAGTACAAACATATTGTATAGTATGTAAAAGCAGCATGTCCTCAGTGTACTTGAAGGTCAGATACGACCCTGTCTCAGATGAGACTGACTTGTTTCCCATGAGTGTCGGTTCTGTCTCCATCAGCTCTAAACTCAACAGGAACATGAAAACAGGAAAGTACAACTTGCTTTGATAAACCAGGTGCAAAGAAAGAAAAACATTTCAGTTATGTTTAGTTTCACTGACAAGTGTCAAGTATGTCACCTGAGTGAGTAACAGTGCACAACATGAAATATACAGTTTCTTATGAATTTAATCCTCAGCAGAGTCAGACTCAGGGGAGGGTGCCATGCTGTGTTTGAATGAAAGACTGCGCTGCCATCTCATGGCAGATGAGGGAACAGTCATGCTTTCACTTCTATTTGGTTTGCTTTTTTGCCTTTGGCCAAGCACTGATTGTCTTGAAAATTGCCAGCTCACCCAGTGTCCCAGTCCTCGTACCTCTATCATCAACATGAAAGTCTCCTATCTGGAGACTTGCTTTATTTTGTTTGCATCCACCCACCCATCAAAACTAATGCTGCCCTGTATGAAATAACAATGTACTGAGCAACTAAGGTTCACTGTATCTGCCTTTGATGTCATTTAAAAAGAGCCTGAAAAGTTGGCTTGTAACTTCTAGAGAAGTAACAAGCAGGTACACTGTGAGTCATTGCATCAAGCAGCTAGGAATTCAGTGGAAGGAATACACATGAAGAAAGTCACCAGCTTTTACAAAGGACTATTTGTTTTGGATGCAAAATTCATTCCCTGTAGAAAGTCACTTACTCTTGCACAGGTCATTTCTTTCTTCTGTTTTGCTGTTCATATTAATATTCCACCATGGCAATGAAGTTCGTCTTCCCATCTGCCAGATAAAAACGCAGCATTACAATTCTTCCTACATGTGTGCATGTCAAAACAAATGAGTGGAGTTCCTTCAGGCTAAACTGAGCAGTCCTCTGGAGTCAGCCTCAATCAAACACATCACAGGCTGCATAAACAAGTGATAGTCGGGTCACAATGCCTCCATCACTGAAGTTTTATTCAGACAAATAAACTCTGACAGGAATTTTCACGACATGTGCTGTTTGTCTGCCTGCGTATGTGTGTGAGAAATCAGACAAATATTATTCTCATGATGTCTCGTTTCCAGTTTTATTGTTGTCTAAATATTTAATTGTTACGGTGGCTACACATTGTCTGCATGGTTGTTGTTTTTATTTTGCTTCCCTCTGGGAAAACACTGCATGCTACTCATTTGAAAAAAATGGATGGACAGATATGATGGCTACAATTATTATTACTATTATGATTTTTATGATTATGAAAATACTTGACCATGAAGTCCACAATTTCTGGAGACATATATGAATGGACTATATAGTAGAAAATGATGAGTGTAATTATTTTTTTAATATGTGTAAATCTGCATACTGATCAATTACTTCATAAATTGTTATGAACAGTACACAACCAATAATGATGTAGTACTTAATACTTACAACATGGTTCCCTAATGGACTGAAGCTTCACTGATGTCTCTCACTTGTAAGTTGCTTTGGATAAAAGCATTTTCCAAATGAGTGAATGTAAATGTATTTTGCCACCTGTTAAGTACAATACTAAATCTTATTGAGATGTGTCTCGAAATTCATCATTCATGTTAACATGACTGACAACTGAGCATCATTAGTTCATGAATGACACACGGCAATCTATTAATATTCCCTGTCTTCAGTGAGAACCAACATCACCAGCGGTTTAAATTTAAAGCTCCTTTACTTTTCCTGAGCAGCAGGTCTCACAGTGAGTCGATCGTCTAACTGCTGGGGGCAGTGTGTCTTTAGTTTGATCCTTGAACCATGCTTCTTCTTTTTCACTGCTCTCACCAGGTCTGTTTTTGTGTCATTGCACCTGGCTTGCATCAGGCTACTTCCTTGTAGTCTACCCTTGACAAAGTCTGACAGGGCAGACTGTTGCATGCTGCTCACACAGTGCACTTATCTGGCTTTAAGGGTTGTGGCAGTTATGAGGATTTCACAGATCTGTGCCTAAACGATATCAAAGGGAATGAATGAATTACTGGACTAAATATCAATATGCATAGACAAGAGGAAAGGAGAGACATTTGCCCTCCTCAGACTCGACCTTGAAAATCCAAAAAGTGATATCAAAGGTATCTTGCACAATTTTTTGACCACTAGTTGTGCCACGGAGCAATGTTTTTAAGAGTAAGCTGCTGTTTTCTTAGTAACTTGATGCTTCACAGAATCTTACTATTCCACTGATTGACAGCTGGTTTCAGTAATGTGCAAGATATCTAGGAAAAAAAAGCAAGGAAGAAGAAGAGTAGTGATAGGAAATTGTTTTAAAAATCATCAGGTTTATTTGCCCTAAAGGATACACACAATGCGCAGGTTAGTGGTTTATGGTTGGTACCAGCAATGGAGCTGTTTGACATTGAATTGAACGTTGCACATTGGTAAAGATACATTGACCTTAATTGTGAGCACGCTCCTTGGTGTCCCTGAAGCACTGAGAATAAATTGAAAGCAAAAAAACCATCAGTGAAACACAAAACCTTAATCTCAGAGGGTTTAGCAACTGATTATTTTTGTCGTTTTATTTTAACAGATTTCAAATGAGTTTTCAACAGGATATTTGCTTTGCAAAATGAAGCAATAAGAAGCAGAACTTTTGCACACCTGTGAACCGACAGGTGGGTCGGAGACGATCTTGGGCCGAATGAGGTCGAACAAAATACTCAACATCCTGAGGTTAAGTTAATACATTTTTCTTACTGTGAGTGTGCTGCAGGTTTTCCTCAATCTTAAAATAAATCAGTGAAATAACTTTTCAACAAAACAAAACTTTCCAACTATGTTATGTTAGTATAAAACTAAATTAAGAGACGATGTGTCAAAAGGTTTAAAACCAAATCCTAAATTATTTAATTATTCTAGGTTGCCTACAGTATACTCCAGTTCATAGGCACAAGGACCCAGCAGAAACAAATATCCCCCTCACCCTCCATGCCTTCGCTTCCTGCCCTCCCTCTTCCTCCCCCAAGCCCATGTGCTGCTGGAGGAGGTGCAGGGAGGTAATTCTACCTCCACCATGTGTGTGTATGAAAGATTTTGAGAAGGGACAACCAGTGATGCAGGGTGTTAGGGAGAGTACAGAGAGAATGATGATGGGTTGAACATTGGAAAGTGTCTCACCTATATAACAAAAAAAAAAACCAAAAAAAAAAAACCTGGAGAACATGGAAGCCAAAAAGGTCCTCCATTTTGTGCCATCTGGTAAGTTTTACAGGGGTGGAGTGGGGGTGAGAAGGTCTTTCATGGTGCAATCTGAGCCAACTGTGTCAAACGTGGAGATCATTCTCTACAGTGTGTGTGAGTGAGTGTGTGTGAGGATTTACAAAACAGTTAGAAGATGTTGAGAGCCAGCATTCATCTTTAGAAGTACATTAACTTCAGTACACTACCCTTTTTTGTTTATTTGCCTGCCTCCTTAGGTGCTGTTTAAATGTTTAATGTCTTTATGTTATTGATATCAAAGCCACAGAATACAAGCAAGATGCTTTTATTGCCAGGAGAGCCAGAAAGTGGGTCAATATTTACATGTCTCATGGAAGGTTTTTACAACAGAACAGCAAATAATTTTCCGCATATGTTTGAACACTCTTATAGTACCACACCAGTGATGGGGATCGCTCCAGAAAAGTATGTTACAACAATTCAAAAGTACTTATATGGTTAACTTTTCTGTTGTTGTATTAAACAGGAAAGTCTGTAATTGTATTTTTGCTAATTCCAGTCTCCCAGTTTGCACCTGTACAACACAGCAATCACAGCGTCTGTCCGACACACTGGAACTAACTGACGACTAGTTCATAGAAAATTTATTGGCAACCACTTTGATAACGGAGTGATCGTTCAAAAATACCAAGCAGTTCTTGTTTTCAGCTTCTCGGTTGTGAGGATTTGCTGGTTTTCTTGTGACAGTACATTGAATATGTTTGTGTTCTGGACAGCTGGTTGGACATGACCTTTAGCTTTAGGAAATCATTCAGCATTTTTCACTATTTTCTAAACCAAACTATTGATCAATCAATTTTGAAGATAATTGGCAGTTTAATTGATAACGAAAATAGTCGTTAGTTGCAGCCCCACAACACCAAGTAGAAGTGGGTTTTTTTTATTCAGTGGCTTTAAAGGGTTAAACTGTCCTGCATGAGTTTTCTCAGGTCAAGGATTAAGAAGATTATCTGGCTGAAAAATGTCTAATATTCTAATCTGGCAAATTTCAAAGCTTTCCACTCTTGTTTGAGGCATTCTCTGGTTGAAGTTGATGATAATGTGATTTCAGTTACAATTCAGTCATCATAGACACTGCATCAAACCTGCAGTATCCCTGTTTATTTCTGTTATTTTCTTCAATCTTATAACCGCCATGCAGATTTTATTTTATTATGATGAACACTAATTTGCTATTTGAACTTCAGAGGGATCTTTATAACCACAAAGCACAACAATGTAATCCAGAAACCAGACAAGTGAATCATTTTTCAGACGCATTATAGATAACAACTCTGTCTGTTTTCAACTCTAAATAAACTGTTAAAAAGATGAGTCTCAAGTTTAGATGATCTATACATTCATGAAAATTGTGAAGAATTTGCAGCTTTCTTCCATAACAGCATTTATAAATATTATATATCTAATATTTCTACACTAAATTCAGATCCCCTCTTCATTGTCCCTTCTCAGTGCACTGCTGGCCTGTCCAACTTCTCTGTTATCACTTTGGAAAATCTTAGAGAGGTGGTAAAGAACCTCAGCAGATCCACCAGCTCTCTCTCCACACTGTGTCTTTAACAATGATTTCTAATCGCATGTGTTTTAACCGTAGAGAGTAATCTGGCCTTCTTAAACTGGCAATAGTCAAACCATTATTAAAGAAGAATTTCTAATTAATCTCCAATGATCCATTCTGTAGTAAAATCATTGATTAAGTTGTTTTACTCTTAACAGCCCCCTATGATACTTTTTAATCAGCCACAGTACTGAAACAGACCTCCTAGAGATAATTCATGATCTATGAGCTAACAGTGACAATGGTAATGTTTCTATGTTGGTATAATTAGATTGGAGAGCGGACTTTGATACCACTCAGCGCAGCATTTTAAATGAAAGGCATGAGAAGTGGGCAGGACTTTCAGGTGCAGTAGCTACTTCACTGGTTTGCATCTGATTTTTAAAATTTTTTGGTGTCTTTGAAAATGTTGACACTGTATGTGGATGAGCCAAGAGGTTCATCACCCTTCAGCCTGTGCGTGCTGCCTCTTGGCCACATAATGCTGATGCATCATTATGCTGATGATGACACACAGTTATTGTCCCCATGAGACTTCAGCCTTGTCAAATCACCAGTTGAAGGACACAAACACTTGGCTGTCCCCCAACTTCCTTCAGCTTTATTCTGATAACATTTAAGAGTCATGTTGCCAGTGTCACAAAACTGCTTTTTATCATTTAAAGACTATCTAGAGTAAGAGGCTTCTAGTCACAGGCAGCTGCAAAGCTACCAGTAAGTTTCAGAGCTGACTACAAAACCTGACTCACAGCGCCTCTCTGACTTCGCTGCATATATATGCATCTGCAGCATATATATGTTTTAGTGTTGTTCTGATTTTAACTGGAATCTCCACTGGAACGAAATGTGCTATAGAAATAGATTTGGCTTGCTTTTTTTAAACATGTTGGTTCCTTAGAGGATTAATGCCACGTGTCACACAAACATCTTTAATGTCTAAATGAAAATAAAAAAAAACCAAAGGTGTGTACTTTGGTTAGTAAAGTATAACTTGTGTTACTGCGTAGTTACTGTTGGTCCGGTGATCATATCCACTGTGGCGGATAAGCAAACATCAGGCAGTCTTTGAGGTGTTGAAGTGGAATGAGCTGTGGTTCCTCCTTCCTGTTATTTGCTTTATTTCAATACATGGATGTGTACATTGTGACCTACAGTGTATACACTTTTGATGGTACAGCTGTGCTCACCCACCATGGTCAAATAAGGTCTTGATAAGATTGACTGAGCTTTAGGCAGTGGATATAAAAGTTAAATGTGTTTTACACATAATAGTTTTATTACAGAGGAGAAAATTGAAAAGCAGAAAGAAAAGAAAAGCTTCAATGACCCGTTACATTTATGAACACCATGTCCCGTCTGCTGTCTGCCAGTTTGACCTCGTACAGCTGAACAGAGTTTTCAGCTTTGTAGCTCGGAACAGTTGTTTCCAAAGACCCAACAAGGATTCCTCTGTTTCCTATTGCTCAAGGACATCCTCTGCCAAGCGATAGCAGGATGGCAGGGATTAATAAAACATCCCTTAGGCTTTAAGTCAGCTCGAGAGGAGGATAAGGGAGAAATGAATAAATTAAAGTGTGACCGTGCTCTTTTGGGAATGTAAACAGTTATGTTTTTGCCGACTGAGATCTAAACACACACATTTGACCCACTATATTGCTAGACCAACCTAAGAGGTAATGGTGAAGAGCTGCTTTATATGAAGAGTGGAGATAGCTTGTCACCCCAAATAAAAATCATTTTTAGGATATATTTGTCATATATCAGGAGATATAATTTAGGCTTAAAACATCTAAAGTTTTTAACATATAATTTCACTAGCATCAAAAAATTCACCCAAACCTGTTTTGCAGTAGTGGACAAACAACAGGGCCAAGGGGTTGAAAAGCAAACTATTTTGGGGTGTAGGTACAGTGTCAAAGTGGGAAAAGGTAAGGCTTGACTTACACTCCTGTCACTGTCACCACCATCAGACTGCAGTGTAAGCATGAGGAAGTTAGCCTGCCTGCCAACGGGAAACCCACAGGCATGAGCCATGGTGACCCACTGGCCTCCAGAGAGACTGTAAAATATTACGTCTGACAGATTTTACTGTAGCAGTCAGCACTAGCTGTACAGTGATGGGTAGGTGAATGATCCCACAGTGACTCTCCTGTCAATTTGTGAAGCACAAATGTCATTTATGCCTTTACGCCAGTTTTAGTGCTGGAGCCGATGAGAAAAGTGTGTGGAGTTACTGTTCAGTGGCAGTTCAGTCTCTAATGCCGATCCTGTTGCTGATAACACACAGTCGGGGGGGATTCACAATAAACTTGACATTTGCCTTTATGAGACAAGACTGTAAAGCAGACTAAACCATCCTCCCCACACCCAGCTCTGGTACAAACAGCTCGTTGCACAAGCTGCAAGGCACCCTGTTGTCTGTGCTGACTCCTGTGAAGGGGGGGGGGGGGGGGGGGGGGGGGGGGGTCTGGGAATGTTTCGTTTAATCTGCTTTGAGATATAGCCTTGCTTGGGAGCCCCTGGAGCCAAACCCTGCCTCAGGCAAGGAAAAGCTCATCCGTATAGCTGCAACAGTGTCTCACAGATACATGACCCCCTATACAAACATCTGACACAGCTGGTGTCAGATTTTTGTTGTAACTGAGAGTGCAGGGTTCAATATCTCCATATGACATCCACAATTGACACGATATCATGTGTCAAGTCATTTTAAAGGTCTTTAAGATCTGATGAGACTCAATAAAATCCGTTATGGATAATTACGTGGATTTTATCTGGATGTTTAAGAATTTAATTTCTGTTTACAGAATCTCCAGTGTGACAGGAGAAGACATTTGCCTGCAGGCTAGGAACCTGCTGGAGAATACAGACTGCTTTTTGTCTGGTGAAGCTGTAAAGTAGAAGAAGCAACAAGGTCAAACTGTGTCAGTCCACATGGAGTCCAGTCTCACACAGTTTTATCACCATATGCTGGTCAATTTATCTTTGTCAAACATCTCCATTACAACATTAAACAGCAGTTCTGCAATGGAGGGATTTCAGTGCTTTAATTCATGTGCTGATATTTAAGATGTCCTGGTTGTCCTATGTATTTGTGGCCTAAGGGTTTAAACTTGCTGCATTTCTTTCCCCATCTCTCTACAGCTGACTCTCAACCATGAGCATAAAATATATTCTTAACAAGTGGTGGTTTCACTGTAAAAGGCCTCTTAACAGAGCCAAAAAAAATGTGGTGGGAAAATATATTATTTGATGCCTTTCATTGACCTAAATGTTGTCAAATTTATATGCAGTCAAAAAATGGTATCAGCCAGTCAAACAGGCCACTCACGATATGTATGATTTCAACTGTAGAACATACAACACTCCTCCCAAGTTGCAAAACCCCCCCGAAACCCCCCCACAATCTCCATGTCCTCATTGGTCATATTGTATAGTGTTGAGGGCAGAACATGGATTACATTTTAGAATTAAAGCTGCAATAGTCAATATTTTTATATTAACAATGAGTCAAATGACTACTCATAATGTGACAGAGGTCGCTCGTAGTTAGAAGCATACAAATAATTATCACCAGGCTGAAGTTTTCCTCAGCTCTATGGAGCTTTTTAGCATCTTTCAGCACATTGTTTTGGTTTAACGGCCCCTGCAAATTGACTGTTTTGGTTCAGTTTCACTGCCTTCATCAGTGCTGCCTCCAGACGCAGCAGGAAGCTGTTTCCCGCAGTAAATCTGTAGCATAAAAAACAGCAAAACAGTTAGCATTTAGCGACGACTCCAGACGAATGCTAATGTTGCTCAGTATCTGCTTGATGTGTAAAAAAAACAATGTTTGCCAACATGTTTGCCATGTCAGCTTTGTCAGATGACAATATATTGGCAATGTATTTACAGCTTGTTCTCCTGCCCACAAGTGGTGAAAAGCTCATCAATGCTGCTTCAAAGCCAAAATTCTTCATTGTCAAAATTCTGACTTTTCTTCACAAGTCTCTAATCTTTCCATGATGTGGTTGGTGCCTTAGCAAGTCAATAAATCACTAAATATCACATTTGTGTTTTCTCCCCCACAGAAGCTGCATCCACGGGGAGGTCCAAGAATGGATATGTTTTCCAGGAGATGGGTGTGTAGCTGCAGTCGCACAGATTTCATTCACTTGCTTTTCTCAGCATGGATCCTGCTCTTTTATGTTCTTGATATGATCAGCATTGCAAATGCAAAAAATATAAATCTTTTTTTTTTCCCTTTAGGAAACTGGAGATGATAACACGTTCATTTATTGCAGCAGTTATTTATGCCACTGCCAATGTTTTGTGCTGCTCACTGATGACCCATTTCACGTGCTGGTGAGCACAGCCAGTCCCATCAATGTTTTTTGAGAGGTTAATTAATGGGTAAATAACGAAGCAGATGATCCCCGAGTCAATGATGGGAAGAGGGAATATTCATAGCTCAAAGCTTTGCTCACGAGGGGTTAAGGTTAATTCTCTAATTCCGTGGCTGGCTCCTCTCAGTTCATAAAACTCACAGTCAAGATGCCATATTTATCTTCTATACAATGAAGGAATTTATGAGGGGCTGCTATTGTTATATTGCTGCATGTCTGGTTTAAGAGGTTTTTTTTTTTACAGCGCTTCTCTGCCTCTCTCTTGCTGTGTGCATGTCAACAGATGGCAGAGTGGTGGGAGGGCAAAATAAATTGTCCCTTACTGGAGACACTGTTAATGTGGCTAGCATAGCATCATAACCTTGATACAGAGAACAGTTTTATCTCAGTGTGGCTTATCGCAATCAGGCAACAACTGAGGCTGCGAAATGGCCTTTGTTATTGCTGTTTATTTTATGTGCTTCACTTAGTCGTAAAGTGAATGTGAACAAAGCACAAAGCAGTTCTGACACAGAAAGTCCTCGGCTGAATTTACAGTGCTGTATGTAATAGGTGCCTCTCCATGCTTTATCCACAGAGCTGCAGGATGGGGAACAGGAGGAGTGTGGGCAAGATTCGCCTGCCACTCACAAGGGCCACATCTATGAGAACCAGATCCAGATCAGTCTTTCCGGTGTGTGTGTGTGTGTGTGTGTGTGTGTTGTTACATATTATGCTTTTACATGTGTGGGATTTGTTCTAAGAATAAATATAAACCTCCATCATTCAACAATTCAGATCAACAACTCATCACAGTGGTTGGTTATTAGGTTCTATTCTCTCTGGTGACTTTCATTGTCTGAGAATAATTTGCAGCCTCTGCAATTAGGAAATCACGTGTGACAGCTGTGATTCACTGAGCCAGGATAACTGAGATATGAGCTTCATGGACATGAACAGGCAGCTACTGCTCCTTAGTAACTGTTAATACTTCTACTCTACTTTGGTTAGTGCCAGTGATAACTTCAGAAATACACTGAAATCATGTGCAGTTGGGATTAGGGCAAAGATACAGTGTTGAAGAATTAAACAGTTACTTGTGTTCAAGTAAATATTTGCTTAGTTTATTTCCTTGTGCTTCTCTCTTTTATTTGCAGATCCCGAAGGCCCTGGATTTGGTCTTTTAAATACAACAAGAAAAGTAAGACTTGCCTTTTCAGTTATGTGTTACGCCATAATCACTCCGGCAGAAAAGCTGCATTTAACAGCTGGCTTTACATTTTTTTTAACCTCTGAAGCTACAGCCCAAAAAACATTTTACAATTTTTAAATTGTTCCATCTGCTGTGTGTTTTAAGAACCCCCCCCCCCATCCCTTCCCTGGTTTTGTTATAGCTCCCAGCAGTGGCCTAAGATCCCTATAATAACCAGTCAGACCACTGTTACTGAATGAGAACTGTGCTAAATTTTAAAGCATCAGTTCTGCGATGGGAGGAATGTGGGGGAGCGACTGCTGGGCAGTGAACAAAATCAGAGAGCGAGCCTTGAACATTTCACCTATTTGCCCTAGAACATAATTACACCATCAATCAAATTCCCCTTGTTCTCATCTCCCACCAGTATGTGAAGCCAATGAACTTCCAGGAGGAAGTGCGTGCCCACAGAGACCTGGACAGCTTCCTGGCCCAGGCAAGCATCCTTTTGGACGAGAAAGCTGCCACTCTGGACGAGGTCCTGAGGCGAATGTTAACTCACGTGGTGGAGGACGGCCTCGGGAGCTGTGACGTGGAGGAGGTCATGAACTCATTGTTCACAGATGCTGGAGGAAAGGAGTTTAATGGTGAGCAAAACATTTTGGGAGAGCACTTGAAATCACCTTTGCATAGTGTTTGCTTTAAGGGCTCCTCGCCATATCGACAGTAAAGCTTTTTTGGCTGTTTATTGCGTTTTTTTCTCGCTTCACAGTTCACCTTCTGTCAGAGACCATTCAGGGTGTGACTGCTACCTCCACTGGCGTTCGATACCAGCAGTCCTGGCTTTGTATTCTGTGAGTCTACCTCCAATAATATTGACATGAAAGAGGGCTGTTTTAACCAGATCTTCAGCCTCCACATCAGCAGTTTGTGTTAATTTCCCTCTTGACTTCATTTGACTGTTCAGAGGCAAAACACAAAAACTCTTTTCATTGGAAAAGTAATTTTGTGAAAGGGGAGTTACGAACTTTCACCTGCCAATACATAATGCGGAACAATCAATCATTTTGTACGCCATGGATTCAAGATAAATAATTTTTCTATCAATTCAGGTCTAATGTGAGGAGCCTGCAGAGACGTCATGTCTGTGTTGCCCGCCTGGAGAGGCCGCAGAACTGGGGAGTCAACTGCTGCGAGGCCCGTTACGTCGTCCTCATCCTGGCCCCTCCGAGAACGGTAAGTCTATCATTGGTGGCTGAAACAATTAGTCAATCTACAGAAAATTAATCAGCATCTATTTTGATTATTTAAATGTCAAAACCCAGAGTTTCACTGCTTCCAGACTCTCAGATGTGAATATGTGATGGTTTTCTGAGCCACCTATGATAACAGACTGAATGTCTTTGGATTCTGGAGTGTTGCTTTGACAAAACCATCAATTTGATGGTGTCTGGCCACTTGTTCTGGGCACTTTACACTAGTTTTGGACTTATTGAAAATGAATCAGCAGATTAATTGATAATTAAAATAATCAGCCATACTTTCTTGGAGAATGCATGGCTTTGGTTTGGGGTTTAGATCTGGCTCCATCACCTTTATCCAGATGCTTTCAGTAACACTAAGCAAAAAGTGTTTAGAAATGGTCCATCTGTGAGATCGTCCCCTAGCCAGCCCTTCAGAGCTGCTACACAAAGTGACTGAGACCGATACTCAGTAGGATGTAGGTTAAATGTACTTTGCCTATTTAACTTTCTCATTTTCCTCTTTCAGAAAAGCACCAAGACAGCCATCGAGCTGGGTAGAACATTTGCCACGATGTTCTCTGACATTTCCTTCAGACAGAAGCTCCTGGAGGCCAAAACCCAGGAGGAGTTCAAACAGGAGCTGGTCTACCAGCGGCAGCAGCTCTCTGTAGTCACCGAGAAGCCGGTCGAAGAGGAAGTGGAAGAATCAGATCCACGTAGAGGCAAACCACTTCAGGTGTGAAAGTAGAGGAAAGCTGCAGTGTAAAACAGACATGTTGGCTCTGTGCTGTAATCAGTGCTGAATTCATTCAAGTTATAACATGGGTTATGTGCAGTAAGTCATCTAAGAACAATAGAGATGCCAAAAAGCATTAACCTGGAAAAGCTAATATACAACAATACGGAAATATAACTCGACCTAACAAAACACACTCACTCATAAAACTGACTTTAATATTCTCTACTGACTGTTAAGCACATGTGGAGACCACCCTTGTGTTTCCCCACTCCATCCAGGCACATAAAGATGCGGTGCAGTATAATAGTTGAGCCTGATTATCTGATTATCCTGTGTCCACACTCTATCAGCCAGGCCAGAGGACTGAGAAGCAGCTGGGCAACACACGAGACACAGCCGCCAAGTCTGCCATGGTTCTGGCAGCAGAATGTGTGAAGCCCCATGTAATGATAAAAGTACTTCATTATGTGCAGTGTTTAAATCAAGAGGAGACGTGTGTGTGTTGTGCAGAGGGCTGGAGAAGAGGGAACAGCCAAATACTGCCTGACACAGAGAGCATCATGTATTTAGGCTGTAAAAGGCTGAAGTTAACAACAGGTTGACACAAAAATAGGACATACTGTATATGTCAGTTTCTTTGATTACTTACTCAACTTCTCTTACTTACAAAAGTCACAGTCAGATGAATTTTTCAACACGAGGTTGTGCTCAGACCATCTTCAGCACATTGGGAGGAAAAAAGGTCCCGCAGTCATTTCAATGGGACCGCTGCGTCATCACAGCAGGGGTCTTGACGCTGATTCCTGCAGACTCTTTACTCCAGCAAAAAAGTTGAAGCTCCCTTGACTTAGTGTCAGCTCAGCCGGTCTTAACTTTGATGTTTTCATTACCACAAATATGGAAAGATGCACTGTATGAAAATCAGGGTGAGAATGTTAAGTGGAGCCTTTTGCAACGGACCAGTTTTCATTTGAAGGTTACACACTGTAATTCTTGGTTAGGTGCCGTGCACTTTCAAAGCACATGACAACTGTCTGACGCCTGATTAAATCTTGTACACAAAGGACAAAGCAAAGTTTTCTGCATGGTTGTAACACTGGCTCTACGGTGGTAGGTGGAGCCATCTATCAGTGCTATTTCACCAATTACTATGTGATAATCCTGCATCTGTGCTGATCATGACACATTTATGCAAATTTGAGTGCACAGACAAAAGATGAACATTTTTTTGATTCCATGCCTCCATTAGAGAGCTCTCCTACTAGTCGGACCACTTGAGTTTTAGTATGTGACTAAGTATTGCTCCCTGAACTAAGTACAGTCCTTTATACTGATTAACGCAACCCAGTGGCTCTGACTAACTTCTGTCTTTTTCCTCATAGTGCAAACATTTCTTCAAAGCGGGCAAAGGTGTTTATGATGACCTCCGTCGCAGGCTCCCCCTCTACCCGTCAGACTTCACAGATGGTATTAACAATATGTTGCTTCAATATGCAAGATGCCCGTTTCCTAAGTGGGCATATGTCTGTTAAGCTGATTTCTTACAGCTACAAAATCATAAAATGTCTTAAACTTTATGGAGGTTGTTAAATCTTTAATAACCCTTTAAATTATCCATCAAGGTATAACTGGAAAAGACCGCTCTCTGCTGAAATACACCACCACTGCTATTTTCCTCTACATTGCCATCCTGCTGCCTGCTATTGCCTTTGGCTCACTGAACGATGAAAGCACAAGAGGAGAGATAGGTTAAGACTCCGGTCTTTATTTTCTTAATCTGCAGCATCTGTCCCTCAACTACGCCATCATACAACTGTTTCAGCTGACAAGTGTGTGATCTATTTATTTTTCTGTTGTTGTTCAGATGTTCAGAAGACCATCGTTGGCCAGAGCATTGGAGGAGTTATCTATGCTTTGTTTGCTGGCTCGCCGCTCGTCATTCCACTGACCACTGCACCACTGGCCATCTTCATAAGTGGTGTGTGTTGTTTTTAAAGAAAAAGAACAGAAGCTGCATTTTAAAAAGGTTTTACTTGCTAATAGGTGATAAAATTCAAATACAATGAGGTCTATTAGTTTCCAAAAGAACATCAAGGAAAACAACATCACATGCAACAAATGCAGCTCAGTTCAACTTTGACGCTCATCATTAGGCAGCATCGAACCAGGGAAGGGAGCTCACCCAACAGGTCACTCAGTATCACCTCTGTTTAATAGACTCGTATTAACATTCAATCAGAGGTCGCTCCCAAAAATGAATTCACAGAGAGTTATGACCCGAATCTGCAGCTCTGGGGGGGTTTCTTAGTAACTTTTAGCTTCTTTTTATTTGGTTTAACATATTTACTGGATTTGCATTCATTACATCTCCAGAAACTCTGCCTTTTAATGAATGATAATGTTGCTGTGTTCACTGGATGTGCATTATGGCAACTGTCTGCTGACATGTTATCCGTGGTGGCTGTATAAGACGATAATTTGTCAACACATTTTGTTCTTCTCTGATTGAAGAACTCTGATGAATTGTTTAGTGCAGCTTTAAGTTCAAACTGTTTGCTGCATGAGATACAGTCTGAGTTAGCTGTTTAACTTAGTTTAATTTAGCTGTAATAAGAAAGAGGGAAGATTTCATCAGGCAGAGTAGACCTGCTCAGAAACTCTACCTGTTAGTGGATATTTACAGTAGTATCCTGAATTTATTCATTAAACATATATTAAACAGGAGATTTACTGTGAAACTGTTATTAGTGCTGAGATTGTGTCTGCATCTCTTTATGTTTTATAGTCATCAGGGGCATCTGCGATGACTACGACCTTGACTTCGATGCTTTCTACGCCTGCATCGGTTTATGGAACAGTTTGTTCCTCATCCTTGGAGGCTTATTCAATGTCAGCCTGCTGATGAAACTCTTCAAACGGTGAATACACAACACGACTCTCAGACAACATTTGTTACTATGACATATCACAGACAGGAACCCTATAGTTGTAATATATGTAACTAAACACTGAACCGTGTGGCTGGGCACTGAGGTGAGGGCACTGATAAGACACGTGTTATGACTTCCTGTTTTTAGCCATAATCGTTAATATTGTTTATGTACACTACTGCTATTTCAGCCTTCATTTTGCCTTGAATGGACTGTTATGTCTGCGTTTGTATAAAAAAACACTGTTTTGATAAAACATGAGTGATCAATCCATGTTTCTTTCATTCCCATTATCTCCCAGCTCAACAGAAGAAGTCATTGCATTGTTCATCTCCATAGCATTTGTCGGGGATGCAGTGAAAGGCACCGTTAAAAGTGAGTTGTGCCAAGGTCAGACTACATGAAACAGGTTTTGAATGCATCTGCAGCACAGCCCTCTTTCCATGCTGCAGGGGAAACATCCTATCTGTCATTTGTGATTGTTAATGTAGCCCAGCAAATGCACAAATCCATCATGAAGTCTTTAGAGGAAAGGCAAGCATGAAATCA